>NW_022197544.1:5212172-5445961 GCF_009176525.2 Contarinia nasturtii
TAATGGGTCTGTAATGGAATAGTAATTTTTAAGTGAGCAAACCTTGCTATTTTCCCATTTATGCAGTTCGCGTAATATTTCATACGTTCCTTTTGATCGTAAAAATTCACGAGCCTTACGTGTAGCGCACAATTGATTTAACGAATCAAGCAACATTTTCCGGATATCAGGATCAATCTCACGTTCCTTGTCAGGGCTGAGAAACTAAAAAAGTTTAGCTTCAATTAGCACTTTTTAAAATAGAAATTGAATTCAATCGGCTTACTTGCAGTTCCATTGGGAATTTATCATTTTCTTCGTCCGTGTATTCTTCAGGTCCGGCCAAAGATAATAAAATGATTGGCAAAATATCGATGTCTTCGAGCAAATGCGAATGAATACTCGAATCAAAGCAAATATTTTTCAATAGGCCAACAATTCCACCTTTTCGAACCACACTTGCTTCGTATTGGACAAATGGTATCAGACGACTTAGCGTCTCCGAATCGGCTTTACAGAAATATTCTCGTCCCTTTGACACTTGTGATAAATTACTAAAAATTGGACCTAAAACGAAAAGAAAAAAACAATTTCAATTTTAAATAGTTGACACTCATTGAAGAACCATTCAAACTAGTTGAACATTTTACAAGAAATACAATCTACAAAAATAGTACTTAAGAAAATCACCTAAATAATTTAAATGACATTTTTTCTTATTATAATCGATTCGAGTGAATGCCGTGATCAACTTATCCAATTCACTTTCAATTTCGTTAAACACTTGTTCGGCCAATTCGTATGGTCGCGATACATTACTCAACACCATGCTCCATGCATCGGACAATGCACAATTTTCGTCAATAATATTTTTAGCACAGATTTCCGCCAATTTTGGAATCTATGAAAACAAAGCAGACAAAAAATGAATTACATCTGCATTTTGGTTGTTCCCTAATTTTGTTTACCGATTTTAAAAGTACGGTAGCCCCATCTTCTTCGGCTGATAAATTCACCAGACACAAGAGTGACTCTTTCGATACAAGTGGATCTTTGTCTGTGTTTGCTAATTTTCCGAGAGCTGTAACAGTATCGCTGGATTTGTATAAAAGCTCTTGTCCCTCTTTGGATCCAGTCAAACCTGCCCAAAAACAATACCGTTCAAAATGCATTCCAATGCAAGCAACACATTCACACTTACTAAGAATATATGTGATGGCAATGGATTTCAAATGCTGTGGCGTTTCAATGGTTAAGAATTGTTGAATTTCTTTTAAACTTTCCATGGTCGATTTTCGCACATAAAATGTTCGCCTCTTTTCAATTGATATAAACACAAAACACTGTACATGTGCTTTTTTGCTTGTCAATTTGTATGTTAGCCCGAAACAATATTTTACTACTAGATTGTGGTACTAGATTTGTTTTGACAGAAGGCAAACGTAATTACATCATTAAGGTGACAATGCAATAATTTTGTTATTTACTTCGCATCACAAAATAATAATAACAGTCTTTGTACGCAACATTTTATTATTCGTGTGCTTGGCCACAGAAAGTATTTTAACCCGAAAACAAATTGATCGAGAAAGTGATTGAAAATTAAAGAAAATGGCATCGTTGTATTTGGGCGTTCGTTTGCCAGAAAAACCATTCGAACGACTTAAGTTGACCAATATTGATTTGATAAAAAAAAATGTCGGGGACCTGAAAATTGAGACAGAAAAACTTCTCAATTTTCCACACAACGAACTGGGTAAGTTGAATTGACAAGATGAAAAAAATAAATACAAAAACAATATTTGGTTGAACTTTAGAATATATTTGTTGTCATTTACAGAATTAATTTACTGTGGAACCATATTGGAAAATAATGGTCAATCGTTGCAAGAGTATGGCGTACGGTCGGGTACAATGATTCAAGTGTTTCAGAAACAGTACGACATGGAATATAAAAGCGAACAAGCGACCACTGAACAAATGTATAAGGCATGTGCTTCTTATACGGCGATCTACAAGGCGATGGCCAACTCATCAACGGTATGAAATACGTTTAGTTTCCATTCATTTCGATGTTTTTCAAATCAAATATTTGAACTGTGTTTTTTTTTTTGCTATCATAGAAAGCCATTCGGCCAGAAGTGATGAAACAAATTCTAGAAGCCTATCCAGAATTTCATACAAATCTCGGCGCATACGCCATTCTGCGGGATTCGATTCTTCTGCAATCAATGACAGATATAAAAACTGTTAAAAAAATTGGCAAAGAATATCCGATTTTGATTCATTCGGCTGATTTTGTGTCAAAAACGTTACGTGAACACTTGGCTGCCAATAAACCGCTGGTACCAAATATTACACCAACCGAAGATTCAATGTCCGACTCATCAAGTTCCGAGAGTGACTCGCCGACTGTATCACCAAATCAACGTACCGGAGACATTCGGCAGATTAGCCGCGATCAATTGGCACAAGCATTGCTTTTGGCTGGAACATCATCGTCGAATTCATTATCTAATATTGCACAACGCAATCAAGCTCAATCTCAATCTTCACAACCATCTACCTCATCGGCCACTAATGCGTCACAATCATCGGGATTGATTAGCAATTCGATATTCTCGAATGCATTGTCACAGGCTTTATTTGCGGCTGGTGCCGGTGGTGCTGGCAGCGCTGAAAGTGGTGGCAGTGATACAGTTACTTCAACTCAATCAACATCTGCACAACCAAATCCATCGGACGCTCCCAATTTATCGAGCTCAAATGAAAATTATGCCGAACGATATGCCAACGAATTGCAAACGATGCGCGAAATGGGACTCTTTGAAGATATGATGAACATTCAAGCACTGATCGTTTCGAATGGAGATGTTGAAGCTGCCATCAATCTCGTTTTATCCGGATTGGGCAATTTTAATTGAATTTATCTATAAGAAACAAATTGAATTCATCCAATAATTCATGTGTAGTTAAGTGAACATTCAAATTTATTCCACAAAATCGAAATAAAAGGAATTATTGTCATAAAAAATTATAATTTATTTTCGTCTAACAAAAGGTTTTATTTACAGATAATATGTTGGGTTTTAATCAAAATAGTCAAGTGTTTGTCACGCTATACGAAATACTTGAAAATGATGATTTAGCGCTTTGACCGATTGAAGTTTTGTAAGCGTGCATAAGGAACCCGTTGACTGTGTTTCATGAAAGAAAATTGTTCGTATTCGACTGTGTGTCAGGGCCATGCTGCACATAAGACATGGTTCACGCCACAAATACACATCATATCCAGTACACAAATACGGACCATATTTGCTTAAATTATCGCCATTTACATCGATGTCCGTATAATTTTGTCGATTTTCAACTGCCGTTTTAACACGTTCAGCGCCAAATGTGATTGATGGATTTTCGGTTGTAATCAATTTTCGAATAAATTTGCTTACACCAGATTGTGTATATTCATCGAATTCATCATTAAAATTTGTATAAATGGCCAAATCGTCGTTTTCAACCAAAAATTCGTTCCAGGCACCGCCTTTTTGTGTTCGAGCAACTGCATCGATCAGTACCATGGCACAATGCATCAATGGATGTCGATCGATTTCATCGAAACCAATTGCAACAATTGACTTCGTCCGTGGATCTATCGCAATGCCACATACTTCTCGCTTCAATTTCGTTCGCAACAGTCCACACATTTCCATAATTTGAACATGAAATATCGTTTCCTGTTCGGTAAACCATGTTCCATTGTACAATTTTTCCAAATCTTTATTTGGATGGAACTTAGTTGGCCAATCATTATTCACATCCGAATGTTGCCAACTAAGCAAAGGTGCTTGTGCAGCTACCGACGTTATTTCGATTTTTTTAATTAAAAAATTTACCACAGTTAAAGATATGCCACGTTTTGTCATGTATAATTTTAATAGTGATGTGGTCATTTGATCGCTTGCCGTTCGTAAGTCGTTTTCTGTCATAAAAATCTTTTTAACGATTTCATCTTCATGATTTTCTCGAAGAAAATCCAGCATTTGGTTTAGGGTACACAGAAGCAATTTCGATTGATGCACTCTTTTCAGAAAGTTTAATCCATGCAACGGCATCGATTGGCATAACTCACTCATTGCTTTTCCAATAAATTTTTTATCGTCTACGATTCCAGCATAAACAAAACATCGTTTTATTGGCTCAATGTGTTCATCAGAGAGAATGGATTTTATTCGCCAATTATTTGAAATTTGAACATTTTCACCATCGTTATTATCGGATGGCTCCAAATCTAATTTTATTCGCTTTGATACAATTGTCTCCATCGAATCTTTTGTGGTCAACACTGAATTATAATTGAATGACTATTTCGTTAGAATGAGAACATAGTGGGTATGTACAAAATACAAACCAAAAAAATGTAATTCGACACTTTGTTTCTTATTCAAATTGGTTAAAATTGTATAGTAGTGTGAAAGCATGTGAAGAATATCAACAAGTAAACAAAAATTCGTTTGGAGAAATGTCAACAGCAATTGGACGTTTAACACATGACCAACTTCAATGCTCAAAAGAAGCGGTGAATGAATACATTTTTTTGTGATTTAATCTCTTTTTTTTATTGAAGAAAAAACAGATTAGTTTTATAAAATCGGCATAGAATTTAAATGTAATGCTTTTTTTGAAACGTTTTCGTTCATTGGCGTCGGTAACAAAATTGAAATTTCTAAAAAAAAATTATTTGTGGTTTGACCAACTTCATACTGTACCGTGCTATTGCAGTCTCTCTCTCACACATAAATAATCCAAATGGATTTTTGTGTTAAAGGTACTTTCGTGACGATTTTCATGATTTCACCCTGAAAAAAAAAGTTTCATGTGTTAGATTAAGTGCTTAACTGCAATTTGACATTTATTAATTTTGTGCAATTGAGCTGTACGTCGTTTGTGCACCAATTGTGCAGCTATTTCTCATTGGCGACGTTTCTATTTTAATGGTCACACAAATAAAGTTAAGAAAAACACGAAACATAAACTGAATCAAAACAATTGTATTTGTAAAAAGTAAACTGTGATGGGTGAAAAAACACTGTAAAATAGTTGGTTTTTTTTGTCAATTGGCAGCTGCTTATATTGGGCCATCAAATGCACGACCACAAACGAAGATAGAAGAGAAATATTTGCTTTTTTCTTGTCATTTTGATGGGTGCACTAATGGTATAATTGCTGGTTGTTTTCGAAAAAAAAATTATGCATGTGCCACTGTAAACAACGAAGACGAAGACGAAATACAACAAAAAAATAGAGTGTGATTATGTCGCGATGGAAATTGTGATGAACTCTTTTCAGTTTTTATCCCAGTATCGCTAGAAATCCTGTTTGCATTGTTTTACTGTTGTTGACTGGACACAATTTGCTTGTGTGTACATTTCGTTTGCATCATTATTATTTTCGTTTTATTTTCAATTTTTATGTGTTCATGTTTTTATGTTTTTCGCTGTTCGGTCATAGTCTCGCCAAATGTGTTACACCGTTGAATAGACCAAAATATACACACATACACTATAAATATATACATTTAATTTTGTTATGATAAAAGCGAATTCGCATACAGTGGAACAATCAACCGATACAATAAACAAAAGAAAAAAAGAAACGAAGAAATTGACGATGGTATTTCACAGTTATATGTAAGTGAGTCAGACAAAAAGAAGCAACACGAAAACAAAAAAAAAGAACGTCGAAATACATACGCACGTATAGAAATTAATTGGCAAAACGAAAACATTCTAAATATGTAGTGCGTTGATGATGTGACATAAAGTGACTACATTCTAAGAAGTCGATTAATAAACGGCATTTTTTTTTTAATTTAATATAAGTGGCTCATAATTCTAAAGTAAAAAAAAACTCTAATTAATTTCACGCGTGCCTATAAACACGCATCGTTTGATCCGAATGATAGGATTTTAGATCAATCCATATACAAACGAACAACAAATTTCGCAGAAAAATAAATAAATCGAAAACCCAAGCATATATAAACACACACACACATACAAAATAAATCTGATCTTCCAAGATGTCAGACTGCTCAGATATGGAATACTCCTCGGACAACGAGTGCGAATACGATGATTACTACAACACAGGTTAATTTCAATATCTAATGTCTCTCTGTTGAATTTGTCACTTTTATAAATTTGTAATTTTTAAAATTCCAGGCACTGAAGACATAGACATCGAACACCATAATGCTTTAAAAACAGATCCAGAAAGTTTTGAATATGATTGTTTGTCCGTCGAAGATGTGGACAAATTATTGAATGAATCAATTGAATGCCTATGCAATACAATAAATTGTGCACCATCACTGGCCAAAACATTACTGCTCGAGCATCGATGGAGTGTTAATGAAATTGTTAAAAGATATCGTGAAAATCCGACTGAGCTTCTGGTAAGCAGACCTAATTTTTTTTGTGTACAGAAAGTGATTTTGAATTGAAATTAAAAATGATTATGGTGTTATCTGTTTTTATTGTAGACATCGGCTCGAATTAGACCGCTAAGTCATAGCCCAAATCAACCAAAGGAAACACCAACAACGGCAGCTACATCAGGGTCAGCCACATTATCACCGATGTCATCGGACGGTGGTAGCGTTCATTCTAGCACACTTAGTTGTAAATCGTCATTAGGTAACCGATCTCAAACCGGTGACAGTAACAGGTATTCTATGACGACGACAATGGCGGCGACGACAATAACACCAACAACACCATCAATTGTTGCAACGGTGCAAACACTTGAAAATCGACCAAATCAATCGTTGTGTTCAGTGTGTGCTGTTTATCAAACGCTCGATAAATTCCATGCAATACCATGTGGTCATTCATATTGTCGTGATTGTTGGTCAACACATTTCGAAACGCAAATCAATCAGGGTATTTCAACTGGTATCGATTGTATGGCCACACAGTGTAATGTTTTGGTGCCTGAAGATTTGGTTTTAACATTATTATGTAAACCGCATATGCGAACAAAATATCAGCATTTTGCATTTCAAGATTATGTTAAATCGCATCCGGAACTACGATTTTGTCCCGGTCCAAATTGTCAAGTGTTAATCCGTAGCAAAGAGTTGAGTCCAAAAAAGGCAACATGTGATACATGCAAAACGGTTTTCTGTTTTCTATGTGGCATGGACTATCATGCGCCGACCGATTGTAAAGTGATTAAAAAATGGCTTACCAAATGTGCGGACGACAGTGAAACGGCCAATTATATTAGTGCACATACAAAAGATTGCCCAAAATGTCATATATGCATCGAAAAGAATGGTGGCTGTAATCATATGCAATGCTTTAGTTGTAAACATAATTTTTGTTGGATGTGCCTGGGCGATTGGAAATCACATGGTTCCGAATATTATGAGTGTTCGCGATACAAAGAAAATCCAAATATTGCACATGAATCGGTGCATGCACAAGCACGTGAAGCGCTTAAAAAATATCTACATTATTATGAACGCTGGGAAAATCATTCAAAATCATTTCAATTGGAGCAACAAACGCTCGATCGCCTAAAGCAACGCATCAACGAAAAAGTAATGAAAGGCCTAGGCACATGGATCGATTGGCAATATTTATTTACCGCAGCTGCATTATTAGCTAAATGCCGATACACATTGCAATATACATATCCATATGCATATTTCATGGAATCTGGACCAAGAAAATCACTATTTGAATACCAACAGGTACGTACAACAAAATTTATTTATTCCATTGATTTATATCAAATACAAATTACTTTTGAATTTTTGTGCACAGGCTCGTCTCGAAAGTGAAATCGAAAATCTTTCATGGAAATTCGAACGTGCCGAAACCACCGATCGAGCCGATCTTGAAAACCAAATGGATATTGCTGAAAAATTACGAATAACCCTTCTTAAAGATTTTTTCGCTACATGCGCATAGAACACAAAACAACCCACAACACACACACACACACACACATACCTACACACACCGCTTGCAACAATTTATCAGGACTGAAAATCCTTTAGTGATTTGCATTATATTAATATAAAGTAATTTGAACAAAAAAAAAGCATTTTAATAAGGAAAAACAATTAGACTTAAAAATCATAACAAACTAAAAAAAAAAAAACAAATGAAAAACAGTAACATTCAATCTCAATCGATTTGTACAATATTTTAATTCTATTGATGTCATTTTAGTTGTATCATTTTTCCAAATACGATGTCAATTCTCGAATTAAAGAAAATGAAGAAAACAAACAAAAATATGTAAAAATTATAATAAAAAAATTATTCGAAAAAATGGTCAATGAATTGAGAATTAAAAAAATTCTGTTAATTTTTCTTTTTGGTTTTGCACTGTTCGTTCACGTAGACGATTTTTTTTCTTGATTTCAGTCTATAATGATTTCTTTTTATCGTTTTATGATTTTGATAGATGACAGTGCTTAGAGGTGATGAGTCTCCGTCTCTCTTTGGCATCTAAAAAAAAAACAATTATATTGTCTAATTGTTGATTACTATCGTTCCTGATAATGGCGCTCTCTTGGTCTCAGCAAAATATTGAGTTTAATTTCTGTGAACTTCATGTTTATGTAAGTAAGGAAGGAAGTGTGTAACAAAGGAAACATATCACACAACCAATCATTTAACGATGAATATACTACACTAATCCATTGCACATGCACTATGACACAAACACACGTACAACAACGCTATTTTCAACGATATTTTATTTATTTTTATTTTCGTCAGCACACACAGCCGAAATTTATCAATAGAGGAAACACATACATGGAAACGTGTGAAAACTAAATGAAAAGAAAGTATAAAGGGACCAAAAAATCGTACACACTTTGAACACAGCATTTATATTTACTAGTTTCGTCTATCAGTCGTTAAAAAAGCGTTCACATTCGACGCACGTCTCGTCGTCATTGTTGCTGTGCTGTATTAAAATATACATTATACACACTTCAAACACATTTTTTTTATTTCACTTTATTTTACGTTGAGTGAAGTATTTATTTCATTTGTGTTTGTTACGACATTTGGCTTTATAGCAGTCAATTGTTTTGATCGGTTCATTTGTACTCGGCATCCCGAAATGATCGGTCATTGAATTTGTTTTCGCGCCCAAAAATAAAAACAAACCATTCGTGTAGAAAAAAAGGTATTACATGTGTGTCATTATTCGAGCAAATATAATATATAAAAAAGAGGAACAAAGAACACTCTGGACACATAATTCAGTTCGGAATTTAATTGACACACACTTTTCAAATGCTACGCAATTTTATAGCACAGCGATTCACACGCGCATATCAAATGCTCTAATTAATTTGTATGGACACACTCTCTCTCTTTCTCTGTTTCTATTTTTTAAATGTTATTTAATTCTCGAGGTGAAGAACATTATTACGTTTAACAAAAAAGAATGTGGTTCAGTGGATCATTATCAACGTACGATACTCAAATCTTGAATACAAAACTCACGAAATCAGGCAATGAACTTAAGCAAATATTTGCATGTTAAATGAGGAAAGAAAAAAATATAAATAAACAGAAAAATATCATTAAGATTTTTGAAGCTACCGCGTTATAATACAGATTACACCAACGGGCTGTAATACCGTTGTCCATAAAAATCAAAACCAAATTTGAATTAAGTAAAAAAAAAACACTCACACATGCTCTCCTATGAGTGTGAATAAGATTGATCGGTGGTAAGGAGTTGTGTGAAAAATAACGCATTTTTGTGGCAAAGGCCACATTGAAAACAGTTATTAAGTGTATGACAAAAGAATAAAAAAAAAACGACAGAAGGCAGAAAATTCGCATTGCAATCAGTACAATTTTAGCGCGATAAAGAAAGAGGCTGATATAAAAAAAGAGAGCAACAACTTAAGCCCACAACTCAAAAACATTTGGATCACACATTTTCATTGTATTAAAATACACATACATAGGCGCAAATTGGTTGCCACACAGTTTATTCGGCCGACAGTCAACCAGTCGACGCTCAAGTGCGTGAAATGATACATTGTTGCTGTGGAACATCATAAAAACTATATCACTGCGCTAGTTCTTGAATTAAATATATCTTTCGATCTCGAGAGTGCTTCTCAATTTGTGTGTGCCTTGATTGATCGGAATAAAAGCGCACACGCACGCGAGCTACATATTTGAATATCTTAAAAAGTTTAGAATAAGGCCTTAAATCATCGTTGTTCCAGCGCTATTGTTGTTAAGCAACATATTGATAAAGTAAGAGATCAAATCGTTTCAACTACTTTAGTGGTGAGAACTTATAGGCCGCATATGCCCAAAAAATTTCAACGGCACACACATTTTAATAGCCTTTAAAATTATTCATGAATTGTTTACGTGCGAAAAAAAATAAATAACATCAAATCCAATATAAAGTGAAAGAAAATAAACAAATGTCTGTAGTATGAGTTAGCGGAGAAACTGATAGGACATCAAGCAATCGAAAGAGTTACACGTGTATGTGGAAAAAAAAAGTTGCGAAGGGGAAACACGATTTGCAATAAGCGATCAATATCAAACAAACTGTACATAAAATCAAGTGGTTCGCACATTTTTGATATATTAACGTTGCGGCGAATCTGTGAACAAGACTCGTACTACCAAGTTCATCCGTTCAAAGGGAACTCAATAAAATAATACAGTTTCATCTCAATATTAACCCATCACTTATTGGTAAGTGTGTATTTTCAATGAATTCGAATCGATCTATTATTTGATGAAAATAAAAAATAGTTTCTTTGGTATTGATAAGTATTTGTCATCGAGTTTATTTGTTTTTATTTGACAAATCTCAATTAAATCACAATCATAAACGTTATTTGGTATTTGTGGGCCTTTCCGTATTGACAGCTGAAGATATTTTTGTCTTATTTCAAAATCAACAGTTTTCATTTTGTCAGCAAATTGAACAATCTATATTTTTAAATGTATTACCATCTGCGTTTACTCAGGTTTCTTATTTTTACCATGACGTTTTGATGAGTGCGATTGTTATTTCTAACGACAACTTGACAACAACCGAACAAAAAAAAAAGAATATTCGATAATATGTATGATGATGAGTTTGAACTTTGCATTGTGAACGTGTGTACGCAATGAACCGAAGAATTGAGCATAGAATTGATTGTAGCAGAGCCATTCGTTTGTAATATTATATATAGTCAATAAAAAAAGGCAATCGCAAAATTGGCTGACAAATTGTGTACATAGTAGCAGCGATAAGTTTGTTGTCTGTATTTGAATATTTGATAAAATATCATACAAGAGATAGATAGATAGATAGAGAGAGAGAGAGAGAGAGAGAGAGAGAGAGAGAGAGAGAGAGAGAGTAAAAGACTATCTACTGGTTTTATTTATTTTCAATAAACACTATAAAGCACTATATCATCTTCAACATTTGAATTTCGATAAAATATATTTGAACAAAAGAAACCGCATTAACATCAAGACCATAAACAGGAATATAAGTTTTACAATTCGGTGGACGAGACGCTTAAAATAAGTTCAAATTGAAACAATTCCCGCTGTAGTGCGATTGAAATATTCTCTGAACATACGTTTCAAATTACATTTGTCTCGTTTAGTAAAATAAACTCGGCTAATTACTCTAATAATTCATTTGTATTTTCATTCTCTTTAAAAAAAATAGTGTTTTTTTTTCTCTGAGCCATATGTGAGTACGCCAAAGATCTTAGAGGAGGTGGTAAAAATCGAGGGGGTTATTTCTCAGCAAAAGTCGATTCAATCTAGTGTAAAATTACAGTATCTTACTCTATCTCAGAACAGTTTATGGTCTTGGTTACGGTGGGGGATTGAATTTTGGGTAAATCGAAAGAATTTTTTTTTCGACAAAAAACCCTAGCGTCTAGCATATCAGAAAAAATTTCATTGGGGGGTATTAATAGAGGGACTCTTGGAACTTACATACCTACATATGAATCGTGTGCATTGCGGCAAATGAAATCATTTACACAGTCAACCAAAGAAAATATTCTAAATAAAATATTTCTCATTTAATGCGCAGCACAAAAGACTAGCGTCTCTCTTATTCAAATTATGGTTTTTTTTATTGCTTTCAAGTTTGTTGCATTCTAAAACATCAAATTAATTAATGATGCTGAAAAACTTTCCAAATGCGATTAATTATGATGATCTATTTTATAAAATTATGCTCAGTTCAAATACATTTCCAGGTGTATGTAAAACTGCCTAACCATGATTAGTTTATCTCCTTCTCTTTCTTCCACAATCTTTTCAACGAAATGCCATTTTGCGGACAATCACAACCAAAGAATATATCTATATAATATTTATAGTGAACAAACACTCTATTTTGAAGTGAGCCCATCGCTTTTGCTGATGTGTCAACCGATTTCGATAACGATAATTATAACAATAAAATCTAGTTTTAGTTGGTATTTAGAGTGAGAGGCATTTTGGTTCATGAAATTCTGTTCAAGTAAATGAAATACGGATCTGATTGCATTGCAATGGTGTGCGTGTGTGTGATGAGTTGTTTTTGTGTGTTCGGTTGAAGTAAAAGATAAAAAAAGAGAATGATATGAAAACGAGTGCATTATTTTCAAGTTCAACCGATATACGATATGCAATCGATGACACCCTTTGATGTTTTCGGTATATACTTTGAAGATATTATTGGATCGAAACTCGAAATTCAAAACCATTCTTCGAATCCTTTTGAACTCAAGGTTCAAAATACAACTTCGCCTTCTCTGACTTTGTCTCCGTTCTGAATTGCATTTCAAACACAACCAATGTCCAATGTTTTTTTTTTTTTCAAATTGCCTTCCGGCGTCTCAAATTTTATTTTGACAGTAAGGTGCCAGTTCAAACTTCGTGCCATATCCCCTCTCAAATAATCGATCGCATTGTATGCCAAACGGTGTACTTCTTATTCATCAATAGATTCGCTTTTTTGAAAACGATACATGTGCATGTCTCTCAGACTTTGTTCAATATTGACGTCGATGCATCAAATGTGCATCAACAGTGACCGGAGCGACCGCGATTAAGCTGTGTTTTGCGCGTGTAGCAGTTCCGTTTTTCTTACCATATAGTTTCTTCCGCTTTTCTTCTCGCTTCCTCAAATTACGATTTCATTTCGTCAACTTCATACAGCACATCGAAATCATTATTAGTCAGGTGGTATTTTTACTCCTTTGAAATTGTGTATATATTTGTGTGTGTCTGTAAAATATGATTTATCACGTATCTCAAAATTCAAAATCTAAATCATAGACAATAAAGTCATTATCGTGATTTATCAGTACTTGCAAATCATGTATTTATCTATGACTGTGAGAAATTTTCGGTTTTTTTGTTTTGTTAACAATATTTTTTTTTATTTGCGATATACTTAAGTGGCCAAATGTGTGCATAGCGTATTTGGTGGCATGTGCGATAATTACAACGACGATGTTTTCCTTTTTGTATAGTAAAGTGTGAGTGGTGATTACGATGGTGATTAATTAAGTCATTTATCAATTTTGCACCGCAACATTTCGTCATATTCTATCTCTTTCGATTCATCACAATGATTATCATACGTGCCGAGCAATTTAATTGTTGCAATTTGCTTGTAATTTTTTTTTAAATATCATCATTTGAAGTGTTTAACTTGAAGTGTAAACGAGTGTGCATTCTGTTCACACACACACACACCATAAATGCAATTTTGTTTTTACTATTTGCATTATTTCGTCGTCATTGCACTTCAAAAATAATAATAATCTATCAATGGGTACATATTTGTTTTAAAACATTGTGCGCCATTTCATTCGGCCCATTAAGATGCATTGCGACGCATCACCCTCGATACAAATTGTGACCAATTTTGACGTTGCATTGATGGTATCAAAGCGCAGATAAGACTGTATCAGCCCAAAGCAAATTTGTGTCATTTGCGAAATAAAATCAGACTATCTGCTGACATTCATTAAAGAATTATTGTGAGAAAAGGAAGTACAGAACTGAAGTTGATAGAGAATTGCAATTGTTCATCATTTTAGGGATTTGCATACCATCCCAAAGGAATGTGTTGTAGACAATTTCCCTTATCGCTTATATATTCAACACAAAAAACCGTTTATATTTGACACTAAAAGGCTGCTAGTTTGTATCGAATAAGCGAAAAGAAGAAAAAAAAGGTATTTTTTTTTGTTTGCGAAAATAATATAGTTTGCACCTCATCCCGCAATTGTGTCGGAAAGAGGTTATAATACATTTTTGAGCATGTAAAAGCGTATTTTGGGATACAGTGTAGCGTGATAGAATGCATGCATGTGTGGTTTAAAAAACCGTTTATTTTGAGCGTGCTATTTTCTCGATCATTTCAATAACAATTAAAAGAAAGAGAGAAAAGGCAAGTAACGCGACAAAAGTTCGCGAAAAATCGACTCGAACAAATGCTATAAGGAGTTTTTCGTCGCAAATTTTCCACATACAAGTGCGATCTTCATGACTGAAGAGAGAGGGAGAGACATAAAAAAACAATTATATTTAACCGTGATCTTATCGAAATTACGATGAATTTTATACTTATCACTTGTTTTGTTGCGATTATAAATCAATTGAGTTTCATTTTTTTACGAGGTGTGAAGAGAAAAAAAATTGAAATACTTCATTGTTTTAAAATGAATACAATCATTTTGTTGTTTTATGGCAGAAAAAAAACAGAATGCTTAATTAATGCAAAAAGTTTTGAAAAAAATTAAATGACTTTAATTGATGTTTTCAGATACTGTGTGTCTTGGCGACCGTTTAAATCCTGCAACCGACAACAACCGAATAGGAAGAACTACACGGATTGAAAGGCATTGCTGTTGCACGATTCGACACAAACACACATCTATAATCAGACGAACAAATGATAAAAGTGAATGCGTGATTGCAAATAAATACAAATGTATGCAATGAATGAATTTGATTCGTTTGAAGAGCCGCTCCGTGGTGGACCATACTACTATAAAACGGAATCGAAAAAAAGTAAAAGCTTTCAAGGGCCTAAGCGTGCGATCCGCCTATGTATATTGTGCATTGTTTTGCCTGGTCTGTTAATCGGTGTGCCCCTTTATTTGAAGTAAGTGTATGAGTAGTTTTATATTCAGATCAAAATTGGACCTCTGATTGTCTCTTACAAATCATGTAATCGTATACGTCATTGATTTAGACACCACGTATTCGCTTATCAAATGTATCCCGTTGGCATTTCGGATATGCGGATTATTGATGGAAAAGTGTCCACCACATGGTGTCAACGTCAAATCGTACGTGCCAATACTACCTTTAATGCATTTCTATTACCAGAATTGCCGAATGTTGCAAACAATCGCATTCACGTAAATATGGTCAGGTAAATAAAATTAATTATGCATTACACTTGAATGTTCATTCCAATGGCGTTAAAATAGAGAGAGAGAGAGAGAAATAAATAAATAAAAAGATTGCATCTTTTGTAGGCATTTGGAACTCAGCGATGACATGAAAGAATATTGGGGCTTTTATTTACTCAAAGGGTCAATTGTCACGGTATCAACGTGTGCACGGTAAGTCATTTGAAAAACAAATCAAACACAAATCATTATGAAGATGAATGGCGATCTAAAATGCGATGCAATATTTTGTAATTTGCATTCATTGATAAGATTGCAATAAGAATGTTTTTTAAAAAAAGCGATACACAAACACACGAAACATGTGTAATTTGATTGAACGAGAGAAATAACCGCTCATAATTTGAGACAATTTTTTTCGTCATTTCTGTTTGTTTGTCTACAATAATTCTTATCGTATAATCACATTAAAACATCAAAGTTCAAAAATAAAATGATGTAACCAATAATATTTTGATTATGGGGTTTTCGCTTCATTTCTTTATTTCTTTTTCGTTCTTTTTTTGTTCGTGGCATTTTATACGCAGTTGGCCTGGATCGTCGATGATATTGATTCGTGGTCATAAACATTTACAGCAATGCGCATACATTGGAGATGATTCATCCGAAGAGCTTGAAGAGTTGCTGGAAATAGCCGAAGAAAAAGGAATTGCTGATTTACATTTTTCGTCACCAGAAAGTCCGGCCAATCGAGTCGATCTCCTAACAAAACATCGACCGGGCGTCGAATTTCATGACGATCGTTTGCGTGAAAATAAAGAAAGTTTCACATTTTCACCGCTACAAGAATTGGCAAAAGACAGTGAAGATAATATATCTGGTAAACGAATGAAAGAACTACTCGGCTTATTGCCACGAAAAGCAAACAAATTTAAAACAAATATAATTTACAATAATACACACGGCGGCAATCATGTCGATCGTTTGAAAAATCAATTAAAAGCTGAAATTGAAAATCGAGAAAAATTAAATAAAACCGGCGCCACCGGCAAACAAATGCCATCCAAATTGAATATTAAAGAATTCATCAAGCTACATCAAGCTGATCATATTCATAAGGTCAGAGAAACAAATATTGGCAACCATGAAACTGAAAATGTTCAAATCACACAAAAAATTCAAAACGATAACCAATCGACGACGAAGGAGAAAAGGTAATATTCAATTGAGAGAAAACAAAGACAGATTATAATTAATAATATTTTGTGATCATGTAGTATTCTCGCAAAAGAAGAGGACAATGTCAATGCAACATCTGACGAAATTCTCGAAGATCTTTTAAAACAATTAGATAAACTTGGACAAGTAAAGCGAAATCGAATTCTTCAACGATTGAAGGGTCCCGTTCCGAATAATGATGATGTTAAAGAAACAAACACAGCGCCGACATTGGAAAAGGTGCCAACAGTCAAGCCAACATCCGATGCCGAGCCAATTCAAGATGAAGTGGAAATTTTAGAAATGCATGAACCAAAATTAGGAACATACAAAAGAAAACGAAGTAAGGAACATTTAAATGTTGATCAATGTCATTTGTAAGCCGCTCAAATTCTAGGAGGGCATTGTTTTTGCAAATGAAGAGCTGAAAAGACTCTTTTTCACCATTTTTCGCTTAAAATGTTGAAAAATTAAAACCAAACTATTTTCAGAAAATAAAACAACAGTATCACCGATAACGTCATCATCAAGTGAACCAATGCCGGAATCGACGACATTTTCACCACAAGAATTGACCAAAGATCAATTACGTCGATTGAAAAGACAACTGGATTTGGAGAATGAGTTAACTGCAGACGCGGACGAAGGTGAGGACTTGGGCATTGAACAAGTAAGCTTTTGTTTTGTATTTCCATTTGTCGATAATGCTCAAAAAAAAAAAATTAATTAAATAAATATCGAATTAATAGGGTTATGTACCGGATGGCATTGCTGATCATCATCATGTATTAAATCAAACCAATTTGAATGATCGATCAAATTCCGAGTTTTGGTCATCGTTTTCGTCGAGTGAAGAAGCTTTACTCAATTGTGCTGGTATATTAACATGAAAATAATTCAATACTAATTTATTTGTTTAAATTTGACTTTCTTTGTCTTGAAATAGGTCTCATTCTAAGTTTACCATTAACCCCGAATGGGAAATGCCATAATGCAGCCGGCGAAAACGATTTTGACAAAGCGAGCCAATCCAATAAAATCACATATACCGTTCCAGTAAATGGCTACTACTTTTTCATATTCAATAGTGAAAATGAGGTGCAGGACAATTACATTCGCGTTAAATTTGACATACAAAAAACCGTTTACAATGTATCAAGTTCAATTCAATCATGTAATAATGCGACCAGCGAATGTCGTTTGTCGTTGAACTTTTTTTCCAATGAAAAAGTTGTATTCGAATTGCCCATGAGCGCAAATGAATCACTGTACAATGAAGAATATATTGTGGTCAGTGAATGTGAACCAAGAACTTCGATCTATTTGATATGTGTTCTATCTGTGCCATCCATTATTCTATTATTTGCATTCCAATGAAACAACAATTTTTTTTTTCGGCGAGTTAACTTAACTTCTGTTGATGGAAAGAATATTTGTTTAATTTTAAGCAGACAACAATTTGATTCGTGTATTAATTGCACTATTTTGCTCGAGTGATTTGTGCAACTGGAAGTTTGAAAAAAAAAGTGAAAACGATTCAAGCACAAGTTCCGATCAATGCATTCTCAAATATTAATAAATAAATACCAAAAAAAAAAACAATGTAAATGCAGCGCTTTGGAGCTTGTGATTTACATTTTTACGTGAAACCATGTCGCTAGTCATTTTTGGTCACTTAGTCCAATCAAAAAATTTAACATTGTTCAAAGAACATTGAACATTGATAAAAACACCATCAAAAACACAACTTTTGCATGATATTTGCGGCTATTTGAATATAGCATAATCTTTTTTTTTCGATGAAACACCAATACAATGATCTAGTCGATTGAGTTTTGGAAAAAGTAAAGCTGTTGTTTGGTTTTATGTAAATGGTTTAAATTTAAATACCTGAAAATGTGTGATATTTCGTTAAGTTTAGACTGAAAAGTATCTATGTGAAAATGTTGTCCTTTTTTAAATTTTTGTAAGGTGTATTGAGCACATCACTAGAGCTATAGCAGCTTATGCTAAAAAAATAAGAGACGATGTTGTTTATTAAAATGATTTATTTTTATTACATTTTATGAAAATTCAATAAATTTTGTTCAAATTTTTACATTTTGAAGTTTTTTTTATCCCAAAAATTTAATCCACAATGAAAAGATAAACTGATATCTGGTTTCTATGTTCCTCGGACGTTAAATATCAGAGTTTCACTCAGCGCTGCTGCCATCCAGTGTGCCCGCAAATGTAGACTACCAA
The DNA here is from genome assembly GCF_009176525.2 of Contarinia nasturtii. Classification (NCBI taxonomy): domain Eukaryota; kingdom Metazoa; phylum Arthropoda; class Insecta; order Diptera; family Cecidomyiidae; genus Contarinia; species Contarinia nasturtii. The sequence continues at coordinate 5,231,056 of NW_022197544.1, forward strand.
GAATTTTATATTTGAGGTCACACGTTGAGGATACAAATTGTTGTTATCACACAATAGAAATGTTACATTTTCAGCAAGCATAAATTTTTATGCTATGGATGGCAGCAGCGCTGAGTGAAACTCTGTTAAATTGCAAATCGAATTTGCTCTCGTCAAAAACCGTAGCAATTTTGAAGAATTGTCACTCGAAAATTTTTCACAATTTGTAAAGGGGTCATTTCAAATCCGATAAAGGGTTTAAACAATCTGAATTTGAGAAAAGTGTAAAAGTCAATTCTCGAAGAAAAAAATAACAAAAAAGATGTGTGTTGTGTATTTCGATAAAATTCGAACTCGGCACTCTCAAAGAATAAAATGAAAAAAAAAAGACACTGAAATATGCATAGAAATATCGAAAACTCACAAGTATGTTTTAGTTTATCATGTACTTAGCCAGACATTAGGTTTGAGCTATGGATATAGCGGCAGCTATTTCATAGGCGCTATTCATAGGCACTATTTATCTCGTTTTAAAGCATTTATGCATATTGTGCGTTATTTTCTACATCTCTCTCCTACTCACATTCAAATGTTCAAAAGAATAGTAGGCTATGAATAGTAGGCTATTCCTACTCGGTGTTACAAACAGCACACGAATTAAATAGCGCCTATGAATAGCGGCTATGAAATAGCAGCCGCTATATCCATAGCTCAAACCTAATGTCTGGTACTTACTAAAAGTAAGTTTTTCCATATTGGAACATTTCGTTGTTGAAAAAATAAAATAAATTCATTCTCCTCAATGTAGACACTTCCCGCAATACCGACCAATTGATGTTTAAACACGGAATGGAATAATGGAATAATGGAAAATGACAAATTTTAAATATTGGCGCCACCACATACGAAGAACCGATTCTCTGTACGCGTGACTTTGTAGTATATGTGTGTGTGCGTGTGTGCGATAGAGAAGGCGATGTAGTTCACATCGCCATCTTGTGCATAAGAGCAAACGAATGAACTATCGTTACCGAATCGTATCCATCTTTTAGCTGTCAAAAATAATACGTGTTACATTCCAGCGTTTGTTTAGCTTGTAAAAGAGAAGTTGTCGATACGACAATCAACTAACATTCAGAACGCCAATCACAATTGAAGTATATTTATAAAAGCGGCGATCTTTTTGGGAAATTTTTCGTAAAAATGGCAACAAAAGCAAAGAAAGACGATAAAAATGAGAAAGAAATTGAGGTAATTCGATTGGTTATTTATTTTTATTTAAAAAAAATCTAATAATAAAAAGATTCACGACCAAATAACCTCAATAAGTTGGGACACGTCACTCAACTGCTGTTATTATCAGTGAAAAAAACTTTTGTTTTCGTCACGAATTCGATTTTTGTGCACACGTCTTAATTCTGTGGCAATTAAGATATTAAAATTCTGTTTTCCTTCCCGTAGATACTTAAGATCAATAAATGGGATGGTTCGGCGGTGAAGCATGCACTTGATGATGCCGTTAAAAGCGCACTGTTGGAGAAACCAAATTCAGTGGAAAACTTTAATTTAATTGACGGTCGACTGTTTATTTGTACGCTTGCTGTTGGTGTCGCAGCCTTAGCATTGGCATGGGACTATCAGTATCCATTCCCACAATCAAAGTAAGTTCATTGTGATTTCTTTGGAATGTTGTCACAATTAATTGAATGGCGTGTGTTTTTTTTTTGTTCTTTTTAGGCCTGTATTGATCGCATGTGTCGCATCTTATTTTGTATTGATGGGTGTTTTAACGTTATACACAATGTTCCGCGAAAAGGGCACGTTTGCTGTGATGTCACAAAAAGACGGTTCAAATTCGAAAACGTGGCAAGCCAGTTCCGAGATGAAAAAGTTCGACGACAAATACACACTTTACTTGACTGTCAAAGATTCGAAAGGTGTTCGAGAAGCTTCAATCACAAAATCATGTGCTAATTATATCGATGTGAATGGTGTTGTGTTTGAAAATCTTGTCGCAAATGAAGTTTCACGGCTGTACAACTCATTGAATAATGATAAAAAAGAAAAATAAACTCAATTCCACATACAATATACACAACATCAAAACAAACCACGAAGCAAAGCTCAAAGTACCACGAAAAATCAGAGATCATCAAGTCAAACGCACAGAAAAACAACGCAAAGTGTTTCGCTACATTTTTATTCCACCATATCCATCATGTTAACTTTCAATTGAAAATGATGTTGATCTCTTTACATTTGATAGAAAAAATCGATGCCGGAATCAAATTCAATTCACCGTTCTCTTTTCTTTTATTCATTATCTGATATGCTTAATTTGAAAAATAAAAATAAAAACAACATTAGATTTGATTTAAAATAAAAATGTATTTGTTCTATTCACAATTTTAATGGCCTTTTAAAATTATTGTTCCCATTTCAGTCGAATTATATCAAGTTTGATATGAAACTTACGCTAATCAATATACCGCCACGTCAAATGATGACTAGATTTTTCAACTTCGAATTGACGTGAACATGTGCTTAAAGTGCTTTAAAGCCTTCACGCTCCCGTCGAAGTGTTTGTGAATCATCAATTAGAAAACTGAAACGTTTTTTTTTTCAGAAACGAACGGAAATCAACATAAAATAATTTTGAAAAAATGGAATAATCTAAATCTTACCTATACAGAAGAATCGTTGGAAGCACAGTTGATAAATGCCACAAAGCGTGTGCATCGAAAACCCAAAACAGTGGCGGAAAGTCATTAACTTCTAATAGTAAGGAAATCGCCACCAGAAATTGAAACAATAATATTTTCCATGAATATGGTCTCTTCTTTCTTTGCAATAAATACCAAATGACCCAACCAATACCGGTTAATATACCTGCGAAGGAAAAAAAATAGATGAGCTGCTTCTCAAAGATATATGTACAATGAAAAATTCGTTTGTTTTTATCGTACCCGTTAGAATATTAGCTTTCATATTGTACTGATAATCAAAGCGTCCAACCGAAAGGTACGAAAAATGATTGAGAAAGAAAAGTATTGAACCCAAACTAATCAGACTTTTTACCCAAATTTTTGACCAATGCACCATTCTGTAAAGAAGCATTCGAAAATCACATAAAATGAAAATGCGGAAAATCATTAAGAAACAAAATGTTACCGTAAAATCATGCAACAAAAATTGGCTAGCACCATCGAGTATGCGAATCCATAATCGAGTAGTTCGGTAAGAGGAAAATCTCTTGCGTGAAAAATAATGGAACAAATCCATGCATTTATGCAAATCTAAAAATGATCGGGATATAAGAGTTTTATACCAAGAATTCAAATGTTATGTCATCCAGCAATGGCAAACTTACTGCACTGAACACATTCCATGTGTAATACAGGGGACTATCGTTTCTCACATCTTGGCGAAATTTGCCTAACATACGCCAATGAGCTACTAAATTTAAGAATGAGAAAAAAACCGAGGCCGGTTCCTGTATGCCGAAAAATCGCTTAAATGGCCATTTTCCATAGAATTGTGGAACACTCCATTCACGGCTGATAAATGCATTTGTTGTACGCCACATGCAATGATATTGACATTCATCGCGACAACTCCAAAGTAACACTTCGTTGAATATATCTTGTTTGATGTTTGGCTTGAATTTCGTGTAATCTGTGTAGAAAATGTGCGTTCAGTATTTGTTTTGTGTATATGCGTGTATATTTATGAAAAAATGTAAATGTACCTCGTTCAGTGCAGTTACTGTATAAGCATCCTTTCATGCAGTTCACGAAGAACTGGCTTCGATCACCGGCCGATGATTGAGCATTGTGCACCATACAAAGAATAAAAAATCCAATGACGACTCTCATATTCGTCTCCATTTTTCAAAAATCTTATTGCACATAATCAAATCATTCGAATCAATTTCACGATCATCAACGAGCTCAGCTGTACTTTATCACAACCAAAATCAAGTTAAAATGTCAAACAACACACTGTTTTGTTTTGTTGTATGGTTCGAACAACTGACAACTGTGTACGTATGTATGAGTGTATGTTCGTGACGTTCGGAAGGTGTGTCACGCGACGATACGAAATCTATTTCGCATGTGCACGTTGAAATCGTACACGTCAAAAAAATGTCATTTAAAAATCACACATTGTGAAATACAAACAATCTAAGCAAAAATAATGTTAGGAGTAGTAAATAATATTGCGACGACGAACGATGAATAAATTTATACGAAAAAGTAGCAGCTTTATTGGCAATTCCATTCAACAAAATGGAATTTATACAAAGCCAACGTAAGTTGAATTTGTTTATTATAAATTTGGATTTGATGTTTAAAAAAGTATGTTTGAATTGTACAGCCAAACGTTCGCATATTCGACACAACAAGTTTATGTGTTGATCGATAGTGTGAACATCGTGCAAATTCAGTCCAAGGTCAGTGATCTTGAAATTTTCTGAACAATTTTCATTCAGAAAATGTTCGTTCATGTTTCAATTTACGGACGTAATCGATGGTAATAAATAATATTCGCATTTTTCTGTTGTTATAGATCAAATCAGTTATATAATGCTCGGCATATATTTGGATTTGGTGAGGCTGTTAGCAAAAAGAAAGTGTACCAGCGAAAAGAATTAGTTGGGTATGTGTGAGCGCGTTTACACTGATTTAAAAAGTGTCCTTGCTGTCGAAAAACTTCCGTACACGATTAACGCTTTTGCTATTTTCTATTTTGCTATGCTATTTTAGGTACTCAATGCAACAAATGTACGATGTTGTCGCTGATGTTGATAATTATAAATTGTTTGTTCCGTATTGTAAAAAATCGACCGTCTATAATCGCAAAGAGAATTCAGCTCAAGCTCAATTGGTTGTTGGTTTTCCACCACTTTACGAACGATACACATCGAATTTGACGCTGCAACCACCGCATCTTATCAAATCGGAATGCTTCGACGGTCGACTTTTTAATTATTTACAAAATTACTGGGGATTTAGTGCTGGTTTAAAAGATGTACCTGACTCATGTGTCATTGATTTTCGTGTCACATTCGAATTCAAATCGGCATTACACTCACATCTATCACATTTGTTCTTCGATGCAATTGTACAACAAATGGAAATGGCCTTCGTTCGTGAAGCTGAACGACGCTATGGATCGGCTAAAATAAAACCATTACTATTGTCACTGCAGAGATCGTGACCTTTCCCAACAATGGAATCCCAGCCTCAATCATAATTAGATCAAATCTAATGAAATGCCATTTATAGGGAGAATTAATTATATTGAAATGGAACCAATAACTTTTCATTCGATGTTCATCGTACAAAGGGGATGAATACCGAACTAAACGAAGAAAAAAATCTTCTTTACCAAGTGATCATGTTGCAAATGTTTTGTTGCTATTTATTAAAAAATATGTTTTTATCAATTTAATGTCGTTTTATTTTGTCACTTCATTTTTTTTCGGAGATAGTTGTTTTTAACTTAACTCTTAAAAGAATCCAACCCAAGAAGATTTAGGTCTTTTCTCTTAATTAAATTATCATTACTTCTAACTCAGGAAGGAAATGTGCCCCATGTTTAGTATACACAAGTGATCAAATAGTAAAATATTATGGTGGTTATTATGTATACCATGACGCATACGTCCTCACAAAGGTTGCGATTACCCCCACCCCCTGACGAAGTGTACCCCTCGAAAATTTTCAAAGAATTCTTTTAATTTTCTAGGGTTTTTGATTGGAAAAGTGAAGACCTTTTTTTGTTCAACAAGTTTTTATGAAGGAAAGATTCTTTCGATTTGCTAGGGATTTTCGCCAGAAAAGTGAAGAGCAAAAAAACGAAAAAAGTACACTTTTCACTAAATACAATTTGTTTACCCCTCTCGATTTTTTTTTCATGGTATTACCATTTAACCAACTGATTTACCTAATGCACTGGATAATCCAGTCTGGATTAGGCATTTTAACATGTTTATGTATTTAAAAAGGGAAAGGAAATTTGGGTCAAAACTCCATAGACAATTATTAAAATAAAGATGTAAAAGTAGTCAAAAAAGTGATATCAATTTTATCATTCGAACCAAATTCTAGAAATTTAGTGAATAGATGCAAATCGTTATTTCATAAAAAACGTATTATAATCGCGTGTGACAAATGACTTATATGTTTTTTCGCATTTTTACTGAAGCTACCACACACAATATTATTTTTTGTACAAACGAAAAAAAAAGATCTAAAATTTCAATGAATCCATCAAAAAGTGATATATTCAAGTAATTTCACAAAAGGTGGCAAAAAACGAAAAGATGCATACTACTTAATGTGGTCGCATTTTAGAGAGAAAACGAGAACCCATTAATTATTAAGTTTTATATTGAACATATAGGAAAAAAAGATAACCTTTAGACTATATGTATATTTATATAATTAATATTATTAGATATAAACAAGAACGATTAACGAATTGATCTAAAATGAAAAAAAAAACTACATTGATTATTACATAATTCAATTGGGAAGAAAAAGTGTTTTTGTCGGCAGGTATAGTTTTAGTTAAATTTTTCAAGGATGAGAGGACAGCGCCCAAAAAAATTGAGGACGTCTGGCCACTTAAGTTATCGATGGTGTTTCACCGCAATCTTCAATGGGGCGGAATTATGGAATTTTTATCATAGGTGCTCACAAAATATGAAAGAGTGTAAGCGAGAGAGAAAGCGAAGTATCCCAAAGTATATTTGAAAAGTTATGTTCGATGCATACGTTCACACCACACATATGCATGATGGATAAATGTATGTAGTAAACGCTATATATTCGCTAATGTGAACATTCAGGACAATATATATAAAAAGTCGATGGTAACATTTCTTCTCAATTCTTTTGAATTTCTCTGCGCCTTGCCGATGCTCCGATGTCAAGCGTTAAAGTTTTTCCGTGCATTCTGTGAAGTTTGGATACGCAAAGCTGGAATGTGAATGGGAGATAGTAAACGACAGTTGAGAATGTACGCGAATGAGATAAAAGTAGCCATTGAACTTGCCGGAGAGCAAGGGCCGTGTTTCTAAGACAGACAAATTGATATTATATGTGCTGTGTACAGAGGAGTTAATTACAAGCAATGATGCCAATGCGGAAAAGTAAAAAAAAGGCGAACGAGAGATAGGAGAGAGAGAAAAGACGAAGAAATAAAAGAATTAGTTTAAACATTAAAATGCGAAGTACAATTCCAACGCCGCTATTGTGACACATGCAAACAAGACAACAACAACGAAGACGACGACGACGACAATAATAAAATTAAACTAAAAAAATAAAGCCAACGGAGTACAAACAAATTCACCATTGCATGTCACGAAAGAGATAGAACGATGGACAATTCATCAAAAAAAGTGACATGTTCACGGCCTCAATTGTATTGTATTGGCAATAATCACGATTGAAACGACGCAAACATCAATCAACCGACGCAACTCTTCACACAAACACATAAACCATATACATCAGAGCATTCACACGGTATGGCAAATAACGCGTGCACTCGATCGAGTACGACACTCACACAACCATCGGCACACCAGCACACATTCGAGCACAATTTTTGGATAATGATACAAAATGCTATGGTCACAGCCACATGTGTGTAACGCGTCCGTTTGCTCCGGTCATTCCATCTCGCTCACGGCTGTTGTTCGGTGTTGATTTTGTACGGTCGTATTCGTTTCACATTGTATCTCTGTCTATCGCGCGCCGCCACTATCCATTTTTACCAAAAGGATTTGAAAGCCGCAACGCATGCACACACATTTGCAACATACACAAAATCAAAGAGAGAGAGAGAGGAAAAAAAACAACATAAAATAAAAGAAAAGACACACGAAATGACAATCGTATATATTGGCGAAGAGTGAAACGCTCGCGCGAGTGTAGCAAATTGTATGCATTCGAACATCAAGTCTTATTTGATGATGCTAACGATTTTTTGTTTCTCCTTTCGTAGCGAAGCGATGGATATATTCAGTATGTGTGTACAGTGTGAACTTTTTTTTTCGCTCGTTGTTTATTACTGCCGTGTTGTTAACGTTTAGTTTGCTTTACTATGCTTTTATTTTATTATTATTTGTGCACACTTCGTTCCATTTCATATCGCCCCGTCGCCGTGCGCGCTGTATATGTTAGCATACAATAGTCTTAGCGCAAAAACAGAAAAGAAGTGAAACAAACCAAACGACAGCAGCAGAGAAGAAGAAGAAGAAGAAGAAGAAGAAAGAAAAAAAAAAACAGTATTCAAGCCGAGAGTCAGAGAACATTACACAGTGAGTGAGAGAGGTACAATACACAACAGCAACAACAATAAAATCGAATTTAAATTAAAAATGGCTGTAACTTTTAAATGATGTCAAATGGATCAAACGAAATTTTTATCCACACGAATAATTATAAACAGTTTATGTTAATTTATTTGAATCGATTGTCCAGTTTTCGTGTGTAATTGATCTATTTGTTTGGCTCTATGCACGCGCATTATTAAAATTGTGTATTTTTTTTTCCTTGTATTTCTCGTTGTCTCTCTCTCACACACTCTTTCCCATTTCGAACTCTTCATCTTTGACAATCAGAAATATGTGTGGTTTTTTTAGTGTTTTTTGCATAAGTTGGACGACTTGGCGTTTATACAAAAGAGAGACATACAATGATTAAGTGATGGAAAGGTGTCATTGGAAAAGTGTTTTATTAAAGAGTGCTTAATCGAATGATTATTGCCGATGACTGAAAAATTTAAAGAAAAAAAGAAAAGACACTACATTTATTTTTTTTCCATCGAAGATATAACCATTCAATAGAAAGTCTTTGACGAAGTTTTTGTGTTGTTTGTCATTAAAAATCGGTTCCAATATCTAAATCAATGTGTTGTCTTTAAACATTCAATTTTGGAAATAACAAATAAAAAGTGCATTTCAAAATAAACGTCTCAATAAAAAAAATCCAAAACAACAATTTAAATGATTGGACCATTTGAAATGTAGCATTCAAAAACATACGTTAAACAAACGAATTGAATTGTGGTGTACATGAAAAAAGAATTTAAAAAAAAAAATCGAAATTAAGAAAATAAAAATAGGATATTTGAAATCGATTTGTCTGTGTACCCATTTGTATTAAACATTCATGCCATGAAATGAAAATAGAGCAAGAACACATCTTCAACAATTAAATCATATCCATTTCAATTTCTTTTTTGTTCGCTGCTGGTATACAATCACATTAAATCTTGAATGTCTTTGAGTGAACGGTTTGTGTCATCTTCGCGGAAAATCGATTTTCATTTGGGTTGTTATTCAATTTCTAATGAATGAACACTGAATTGGATAGGGATTAAAGAGACAAATCGACCGAATTCCAATCAAACGATTTTTCATCGAAATGTCACCGTCTTCGTCATCATTAGCGCTTCAAATATTGTATTGCAGTTTCAACTGATGATTATTGTCATTTACAAAGTAAGTATCTCAATGTTTATTTTAATAAATTCAATTTCGTGGCATTGTAAATTTGCCCATTATAAATTGCTTGGATATGTCGGCTTTTTTTTTATTCAAAATATGTATGTATATATATATGTGTGTGTGTGGTTGTGAAACAACAATTCTCTGTGAACAGTAATCAGTCTCATTCGAATCGCTTCTTGTTTTGTTTTAAATGTTTCTTTGTTACCACCTTTTGAATTCAAACAAAATCTCGAGTGATAATAATGTATATGCAATCGACAATTTTTGTTTACCAAACATTATTAATAATATAATGCATTCTTCCGCAATTTCTATTATTCTTTCAAATATTTCATATTTTGTTCTTTGTTAATCGAGTTTGATGGATAAAATTCGCTTCTTTGGCTGACACAAATCACCATCTAAATTCGACAAGAAAATTATTCAATGTAGCGATGCACGGATAAAATATATATATATATATATATTTTATATAATGCATTTAATGTACATGCATCATATGCAGTCAGCCATATTGATTTATATTGTGCATAAAATCGGTTGTGAGATCGAATTCAACATACGTACGCGCGGAGCACACACGAAAAATAAAAAAAAAATGAAATAGCAACCTAACGAATTTATATAATTCAAGTTATTCTCCTTTTGTTTGCATTTACTTGTTGTTGCTGTAAGGGAGTCACACATTTAGTTGTTTGCCGTTGTCGTTGTTGCTGTTATTTTGTTTATTTGTCGGAATAAACTTCTCTTGGTTCGACGTTGTCGGCTTTTCAATGTGAATGTATTTGTAATTACTGTGTGCATTTAATGCTTTTTCTTACCTCACTTTGAATGGTTTGTCTCGGTTACCTCTCTGTTTCACCATCGTGTATACCAAACACAAAACATACATTCATATCTATTTTTGTTGTGCATGATCTGCATTTATTTTGTGAATATTCACAAATGAAACAGAGAAAAAAAAAAACAAATAACGACTTCAACAAACCAGTGGAGGAAAGAGTGTGCACACTTCGAGAGAACCAAAGATAAAACAATAAGACAAAGAAACGAATAGCCAGTGAGAATCAGACTAAGAATGACAGCTACAACGTCACCCAAAAGACATTTGATGTCAGCAAAAGCTATGTATGCTATACCAAATCGAAGACCTATTACGTTTGGTCTTCAATTAGTCCATTCCCTTCCTCTAATTATGTGACTTAAACAATGAAATGATTTTTTTCCATTAAATTTCAATCCAACAAAAAAAAAAATGTCGAAACGTCAAGCGATTCTATGTCGCATTTGCCAAAGAAAATATTCGATTTTAGTTGATCTAGATCTGAGTCGGGTTGAATTCAAAGAACTCAAATAACGGTAAATATCGTAATTTATTAAGTTCGACACTTTTGTGCTCGATTGTTGATATAGCAGTACACGAAATTTGCTGTTTGTTTAAGAAAATGCGTGATTAATTGGTGTCATAGTGTTACGCATCATATCATACTAACATCAAGATTTTAATCGTTCAATTCGATGCATCATTTGTTTGGGGAGTTTATCTATCTTTTGGCCAATAGATGTACGCAGTGCATAACATTTACATGAGAATACATTCGTTATATAGATTGGCACCCATCCATCGAATAACCAGTATAATTGTTTATTGTAGTATATTATAAATCTATACATTCTTAGAACGATTGCATAAATTCGAAGTTTTACACAATTTCAATACAAATTTTCATTCGACGCAACAGCGAAAGAGAAAAAAAATCTCGAATTCGGGCTCCAATTGAAAAGACTGCAGAAAACGGTAGTTGTTTGCATATTTTGGTGTGATTTTTTCCCCCGGCTTTCTATACATTTGCCATCGATGCAATGATTTGGCATAAAATTCAATAATGTATTTTCATGTGCAAAATCAAAATAATTTGAAGTACGTACAACATTTTTATTTCTGTTCATTTATTTGCTTTTGATTTAACATGACATTTAAAATGTTGTTCAATGTATGCAAATAAAAACAGATTGTTTTAAAATCAGTACTGAATGTTTGGCAAGTGGTTTTTCATCGAAGTCAAAATCGATTCGATACAAATCCAAACGAACATTCTTCTAATTGTTTGTCAGATTGAATTTGTGAACATTTGGATTAATAGGTTTATTTTTAATGAATCATTTTTCAATGGAAGAAATTTATCTAGAAAGTTCTACAATTGAAAGAAAGTCGAATCGATATTTTTTTTTTTTTCGAGGAATGAATAATGATTCTAAAATAATACAAAAGTGAAAACAGCCGATCACATTTATCCAAATATAAATGCATGCTTTTATTTTTCACATACTAAGATTGGTGGAATTTCCGCTGTCAATTAACAGATCTGGCAATTACTATATGGATATAATATGTGCGTGCATAAAACAGAGAGATAGAAAGAGAGAGAGAACAGGCAAACAAAAAAAAAAAAGTCGAGCCAAGCGACATGGGACTAGTGTCGCCGAGCACATATGTCATTTATACAAGTCGATTTGCTGTGTGCTCTGAATTCGGATAAATTGACGAAGCAATGAAAGAGATAGAAATAGAGACGAGCAAAAGAGATAGTTAGTGGAAACCAAAGAAGAAAAAAAGTATTATTGAAACCATTGGCAATTTATCAATGTATAACTTAATGTGTTATTGTGCACGCTCAAAAATTCGCGTACTCATGTTCAGACGCGCACACATGTTCAATTTTAATGATGTGATACAATTCGAAATTCGAATGAGAACTCTGTGGGTACATACATTTTGATGCTATTCGAATGCAGCCAAAGGCAAAAAAACGACAACAACAATCAAATAATCGATGTATAATTAAATTCAGTCGAAGTTTTAAAAAAAAAGCATACACAGAGAGAGAAAGAGATAGAACGACTAAACAAGACCTAGAGCGAATAAACGGCGCACAATTGCGTGTGTTTAAATGTGAAACACTCGACAATAAGCGTAAAGAAAACAGAACGCCAAGTTACAATTAGCAATGAACGGCACCTAAATGAATAAAGTGCATTTAATATGAAATCGAAAACAAAATTGAAAAAAAAAAACAAATATTGTTATTGGAAATGTGTATGAAAAGGTAAAATCACGTTTCGACATCGAATCAATGAGCAGGCAAACATTGTGTGAAAGAAACAAAAAAAAGCGCTACAATGGCAGTAGCGGCATTGGAGGCGGCGGTGGCTGCTGCGGCGATCCCAACTTCCAACCAAATATGACTGATAATAATAGTTATAACAATAATATACTAATAAAACAAAATCGAATGACACTCGCGCTTCATCTGCTCTCACGAAATCGCATATATATGTATGAATGTAATATCACATTCGCATATTCATGTGTGAAGCCAAAACGTTATTGTAACATTCAACGTACATAACGTATACAAGGCAGACAATTTTAGAGAGCTTTGTTTTGCATACAAAACGAGAGACGCTTTCGTATTTTCCTCAGCTCAACGGTTGCAAATATAATAATACAATGACTTATATTGCACGCGGTACATGACACAAACACAAACATTAAAACGCAATGCACAATAACTGTGAGATACAACCACATTCATCGCCATCGCCATTGCCGCCATCGAATCATCAAACAGGCGAATTTTGTTTTTATTTTTTTTATTTTTCGTGAGTTATCATCGTAACAAAGCGGCAACATGGCCAAATGTTTTGTGTGTGTATCATACAACAAGCACAAGCTATTTCGCGCAATACCATTGCTTTTCGTTTGCTGAGTGAAATGCACGAAAGTTTTTCTGCTGCTTGAAAAAAATTTGTGAGTGAACGCGCGTCGCTTTTTACTTGGAATATTTGTTTGTTATAAATTCAAATGGATAAATTCTATAGAACATGAAGTCGGTCATCGCAAAATGCCATCGGCGCAAAAGAGATAGGCAAAGAAAGGAGCGCGCACTCACTTTACATGCAACTAAGCGACAAACCAACAAAAAAAAACACACAGAGAAAAAAATGTGAACTCAAAACGACTGATGTTCGAGCAATTTTTCATGTATTTATGTATACGTATGTATGCATCCTCCACTTTGGGCTTCCCAATAGCATCGCAACACCAAACATATATATAAAAAAAATGTGTCACCAAATCGTATTATTATCATTTTTTTTTTTGTTTCGGGTTGTGCTTCGCTATTTGCCACCAAATTGTTTGTAGCGATGCAGTGGGACTGTATCGAATCGACCGCCAACTTACACTCTTCTTTTGCTCCCGCATCATGCTTTTCCACTATTCTGCAAGCAATTGACACTGTCTCTTCGTCATTCAACTACTTTAGCATCACTTTCACACTTTTACGTTGGTTTTTCGCTTCTAATTTCTTCATTTCATCAAAGCCACATTCCTTACGTTGTTGTTGTTATTGCACATAGCCTATTGGCCGCACAAAGATAGCAAATAAATGATGCGCTCCATTCACACCATAGCTCAACTAACTTCCAATCAAAGATCACATTCTGTGTATTCAAGCTATATCGTAAACACGGTTTGGCAATATATCAAGAGAGGCCAGTGCAATTTGATTTTATGTTGTGTGTTTTTTTTTTTTTTTTTTTCATTCGTTTTGTTGTTCTTTATTTTCTTCCTTCAACGGATTCATCTCAGAATCAGCGTCTACGACAAACACAACTGTGTATATAATATACATGCCAAGATGTCCATATACATGCATGCATATCAGAGAAATAAGAATGATACCACAACGCATGGGGAAAATCCGATTCGAATTGGATTGCTCCAAGTGGATCGGCTCACTCATTCGGTTCAGCTTGAAACGGGCGACACGGTATTTGTTGTAGGTGAATTCGTTTAGTTGAATTCGATTCGATTGCAGTTTTAACAAAATAGGTGTATAAACATAGTATATATAGAATGGCACAAGAGAGAATATGAATATGCCATGGTTCTCTGTCCAGGAGAGTTCAAAATGACAGAAAAATGGAGAATAAAACCATAAGCTTGAACCAATCAAGCTGTGAGTTGAGAAACACACGACGAAAAAAAAGGAAATAAACAACGATTTTGCTGAAAGATAAAAAATAGCAGGCGCTATAATGCGCGGCACAATCATACGGCGAATCTTGGTGTTGGTAAAGTGCGAAATTGCCAATAGAGTGTGGTAAAGTTCAACATATGCATTTACCATCACCAATTTTTTTTTTGTTGTTATTTTGTCAATGGCTTTGCTTTTCGCCAATGTGGCTTCTTCCTTTTCGTTTTCTTCTCCACTTCCTTGCATTTGGTCGAACGGTAATTTTCACTGTTTACGCACGGAACTATGCATTGAATCGATATTCAAGCACACGTAATTAAAAATAACGGCATTGCTCGTAAACAGAAAGAAACAAACTCATTCAATCGTTTTATACTCCATTTATTTGTAAATGCAAATGGTCAATTTGAAAAAAAAAAAAAAAACATTTGCAATGCGTTAAAAATTAATTTCACAACATGAAACAACAAATTATGTCATCCAAATAAAAGTGGCGTGATAATAAAATAAAACAATAGCTTTGTTTGTGGAAATGTAAACGATTGAATTGCGTTGAAGTGTGTGATGTACACAAATAAAAATGGCTAACCTTAAAAAAAGAGACAGAGAAAAGAGTGCATGATTTTTCGGTCTTGGAAAAAAAAACATTTCAAACGCCGAACGAACAAAATAAAAAGAAAACCACAACAAAAAAAAAAGAGACGAAATTAAATGCTAACTCAAGTTGAACACACAAAAAAAAAACATTCATGCGTCCATTCAACTTAAGCGCGAGCGTATTGTTTGGCTCTCTTTCTAAGCACTTTATTCTTTTCGGATGCGAAAGAGATGGGTCATGCAAGGTATGATATACTTCAAATAATTTGGTTGTTTCATTTTAAATGAATCATTCTTCCACATCTCTGTGTGACATTTCAGTCATTATAAAAGATTATTGCTGAAGATTGTATGTAAACAGCGGACTTTCATTCGAAATTTCATAACTATTATGATTTCGGTATTGCCATTAGACCATCTTAAAAATGTTCTTGTTCAGCAAATTTCTGATTTCTTTGGCGCTACTTTATAGATTTCTCCGTGCGTTCGTTCACCAACTCATCCATATCGTTTTGAAGCGATGTAACAAAACAACAAAACATATCAAGAACAGTGAATAAAGTGAATAAACACAAAATCATAGCCAACAATAAATACACACCGCAGAAAAACGGTCTTTTTTTGACGGATTCTCGCACAAATACATCGATATCCATAGCCCAGAACCCAACACATACAACGATATACGCGAACCGCTCTCGCACTAAGACGACTACGATACATAGCAAAATTAGCAATGGCAAAGACGAACACTAAAGACGCGCTCATTGTAATTGTCGTTATATTTTGTATGTCTTAACCCATCAATGAATATTCGGTGTTCAGTGATTCATATTTCAATTAAATGTAAAAATGATGATTCTCTTCAAATCGAAATGCACACAAAACTACACTGACTGATTATCAGAATGTTCCGTGTGTTTTGGACGAATTTGAAATGTATTTGCACACTTTACACATTTGCAGAGGCAATAGAGTGATACAAGGACCGCATACCGAATATTGCATCTCTTAAAGGTTAATATAAAACGCGTGTGAGCGCCGTACGATCAATTTTCACCATACACTTTTAATACCGAACCGACCAGCGAATAAACGAATACGTAAATATGTATTTTAGTCAATTTCAGTTCATAATTCCGGATTCCCAAGCGCGGCAAATGGGTATGAGTATGAGTACGAACATGAGAGTGAGAGAGTGAATAAAAGAGCGAGGTATTCAATTGATATAAAATGTAACGCGGCGGTGGCGGTGGCAACAACAACGACGACGACCACGACGACGGCAACGACATCGACAACGACGCTTTGCTTCGCACATACTCATAATTTTTGTGTGTAACGAATGTTCGAAATAATATTTCTGTTATTTAGTATAATAATTGCTTCAGTCTGAATATGATTGAACTGTATTGTGTTCGTGGTTTGAATTCGTTTGTTTTGTCATTTGACTGTGTTCTGTCTTCATTTGTTTTTTTTTTTTGCTTCTCGATTTCTTTCGAAAATAATTTCACTCCTCCAAGTATGTGTATATAGTGTTTATTGTCTCTCATGCGGACAGTGCATTTTCTTAATACATTGTTTGTTATTTCGTGTGAGTAACATGCTTGTTTAATTTTGGGTTTTTGACACTCAATTTTCTGTTGTTGTTGTGTTTCCCTGAAATGTCGACCGATTCAATGAATCGGTTTTGGCGTTGTTTTCCGGTGTACGGAGTGTTTGTGTGTGTGTGAACAATGCGTCGTGTTAATTGTTATAAATAGAGTGAATTGAGTAACAAAAAATTTAGCGTCGAATTATTTAAAGTGAATTCAGTTGTTTTGTGTATGTGCTTTTTGTTTTATTTCGGTTCAATTTCTTTGATTCGTCTTCGGCAATTCATTCGTTCGTCTCGCTTTATGCGAAACATAAATCTTATAGTGCAGTTTTGATTTTTATTGTTGTAGCTGTTGTTTTTTTTTTCGTTTTGCTATATTTCCTCACTGAGTGTGCTAAGTGCGCGTAAGAGAATGGAAGGTAAAGGGAGTAGAAAAAAAAATAAAACAAACTATATACTATAAACGACGAAGTGATCCGAAAACAATAACAATTATCGCGTGTATGATTTTAAAGTCAAGTTGTGTGGTTTGTGTCCATGTTTGTGTCATCGTAGTTCATGTGCGCGGTGCGGTCATTTATATGTGCACATATATGTATAAGACAGAAATGTTTAATGAAACGAAGAACTAAATGTACAAAGCATACATGGCATGTACAGAATACCATTTTTATTTATCATTGAAATATTACTTTTGCGGCTGCTGCTGCTGTCGAAACCCATGTCTTTACCTTTCGTTTTATTTGGTTGAATTTTTGCATTAATGAAAGAGTACACACACACACATTGTCGTTGTTTTTCATAACATTCACAATTAAATTGGAGTAAAATTGCTTTATGTTTCTGTCGTTTTGATTTTGTTTTTTTCTATCTACACACACACACACACACACACTTCTCAAAGAGAGAGAGAAAAAAGCACATCGAAACTGCAAACATGAAAATACGGTTGAAATGAAACAATGAACAGAAATGAAACAAGAAATGAGGAACAACAAAAAAATAGATAGCAAAAACAATGACAAAGCGCGCACGACGTTAAGATTATTGACGTGAATGAAAAAGAAGAGGATCGTGCGTTCAACGTTCGAAATGTGTGTATAACGAAATCTGACGACGATTTATTGTGTGTTGTGTTTTTTTTGCAATATTTTCGATGTTTTTTTTTTCTCATCAAAACTTTATATGATTGATATATTCTCTAGTATATTCTACTGCTGTTGTCATATTGAGGCCTAAGTCAATAAGTGTGTAGTGTGTTGGTTTAATATTTCTCTCTCTCTCTCTCTCTCTCTCTCTCTCTCTCTCTCTCTCGTTCTATCGCTCATTCAATATAGATACATTTGTCTATTAATTTTTAGGCTGATTTCGTCAATTTCATTGATGATTGGTGTTCAAGAAATGTTTGCTTACTTTCAATGATCGCGTTGCCGTTTCTTTTCTATATACGAATTTGATCACAGTAATTTGTGTGAAGAGATTTTCGTTCGGTGTTTTAATACCGTTCGATCACAGAATAAAAAAACCGCAACAACATACACACGAATTCGATACAAGGTGATTATGAAAATGCGTTAAAAGCAAACAGACAGATATAACGAACGACGATTTGTTATTTTATGCACATACAATGAATTGAATTTTAAATCGAGCTTTGCTACAATCATTGCCTGAAAATTAACATTTTTCGTTGCAAACTTCATATAAATTTTTTTTATCGTACACAATTGATTTCAACTTCTTTTTTTTTTCTTCAAAAAAGTGTGTAAATAAAATTATTTAGCCAAACAGCTGCAAACCGCTGTTTCTTCTTCTTCTCTAAAATGACTCATTTTGGCAGAGCACAAATGTGAAATATTCGTTTTCAATGATGTGGATTAAATATGACATGAAAGTGAATCATTTTTCATCAGAATTATGATGATTGACTCCTGATCGACGATAATTTCTAATTGACATTTATTGCGTAGTATGTGGCAAGAGAGAAATATCGAATGGTTTTGCTTAAAAGTGGCACATGTTTTGGTTAAAATTAAAAAGAAAATCGATCTCATTATGAAATGCCAAGAAAAACAATTGGTGCCAGGAAATAGACACAACGGCATCTTATTTAAATGGTTGTAACAGATATTTCCGATATTATGATAACTTTAATATGAACATATCCTAAATACAACGATATCATTTATCGATTTTTTTTATTTCATTTCAACTCTATCAAAATATTATAAACCCTGCCGCAAGTACCGAAAAGAAATACATTTGTCGCATAGTAGCCAATTTAGCGTTGTACTATTTCACAATTTTCGATGATATATATATATATGTGTATTATGTGTGTACCTTTGTTAGTTCGGTATTATTGTTCTTTATTGGAAAGCCTGCAGCTGCCACTGATGGATAACGTGTGATGAGAGAGAAAAACAAAGGCGGAGTATTATGTACATACGCAAACTACACAAACTATCAAATAATTTGCCGCATCCAAATCGTGCAACCGAATATCAAGCGTGTGTATTTCTTCTGTACGCAAGAAGGCACACATCAAAATGACTTTTCTGCGCATCAAAATGAATTCGCAAAGTTTTTATAAATTAGAAAAGAAAAAAACAGCAACATTCTACTTTTTCAAATATCATCAATTCCATGTTCAAAACCAAAAGAGTCGGAACCATATTCCAAGTTTTTTTTTCAACGAATTCACGAAAGCAGACTTAATTCAAATGTTTTTCTGCTAAAAAAACCAAATCGTGGTATAATCTACCAGGTTAAAGGCGATTTGTTATGTCTGCTGTTAGAAGAATTATTGATAAAAGATAATAGAATTTAAATAGACAAAACTGAAGAAACGAGCATGATTGAACACACACAATCAATTTAAGCAATTTAAACTTTCATAATATTTTTTATGTCGAGAAAATATGTTTTATGTTCGTTGGTATCGAAAAGTCAAAAATTCTATCGGAAATGTACGAATTCCATATAATTGTATATGTTCTATGGATACTTATGTGTTATTATTTCTTTCTTTTAATTTAATTTCAGTGTCAATCACAGTCAGTTTTGTTTTTTTACTCGTAATCCATTTACAATATTGTTCCACATCGGTGTTTTTTTTAGTGTGTGGGTCACTGGATTGATAACAAATTATCGTCATCATTATAAATATTATTAATTCGTGAGCATATCGAAACGTATGTACGCACCACGGGTACTTATTGTTTCTGCTTTGTGTTCTTCGTTTTATCTGATTGTGGTTTATCGGTTTTCACGGTCTGTTCGATCTGTTTTGGAAATAAATTCAAATTTATATGAAATATTGATCGATGGCATTATTTGAACATTTTAGCACATCAATCGTCGTTCGATAAAAATTAACGTGGCTAGATAGTAATGTAACTTAATATATAAATATAGAAACATTTTTGTTGTTATTGTTTCATTCGCATAAAATCGCTACTTTTCTAATATGTTTTCACATAAAATGTGAAGCGTGTTTTATTGGATAGAAAAAATGTGGCTTTTATTGGATGTATAGTACACAAAAAAAAAAATTGTTCGCGTACGTTGAACATAGAGCTTTCAAAATGTTGTGTTCACAAACCAATTAGACATGATTGATTTTGAGCATATAATATTGTGCACGTAATTAAAATACACCACAGGAACATCGACCTGAAAATGAACATCATTTGTTTTTGCATTCTGTTTAGAATTTTGAAACGAAAAACGAAAAAAAACAGCAACAAGAATTTTAAAAACAAAATGCCATTATACACGCTCACAAAGAATGCATTTATCTATTTTACCTAAACATGTGCATACCTATGTACATAATATTTGATTCAACACACAATCATATAAAAAAAAAACGGAACGATAGTTGTGATGATCGGCTGCAAAACGTTAATAAATCATTGAGAATATATAAATCGCAAAACCGAGCGTATTATTCATTGAAAATGCTTTCGAACGCGCGAAAAAGAATGAATAATGAAAGATTTGCTTGCGAAAAAAAGACCGCCTTGCATTACGACCGATGGACGTGTAAAAATGAAGGTGAAGAGAAGTATTCGCATACACACTCACATACAGGGTGCACTGTGATCGACCAAAAATTCAACTCAAACAATTGCAATTCGCCGTAGACACTGTCACTCCCAAACATATATATTCGTCATCATTTTTCGCATCATCCATTTCGATTATCATGCAATAACATTTACAAATGACACCCTGTAGACATAAATATTCCAGGAACAAACAACAAAATGATATTTGTAATAACAATGCTTAAGAAAATGAAGAAAAAAAAACACACTGAAATAAAATACAGCAGAATGACTAAAACGAGCGGTGTAGAAAATAAGAGAAGCGAAGAAGATCGAAAAAGAAACAATTCGAACTATCTGCGTATGTAGCTATACATTCAAGAACCTGACAATTTTATTCCGCCAGCAAAGTTCATTGAACCAAACCAATGAACGAATGGCAATTGTAATCGTTCGCCGTTGAAATGCTGCCGTACACTAACGAAAACTACAACGAACACACCGAAAAAAAAAGAAAAGAAATAATCCAAGCATTCAATGTACCACACGCATTACATGCTATGCGCTTCTCTAGCCGATTCGTTTGAATATTTGGACATAAGGCTTATTAATGATTATAGCGTTCACAACTCACTTTCTGAATTATGACTAAACAAACAAGAAACAACAGCAATTGCTAGAAAGATGAATGCAAAGCTTTCCACTGCATTGATAAAAACGGATAACTTTATAGCTTAGTCGATAGTTTTGTGTACTTATTTGACACATACTATCCGTTCATAAACTATATATAAACAATTTTTCTCCGTATTTGAGGAGGTATTTAACATCAAATATTTCAAGAGTTTCTCTGCTATTTGAGTTTGGAATGGGGTAAAAATTCATCAATATTAGAGTGAAAAACCACTCAACATTTATATCACAAGAAAAGAAATAAAATTGATACAGTATTATAAAATCACGGCTTCATTTCAAAACAAAACAATCTTATATGAGAAAAAACTTACTAAAAAATCTTTTATGAAATAGAAATATAAAATCCTTTAACGACTGTACAATTGTACCTGTACATAACAAATCATTCACATTCAATTTAGTTTGACTGTGCATTGAGTTGATCTTCTAATAAATACAAAATGTATACCGAATTGAAATGATTTTGTCGCTTAATTTGGTTTTATGTGATTTGCACAGTTTGTTTATACATGGAGAATGAGTAATTTCATGTGATTTTTCTCATCTTTTTTTTATTTTTTAGAAAATCCTCTTCCAATTTTTCAGTTTATTTTTTTTTTCTCAAAAAAAAATGCAAATTTATTCTTTATATCGAAAAATTTCGCTCAAAAAAATCAAAAAATGTCTCATTGAAAATCAAGAGAATTACGAAAACCTGAACAATCGGTTCAAATTCAAAAAATCAGTTCTCTTGTTGTTTTGAATGGATTTTTAAAAAAGAGCACACAGATAACCAAAATTAAACAATAACCAGAGACGAGAATAGTTGACGAAAATTATAATGCACCGCAAAATTTTGAATTTCCATGTACAATTGATACGCGTAAATATTAGTGCAGCTAAAATATGAATGTGGTTCATATGCGTGTATAACTGAAATTTCAACCGTTCAATGCAAAACTGTGACTACCGATCAAAAGTAGAAAAGTATTGCTGTACAGTGTACACCATCTGCCATATCATGCATTTGAAGTAGTTGCAAAACAGTCGAATTTTGCCGACCCGCTCAAAATCGAAACACTCACATTCATCCCATAGCAAGAGGACAATAAACCAGCGAAAAAAAGTATTAGCCTTTAGATCCTCACTACATCATCATCAAGGTTCGTTGTTTTTCATGATAATTGTTTTTTTTTTTTTGGTTGCTGCTGTTCTCATTCTGTCTCTATATACCATTCGCGCAAATTTTCATCCTTTTTTCGCCAGTAATGCTCGATTCTTGAATTGTCGAATGCCGAATGTTTCTAAAGCGTTGCGTTCATTCTGTGCTCTGGGTGTCTTTCGATGAATGTATTTGTATGATATGTTATTTGTATGCGATGTGTGTGTGTGTGTGTGTGTGTGTGTTTGAGTAAATGTTTAAGTGTGCAAATGTTAGTATTGACTGCATGAAATTGCGAATGTCAGCTTATGAGCTGTGGTTGTGTGTGTGTGCGTGTATGTGTGCGTGTTATCCATGTCCTATGTCTCTTTGCCTGTACAAAAGTTTGCTGTGAAGTTTCGGATTTTTGTTTTATCTTTGTCCTTTGGTGTGTCGTGCTATCTCTGTCAAATCGATGCCGTGTGCCAATCTATATTGCTGTGTGTACCATTTTCGTGTTTTTGGTGATGCATATGCCCCGTCGATGCCGTTTTATTTTTGAAAACCGTCATCCCGTCATCAACATTAACGTTGCTTTTTCATTTCGAAAATGCTTTGATTTTGCCTATAAATCTTCTATTGACTTGCTCGCATCTGATAAATCTCTAAAATATCGTACAGCAGATTTCTTTTGATTGGTTCATCGTATTCTTGGCTCAATGAATGCTACATAAGCGATTGCACTTCCGATCAATATCGTATTGTGCATGTGTTATATGAAAATTGTTGTTCTCACTCTCTTCATCTACATTAAAACAAATTTAGATCAATTAATTTAACTATTCTCGAAGGTGTTCAACGTGATGCGATGACTTTGTTATCAATATAAATGCGATTTTGTATCGGTCTTTATGATTTATGTCCCATTTGACGATATTCGTGTGGAAGAAATTCGTTTGGACTCTTTAATCAGTTAAAAAAACACGCCTCCACATAATGAAGGCGCGAAAAAAAAATAGTCATACTCCGCAACAAAATCGAAGACATAAACGCTGTGACAATGTGCAGAACAACAATTCATAACGCAACCAAAAGAAAGCGAAGTAATAATGAACGAACGTACGAATCAAGTCGATGGGAACACGAGAGATAGACACTCTCTCCATCAACAGGAGCGACAAGGATAAGGGAAAGAAATACCCGATACACACAATTCTTTTTTTCATTCTTTGCTCTCGTTGTTCTTTTATTTTATTTCAGTATTCTTTTTTCTTCTTCTTCCTCTCTGTTTTTCCCATTCGCCTGCTTCATATATACACTTACCAACGGCAATAGCGGCAGAGGTAACGCGCTTACAATTTCGATTCCACACACTGCTGCTTCTTCTTCTTCTTTTTCTTCATTATGCTCTTACTCTACGTGCTATAATATTTTATACATTTAGTTCATTTTTCGTTTGTTCAATTCTTTGCTCTGTATGCTCCGTGTGTACACTTTTTGCTGGTACTGTGTGCCGTGCCACTGCTGCTGCCGCTGCTGCTGCTGCTGCTTATGCTGTTGTTGGTGGTGGTGTTGTTGTTGTTGTTGTCGTCGTCGTCGTCGTTGTTGTTGTTGTTGTTATTGTGTCTCGTCCCATTCTTTGCTTTCGTGTGTACACGAATACGAGTATATGTTATTCTCGGCATGTATATGCCACAGAACTAAGAGAGTTTAAATAAAAATGTTCCGAAGCCATCTTGGTCGGTCGTTTCGCTGTTGGTTTTGTATGTTTTAAATTGTGCTGAGTGTTTGTGTGAATCGGTCGGTATATTGTGTGTGCCTGTCGCGCGCGATTCGGTCGGCATTTTTTTCCTTTCGTTTTCTCATTGTTATTTCTTGCTCTTCAGTTTATTAATCCCGTGTCGACAAAGTCATTGGATTTCCTATTCCGCGAACTTTATAGTCCAATTCAAAATATGAGATAAATTGAAACAGTTTAAAGTGCTAAACAAACGGAAAAATTATCGATTCGATATTAACGTATTTTAAGAATGAAAAACATTTCATAAGTGCTAAAAGCAATGAACAAAATGTATTAAACAGTGGCCGCAACGACAAAATTTCAAATATTCGACATGATTGTGATGAAACTGAATCTATTTGGTGTGTGGATATTGGAATAAATATAGTGTTAGTCGTGTTTATGTGTAAGAAATGCATATATTTTTATTCTTCTTCTTCTCTGAATACTAGAAAGAACCAAACTTAAACAAAACATCGACAAAATAGAATCAAGAGTGAATCGAGAGAGGAAACGAAATAGAAAAGAGAGAAATACAAAAATGCACACAGGATAGGTCCAGAGAGATATACGTAAAAAATATATATGTCAGTGTTTGCATGTATGTATAGAAATCCGATTGCATGTTGCACTACATCATTACCATTGCAACGAAAACGAAAGAAAAAAAATGAAAAAATGCATACAAATTTTTATATATGTACAAATATTATGTGATCCTTATTCTACGTTCATTGTAAATGCTTTCCACACCGATCTCAAGTGATTTTGCGGCGATTATTATGATATTGTCGAACAAAAATGCATAATGCAGAGTCAAGCCGAAAACCAAAATGTTGATAATGAATTTCAAGTATTGAATATTTTGAAATTTTATGGAATTTCTGACATGTTTAACACATATATTGAACGAATGGAATCTATTTAACGTAATTGATGTGAGTATGATACCGCTTTGCTAGTTCTTGTTTGTGGTTCTGTGTAGTCGTGAAAATGGTGACGAAAAAAAGAGAGTACCGATTAAGCCATTTGTCTGAGTCATTCGAAAAGTCGGTCGAAGCTATCGTTCGTTTTCGAATTTTCCATGATTTCCGATTATTCGAAATAATTGAGCGTGTGTTATTATTCGATTTACATTCATTGTTTATGGTTCTTGTGTGGTTGCTTTATATTCTGTCTGTTTTTTTTTTCTCGCGTTACTCCTTAAATTGGATGGGAATTGAGTTTTGGCAATGCCTGAAGGACCAACACCAACATCGAATATTAATTGTTTGACTTTTTTTCGGCTTACCTATTGTATATGTATCGCCTTTGCTAATTGTATCCGACATGGTACGTTCGGCATAAGACATCGAAAAGGAAACAAAAATTGAGCACGTTGAACATGGATGAGTCGAATCTATTGAGTACGATTAGAACCGGGCACATTCTTTTCAGTTTTACGAAAGAAAGAAAGAAAAAACAGTGCAAAGCGAACGACGACAGAGAAAAAACGAAAGAGATAGAGAGAGACAGAAGGGAAAAAAATGAGTATTGTGTGCATGGAAGGCAAAAGGAAAAAAAAGTGCGCTCACATAATAAATGTGAGGCAGCCATTTTGATGATTCCTTTCGGTCAAACAACTGTATATTTACTATATTCACTTTTATACCGAAAGACTCTTTACACGCATACATATTCGTACTCGTACACAATAGTCTGTGGATATGTGAAACATTTTTAGAGTGAACGCAATGCATGGTGAGGCCGACAGGAGCGAGCGAGAGAGGTCACACGAGATGGAGACACACAGAAAACACCGCACATATTATATTTATTGTTGATATTTATTATTTGGATTTATAACATCGTAACTGCGGTGTGATGGGTACGGAGTGAGAGAGAGAGAGAGAGAGAGAGAGCGAGAGCGTGTGTATGCTCGTTGCATGTCTACAAATGTGAGCTCTCACTGAATCCTCTACGCTTCTGGTACAAGTTGTGTGTGATGTGTTGTGTGTGAGTTTTTTTTTCGCTCGTCGTCTTCATTTGTAATACATATTCCGAATGCGCTGAATGCTTGATGGGCGACAATGTCTGTGTAATGCCGAATACGAAATTCACCGAACAAAACTATAAAGATACTTATACGTGTTTGTTGTGCCGATATGCCACGCTCCACTCATACCTAAGCCTAGTTAGCTCTATCCATCCGACGAAACCAACGATGACAAAAACAACAACAAAAGCAACTACAACAACAACAACAACAACAACAACAACAGCAACACTATAGCTATAGCGACAGCAATAGCGGCGGCAAAAAAAGTCGAACCGAAGAAAAAAACTTTACATCCATCGCATGCATACATACAACCGAAAATCTCCTTCCAACAGGAATGGCACCAAACGGAACGGCAACAGCCAACAATAATAACAAAACAGAAGAACATTTATTATGCCACACGTATATAAAATCTGTGAGCAGAGGCGAGATAGACGATGGTTTTCCACATACACACGCACTCATTCGCTTTATGATATAAATTAAAAGCAGCCCTTATTTTCACCATCGTAGCACAGTTTATTCGGTGTGTTTTGCTGGATGAAAAATTGAACTGTGTGTATATGTCGCAAAGCAGCTATCTGCTTGAACAACTGCCGATTGACGCGCTCGCGTTTGTGTCGAATGCAAAAATTTCCTCGATTTCATTTCATTTACCTTTTAACGGATTCGATTCAATGCGAGAATAAATAAATAAATTTGTGTATTTTATACTTGAATCCTGTGCGCGTTCCTCACTATTGCCGATTCATTTGCACTCACAGACGTTCATATACAATGAACAAAGCATACGAACGATGATGACGGTGACGACGACGACAACGACAACATACATTGCACGCCCTTCTAGCTCAAACATTTTCACTTCGAATTATCGAAAAACTAGCAACCAAATGAATGAGATATAATTGAATCGATGCCTGGCGCTTGTGCCAGCGTTTTTATAACGAGAGCAAAATCCAAAACGATAGATGAACGAAAGAGCCGAGTTGTTGTGTTTTGTATCTATTTGTGTATCTTTTCCATTTTGCGTACACCGGAGCTATCACAGTGTTCTCGTTCGCACTGTTCTTATTCTCACTCACCGTGCATTCACACACAATCACTCTATTCACCATACGAGAATATAATCGCAATTAAATTACCAACAATGGTAAAGAACAAAGACATAATCCGATGCGCGCATCAATTCGCTCATTCGGGATATTATTCCATCCAATCTATATGAGTTCGTTCTTTTTTTATATCGTTGATGTTGTTGTTGTTGTTGCTGTTGCTGCTGCTGCGGCGTTCTCTCTCGTTCTCATTCCCATTCCATGTATTCATCTTTCTTCATTGCCTCGCACCAGCTATTGGCCAACAGTGCAATCAAACAAGTTCACGTATTTCCAAGAAACTTGAAGGTTCATCCATAATTTCAGTTCCGCCACACATACACACATCAAAAACAATTTTAAGTTTCGAAGCCCAAGGGATAAAAATTTGTAAGAGTCAACAGAGCAAAAAGTGAGACCGACTAAGTCAGAAGTGTTAAGCGACCAGACAATCATTTTCCACATTGATAACTATGAAGTTCCGAAAAACCAGTACGCAAATTATGATCGAATGCAAATGCAACAAATATTTCGAACATGAAATGCAAGTGTGAACGATGTACACATCAATTTTGACGTTTGATTTTCAAATTACGTAAACATTGACTCTATTTCGTTTCTCTCTGTTTCTCTGTACGGGCATTGGCATTCACAAAATGCGTATTGCATATGGAATGGCATCATTCTTCAATCAAACGAAAGCTTACGAAAATATTTCGGAAAACTTACTGCACTCACAGTGAAATGCTCAACTGTTCGAACTACAAATTCTATAATGAAATAATGGCAAAGTGCCGGCCAAATTTCACGACCACCGATATGGAATGCATATGCGTTTAAGAATTGGTGCAAAACTTTCATTTCAAGTTCATTGAAAACTCCGCGGTGCGCCACTTCATTTCGAAAAAATTCAAACGAAAAATAAAAACCGAAAAATAAATGGCGGAAAAAATGAACAAGTCAATGAATGCAAACGCACCAAAGTCACACACAACGTGTGCGTAGTGCTTTTTTTTAATATTATAGCTCTGCGTAACGAGTGAAAGTGTCAGTGTACTACGATGTACAAATGTAAACAAAAACAGCTGAGTTTTATCTAATTCTTTTTTCTTTATTTCATCGGCTTTTTGTTCATTTTCAAAGTTTTATTTGCTTCGGCATGCTTGTCATTTGGCTGGTGTTCTCTATTTGTTATCAATAAATTTAATTATCATGATTTTCAACAAACTCAAGTGCACACTAAATTATCTTTTATTACGTAAAGATAAGACATTTTTTATGGGTATGCGCCTAAATATTATGTGGCCATTTATCATGTATTTTTCCGCGCAAATATTTTTACTATATGTAAGTTGAATTATAATAGCCAACGTGTTGATTTTTTTCTTCTGAATTTTTAATGGACACCCATTTGTTAAATCTTTAAATTAGTTTAAACGTTCAAAACAATGAAAATAGTAGCGATTTCAAAACGATTTAAATATATTTACATATTTGATATCGAATGTCTACGTTTATTAATAAAGCATGCAAAGAGCTTTTTTTGTTATAAATGAATGGATTTGTTTTTTCCAGACGTAATTAAAATGCAATTGTTTGAAATGAATGATTTGATTTGGTATGTAAGGTGAAAGTTGAGCGAAGTGTCACAAAAAAAAAATGAAATAAAGAAAAAAGAAACCAAATAAAATCAAGTATTTTATTTGTTTGGGGAAGAAGAAAAAAAGACGCCCGAATTCATGTGTGCATTGCAGACACGTTCCGATTTGTTGGACGGTGAAATGTGTTGAGGAGTTGTGTGTCGTGTGAACGTTGACTGGTTGGAGCACACACAGGACGCTAACCGCTTAACATTCGTTGTGTGTAGTCGGTCTCTATCTGCGTGATGCTGTTTTTGATGCTCCATGTGTATTTTATCACAAATGGAAGAGATATATGCTCTAAGAACTTTAAAATCGATAATATTCTTGGTATTTTCTCTTTTTGATTCCGTTTTTATATATCTCCGCGTACACACTACATCCGATAATGCTGCGCTGGCTCAAGATTCTAGCTCTCGTTTTACTCGCTCGCTTGCTCGCTCACTCGTTCGCTTGTTCACGCGCTAACTACGTACATTTCCACACACAAATCTAAATGAGCATTGTATGCTCGGTTGTGTATGGAACGAAAGACGGATTGGAATTGGAGAGTTGCCCCACTTCAATTTCTGCCGCTTTGTAAATATGTATGTTCCTTTATTCTTGTTTAAAATTCGCTTTTGCCTTACGTTATCTGCTGGCAGAATTGCGAATAAAACACATAATGAAGAAAACATATGAAATGAAAAAGAAAAGAAATTTGGATACACAAAGAAATGAAGCAGCAACAGCTACAACGCTGTATAAAACAACAACGAATGGCAAAAGAAGAATATATATATATATTGAGTTCAGCCACATGAGAAGAGAAAAAATAAGCTGAGAAAGCAATAAAAAAGCATCAGGAGCACATACAGCATTGCAAATGATTGAAAATGAAGCTAGAAATAATAAAAAAAGACGATGACGACGACGCAAAGAAAGAAAGAAATCAACGCATATAGCAATATCCTTTTGCCCCGAACCATTCGCGCGCATTTAAAATGTTTAGATGTTCTTTCGGTGGTGTTATGTGAGTCTATATGCAGCAGCAAATGATATATATATGCATTGTATGGACATATTTTTCGTATGCGTTTCTCTTTCTATCTCCGTCTCTGTCTCCACATTACTGCACTTTCCTTGCAATTCTATTTTCTACTTCTTCTTTTTCTTGTTCGCTTCAGTGCTTTATTTTTTTTCGATCTCATCTCTCTCTCCCTCTATTTCTCTCAGTTACCGCTCACTATTATTCACATCAGTACATACTCTATGAATGCACCAGAACATCAAACGATAAAATGCCCTTGTTCATCAGTCTTTCTGTTGATGATTTTAATTCTTTGCTTTTTATTGCTTCTCTGTTTTGTTTTCAGTTGGTCTTGGATTTTGTCTCTTTTTTCTTTATTTTTCGTTCTCTTTCACTCCCGCACTCTCTCAGTGCCGGGATGGCTCTATCACTCTTTTCACTTGATTCTTTTTTTTTCGTTTGCATTTCGTTCATTTTATTTAATTCCCATCGTGAACGGGCAATATGAGAAAAGGTAGAGAATGTCATGCGAGATATGCTGCTTACAATCATTAATTCTTTCATTCTATGTTATGAGTGTATGTTTGTGTGTAGTTTTTTTTATTCTTCATGTGATAAATACACATACTAATTCGTGCATAGCATTTTATATACGAAGAAAATTCGTGTAACGTCATTGCCGCTTCATCATAACCAAAAGTCAAATGAAATCGCATAGAAATCTATGCTGATGCACATTGAGTAGTGTTGCTTCGTGTGTTTTTTTTTCGTTGGTCTTCATGTACATATTGGTGCTTGGATTTTATATCTTTTCCTTTACATCGGACCGTCCTTCGTTCGCCGAACCAAATAAATTTCTATATTAATAACTCAAAACGTACATATCGAAGAGAATATTTGTTGGTTTTCTCACTAACTTGGCTGCTTCTGGTGTTGTTGTTGTTGTTGTTGTTGTTGTTGTTGTTGTTGTGGCTATACATGTATGTATCTTTCGTCGTTTGTTACGCTGCGTTGTTTTTTTTTTTGTTCTCTACACTTTAATTGCGAACTTGCATACAGCTATCCTTATATTTAATCGCGTAGCCGTTGCGAATTTGTACATGTGAAGATACAAAAAAGTAATAGATGGCTTTAGCGAAGAATGAAATGAGTTAAAATGCAAACACACACACACATCAAACTACGAAAAAAAAAACACGGCGATGAGGAACGCGGCTAAACGACAAAATGGAATAGTTTGGTGACGGTGTTTGCAAAGTTTTGTAACGAAGAAAGAAAACCACCACACACCGTATATATAACATGCATTTAACCGAATGTGTACATGAACTATACGGCATTTTAAATTGAGGCAACGAAAAATTGCACAACTCTTTTTGTTTCAATTTGCAGTAGATTTCATTCCATTTTCATTCGCACATAACAGCAATAACAAATGAATACAGAAAAAAAGGTTACTAAAAAACACTTTGAACCTTGCGCGCGCGTTATAGAGAGAGAGAGAGAGAGAAGAAGAGAGGAAAAATAGACAAAAAATAGCGGAACGCTGATTAATGCCTGCTCCTCCCAACGTCACATACACGAGGAAAAATTTGCCACTGTCGAATAAATAAGGAAACTCATTGTGTATATATGATATAAAAATATCCATATTGCATGGAATTTAATTGACAAATTTTGCGTTGGTCATTTTTCGACAAAAATAGAACAATCTAATTCCTTTGCTTGAAATTATCTCAATTAAAATAGTTTGTCAAAGAGTCGAGTACCGTAAACCCACTTTGAACTCTGTCTCTTTCGATATCCTTCTTTTTCGCTCCATTTCTCTCTCTCTCGGTTCAGGTTCATGTACAAAAATATAATTTAAGCATAATATTATTTCGGAGTTTCAAGCTCCTTAATTTTATGAAAGCTGGAGAAAAAAATCATAGTTGCGAAATGTTCTTTATTAAAAACAATTCAACACTCAAGTAGCATATAGTGTTGGCTCCACAATTAACGAAAAATGTTTAAACAAAAAGAAAATATGAATGAATTTTGATTGCTTGCGTGCTTGTATTTGAACAAATATTAGCGGTCATTAACTCTTTTATTTTTTCCAATTGAAAATTGTTATTAGCATCTTGTGTCATCTGAAGTTGTGCACTTTTTGATTCGAGAGTGCAAAAGAAGCACGCAAATACTGTGGTGCATACTTGAGCGTACCTCGAATAATGACTAACAAGACAACGGGCTCAAATGAAGGCGAACGTAATGCAACAAATTACAACAACAACATCAGTCAGCACCATAGGCAATGTAAACGACAACGACTGCGATGATGATGAAGAAAAGGAACCGCATCAAACTGAAATAGATACATAATGCAATAAAAGATGAGCGCGATCGTTCGTTTGAACATTTAAACCTAATACGCACAAAAACATGCTCTCACTCACAAAGCCAATGCATCTAACGAATATGCGCTTCTTTGTACAATTTTTCTTTTGCCATCGTTATTATTCTTTTGTTTTTTTTTTCTTCGTTCGTTCAGACTCTGGTGTTGCTTAGTTCTGTGTTGTAGTTGTTGTGATTATTGCTGTTGAGTTTTTTTCTCTCTCCTGTAACCTTTTTTTTTCATCGACTTGCTCTGTAGTCAGTCGAATGCATGTCGTCTTTTGTTTGCGCTTTTCGTTGTTATTCGCGCACACAACTGAAGAGATCTCTTTTGCAAATGGACACATCGATTTAGAATGAATGCCTTGCAATTCAGATTGGTTGCACGAGAATGGAACGGGTCAGTGTACGGAATGGCTTCGTATTATACTAAATACGTGTGATAAAATATATTTATCTGTTGTACGTTGAATGTATGGGTGATTTTATGCGCAATTATACACATAAAAATCATATGAATATGGAATGAGAGAATGCTATGCAGTCGCCGCAAACACATGTGTGCATGAATTTCGTTGATTGTATATTCGTACCTTGGCGTTATTATGATCATTTTAGCATATGAATCGTCAAAGAAAAATTTATGTGAATATACGATTTACGAATCGAAATGGGAAAGCAACGAAAATTAAAAACTAGAAAATTAAATCGACAAAAACAATTCAAATGCAACTACATTTTTGTTTCCTTTGAAAAATCCACACGCACATACATATACTTTTTGCCGTTTAACATTGTGATTTTCCGGCATAAAAAAAAACTAAGGGAAATTCAAACAAAACAACAAAAAGTGAAGAAAAACTTTTCTCTTCAAAACAAATTTCATTCCAAGAATTTTTCTTTTACGATTTGAAATTAATGATTTTCTTTCCTTTATTTGCAGAACTCCTACGCATAGAAATAATCTTCTTGAGTATGAATTATACGTGAATAGGGTGTTTATGACAACGTACTTAAACAACAACAACAAAAATTTCCACTTACATCACGTGAAAATAAAAGAAGCCTTGATCTTTATAGACTCTTGATATGATATAATTTTCAACATGAAAGTGGAATTCAAAAAGAATCGATTCGTGTGATTTGTAGCAGAAAAATAGTGAACAGAAGAAGAAAAAAATCGAATGAAAAAGAAGAAAAATATTTATGTGTGCATGAGAAAAGAAAATGTGGAGAAAAATGGCGAGTTAAACACTGGAAAATATTAGGTGCGTGTAAATCACACACGGAACTTGTGATTTTAATTTAACATCGAAATAATTGTAACAACAACAAGAAGTGAACTAAACTATGGACAAAAGGTTTTTAAAATACTTTTATAATTAATTCTAACGGGATAGAGATAAAGAGAGAAAACCAAGTGCTCGTAGTGCAAAGTGAATCTGATGTGTGTGTGTGCGCGACGCTCAATTAAGTGCACACACAAATTTTAGAAAAAATAAAAAACAAAACAACAACCGCAAAAAGTACGAAAAACAAATTCAGACATCGGTAGTGGATTTTATTCTACCAATCACAATTTATTACACACTCACATACATCGATCATGGATAAAGAGAATGGAAGCGGTGGCGGTAGTAGTAAACATAAAAGTAGCAGTAACAGTAGCCGACAACCAACGATCGATGTAAACGACCCAAGTTCATTATTAAATGCTGCTTCATTATTTGGTAAGTTGTTGAAGTTATTACCACATAAAAAACCACATCAAATTGTCATAATTTTGAAATCACTTCAAAATACTAATGTGGCTGCTGCTGCTGCTGTTACAATTTCTAGTGTATTGCCACTATAGCATAGTTTTCGGTATACGATGTAGAAAACTTTCTGACATTAAAGCGTTGGAATCAAACGTAAAATTGTAAATTGGATTCCATTTTTTGCACAAGTGAAGTTTTGCTGTTGCTAGTTTCTGTACCGAGAACATTTCATGTTCAATACGATACTATGATAATAATAAAAAAAATGGAAATGATATCAATTAGTTGAAAGCGAAAATATGAGCGTTTACGCATTCCAAAAAAAATAGATATGCGATTGTTTTTAAAACTATTATAATAATTTGTGATTGCATCTCAGTCAAATAAATTTGAATGTATGAATTTTTGATAAATTTTTAGCTTATTGGGGTCGCGATCCCTCGGCAGCTACCGCAAACCCATTATTTGGAACACCATTTGGAGCTGGCCTTGGCATGCTACCAACGGGTGCTTCAAACGCAAATGACAGATTCACAATGGGGCATCAGCAACAACAGCAACAACAGGTAAACTGAATCGATTTTTTGTCGCTTGTATTGTGGTATACTAATTTACCAAATTGGATCGATTTAATTCATTACCATGGTTTGTATTAAAATAGGCACAACAACAACAAAATGCAACAATGAATGCGGCTGCATCGCAGGCAGCCAGTTTAGCCGGTCTGCATCCTGCAAGTGAGTAGTTTCGGTTTCAATTTTTCCGATTATTTTGTCAATATTGACAGTCGATTTATTCGAAATTATGGTAAATGTGATATATTTTGTTTGGTATTACTAGGTTGGTGGTCGATGGCACAATTGGCTGCACAAGACTATTTTACACGACTTCAGGCATCTGGACTGTCGCCATTTCCCCATCCAGACTTGGCGGCTGCATTTCCCGGTATGGCTGGCATGGCGGGTGCATCAAATAGTGCCGGTTCAACGTCATCGAGCAATTCACGACAAAACAATGGCGATTCAAAGGGCAAAGGTCGCAAAGAGAAGAAATCAAACAGCAACAACAATAACAGTGGACACAATAGCAGTTCAATCAATAACAGTAGCAGTGGGGGATTGAATATGAATGTCGGCACCTCATCATCGTCTCCATCATCATATAAGGTATGATTTATGGATATTTATGAGTAGTTCAATAAATTCCAGCCGTTGTTTTACAAAATTTTAATCGTTTAAATTTCGATTCATCAACATATAGTCGTCGTCATACAAGTCATCATCGAATCAGTACAACTCAGCTGCTCTACATAAAGAACTGTTGGCAATGCAAGCTGCCGCCGTAGCTGCTGGTGGTTTGGGGTGAGTTTAAGTCGTTTCTCTTTTTTTTTTGCTTTCTCTTCACTTGTGATTTGTGTCAATTTGAATGGAGTTATAAATCAAATATACATTTTACAGTGCACACAGTTCGTCTTCATCATCGAAAAAATCGAGTCAAACAAATAGTAAACATTCAGCTTCGTCATCGGCGGCCGCATCCAATTTTTCGCTGGGGTTTGGTGGCACATCGATGGCAAACCATTCCACATCGTCCACCACATCATCTCCACATCATTCTAGTTTATCCAAAGAATCATCACGATCAAATAATAATACCAGCAACAGTAATAGTGCCGCAACAGCCGCAACTCTTAATGCTCTCAATTCATTGTCACAGTTTGGTAGTTTAAGCTCATTGAGTTCACCGCAAAGTATGCAAGCAGCTATAAATGCGTTGGCCGCAAGTACGTATATTTCCAAAACAAAAACAAACATAATGGAAACGACGTAAACAATATTAATGGAATACATTTTCTTGTGGTTGATTTTTTCTTTCCTGTTACAGCAAGCGGCGTAAATCCTTCACCGTCCGGTTCATCATCGAAAGGAAAAGACTATATGCCATCTGGGATTCTAAGGTAATTCAATATTTAAACCCATTGCCCTCATAGTATCTAACACCAACCAATGCAATGTTCTTTTTCTCTCTTGCTCTCTGTGTGTTTCTTAATTATTTTGATTCGCAATCGGTCCGCACAATAGTGCTGCACTTGAAGGAACGTAAGTGCCCTTTTAATCTCTCTATCTCTCTCTCTCTCTCATGTCTTATCTCTCATTGAGATCATGTTATTTTTTGTTTGGCTCGGTTTGGTTTTGGTCTTGTTTTTAACAATTCAATTTATTTTATAGTTCAAATAATTTTCGAATATATTCAGCGAGTATTAAATAAAAATGAATGTTGTTACAGTGACCCGTCGTCGTTACTTGGAGTTCGCTTACCACCAGATACGGAAATAATTAAGTATACATCGTCAATTGTTGGGCCAAAAAATCCAGGTACAACCAATCGAGGTAGAAAGAAGACAATTTCGCTTGATCCAAATCCACTTTTAGCAACTTTACAAGGATTGTCTAGTATGGGCGTTAGCCCAGCAAAACGGGCATGCCTTGAGGCCGAATATGTTGCGAGTGTACAAAATGCTGTGGCTCGACAACAATTACAACAACAACAGGTAGATTTTGGATGCATTATTTCAAATGAATGATATGTCGCTTTTTCTCTGAAAACAAACTGAAAAAAAAAACTGACTAACATGACATTCATCCTCATTAGCAACAGCAACAGCAACAATCGCACCAAAATAATGATCGCGTTGAAGTGATCAAATTGCCTCCAACAATCACATCGAATGGTGCATATAATTTATCGAAATCAGGGACAACAAAAGACTCGTCGGCCGAATCGAATGAATGGGCTGGTATGAATTTCAGTAGCAAAGTATCGAATGCGTCAAGCACTGACGAAGGTGACGCACCGCTAAATCTTTGTATGAAATCATCATCCGATTCATCATCGAAAACGGCCGACTTATCCACATCAAATACCGGTAACAGCTTGCAAAGTCTAAGCTCAATAACAGCTGCACTTGGATCAGGCGGTGGAAACGATAGAATGCGTGAGTAATAGTTTGGTCGTTGTTTTATATCTTTTACAATATTCGAATGGATTTTGATTTTGTGGTTTTTCATCGCACTTCTTTCTTCACTCATTTCTTTGCTTCGTAATTGTAGTGAATTACAAGGAAAGTCGACCGAGAAATTTGGGTCGTGGCGTTTCAAAGCCGAAGAAAAATACGGTGGCCTCATTGTTAGCACAAAGCCGAGCGGTTGGTTTAAAGCCAATGCTTTCAACACAGCAACTGCTTAGCCAAGGAGCTGATTTGGTAAGATAAATACATTTATTCACATTTACGACGACGATCAATTGATACTAAATCATACGCTTTTTTTTCGTTAATTCAGGAAAAAATTCGACAAGCAATAGCCGATAATTTGGCCATGGATGTTTCAACTGATTCCGAAAGCGTGGCCGACACAAGTGGATTATCGGATTCTGATACTGAAGAACCATCCTCAAATCTAAGTGATTTGCGTGTTCCATTGGAGAAGGGTTGGAAACGTGAAACCATCATTCGTGGTCTTACAAAGAATGGTCAGATTAGAGGCGACGTATTTTACTATGCACCCGGCAATTCTACCACGAAACTTAAACACATTGGCCAAATTCAAACGGTATTTAATCAATTAATCGGCACTAAATCAATGGGCACACAAATAAAACTAAAACAATGTGATATTTCTTTTGACAGATTCTCGATCAAACCCAATCGAAATTGAGCCGTGACAATTTTAGTTTTTCGGCCAAAGCAATTGTTGGTGCATTTTTGCAGCCAGCACCAGCACCATATGCAACGGATGGTGAATTCATTCGCATGACCGATACCGAAGTAGCAAAACGCCTAGAGGAATTGAAAATGTTCACACGACAAACATTAAATGTTGAGCAACGCATTGAAATCGCAAGACAACAGCAAGCAATTCGTGAAGCAAAAAAATTGGCCAAAGAAGAATTGGCAAAGAGCAAAGAGAAGGCAAGACATGCCCGTGAACTCGAAAAGAATGAACGACTTGAAGCACAACGAAAAGAACGTGAACTGCGAAACCAACAAGCAGCTGAGGTACAACACACAATTCATTCTTTTTCCGCTTTGTTAACTAACAAATATGTGTTTATAATCGACAGGCTCGACGAAAGAAACAAGAAGAATTGGAGAAGGCAAAACAGGAAGAACTTTTACGGAAACAACAGGTATACAATCAACCATGACATTCTTAGTGAAAATCGGTGAAAATTTAAACCAATATATTTTTGCGCTGAAAATAATCGAAAATTTAGTAGGAGAAAAATAGAAGTCATACACACTTTTATAATAATAACATATTCACATAATAAACATCACACTATCAATCAATCCGATTTCAAATTCAAATAAGAATCACTCAATCATTTAATGGTATCGCATTATTTTCTTGGAATTTGTAGGAAAAAGAAAGAAAGAGACAAGAAGCGCTGGTTCAGAAAGAACAGGTCATAAATCGCATTGTGTTAATAACTTTTGTGGTTTGATCATTATGTTATTAGTTTTTTTTTGTTCTTTTTTCTTTCGTATGTTGGTCATTCGTAGAGAATGTAAAATTCCACATTTCGTAAATTGCTGTTTGATATTATTATTTACAAAAATGAGCGCGTAGAAAAAATCCAATTGGATTTCTATAAATTCTTTTTTTTTAGTTTTATCTTAACCCTCTAATGCATTAATTTTTTTTTCGACATGAGAACCATTTTTCTATGATTATTTTGGTTTAAAATTCATTAAAAAAATAATCGAAATTCAAAAAATTGCATAGTTTACTCAAAAAATGCTATTGACAAAATTAGAGAACAATCGAATCCATTGTTTAAACTGCTATAAAATTGCTATAAACGAAGAGAGGAATAATATTTTTTGTCAAATTTCTGTTTTCGCGTACATCTGTGTGTATAATTAAACAGCCGCTTTATTTTCACTTGTCAAATGACCGGCAAATGAAAGCCTGAACCCTGCTGAATATATTTTAATTCATAAATAGAATCATTTGTTTTTAATTATATATTTTAGACAATAATTTATACACCCTGCCTAAAGGCAAGGCTATGCACTAGAGGGTTAAAGCGTTTTCTTTATTACCGTTTATTTATCATTTTTTGGTTTTGATTTTGAGTTGAAAAATTTGAAAATTGGCATTACCTTTAGTTCGTTCACTGACGATCGCATTACATTTATTTACAGGAGCTTGCCAAGCAAAAGGAATTGATGTACAAAGTTGAAATGGTATGAATCCGATGCTTGCCCCCATTCGGACTTTCATCAATATAATCAGCTATAATCAGCTGAATCAACCTTTCTGATGCAATAC
The DNA here is from genome assembly GCF_009176525.2 of Contarinia nasturtii. NCBI lineage: Eukaryota > Metazoa > Arthropoda > Insecta > Diptera > Cecidomyiidae > Contarinia > Contarinia nasturtii. The sequence goes on from NW_022197544.1 coordinate 5,270,704, forward strand.
AATACATATTTCTCTCTTTATTCATTTCTTAGGAGCGTGAACGTAGGCGACAACATTTAACACTCATTCAACAATTGGACGGTCGACGTCAATTTGAAGAACGTGAAAAGAAAAAACATCAAGTGAATATCGTCATCAATTTAAACAATGTTTTTTTTTGTTGTTGCCTTTTGTGTCATTCACATTTCATTAATTTCCGAATGAATGTTCACACTTTCAGATGGTATTAGATAAATTGATAATTCGCGATCGAAAGCTATCAGCGCGTAAGCGTGATGCTGAACTATTGGCCGAACTGCGAAAGCCGCAAGAAGACTCTGAAATAATCAATCAAAAAGAATTTCCAGCTTTGGAACGTTTGCCGGGCTTGAAATTGACAGGAAAAGCCTTGGCAGATTTGCTAATGGTCTTTGAATTTTTGCATAACTTTGGTGAAACGCTTGGATTTGGTATGTATTTGGTCCTTATTTTTTGTTTTACTGAAATATAAAAAGGGGACGTGACAGACTAAATGGTATTTTTCTCTCTTTTCTCTAGATATGGAATCGTTGCCTTCGTTACAAAGTTTGCATCAGGCACTAACAAGTGAAGATGCACTTGAAGCGGAAGAAGAACTGTTGTCAATCATTTCACATTTGTTAGTGTGTGCAATTGAAGATCCCGGTGTTCCAAATCCGGTAAGATTCTTAATTCTAAAAGTCAATGAAAAACACTTATGATTTATAAATGTTTATTTTTTTTACTTTTTTTATTATTCATATTTCAATTTTCAGGTTCGACACACAACCCTATTGGGACAATCATTGCGTACGGCCGACATCACAAACTCAAATATTTCGGAAATATTGCGAATATATTTGTACGCAGTTGCAACGGGTGAGGTGCGAACATTAAACGGTGTGACATTGGATCGTGAGCGTGAACGTCGCATAGCCGATCACCATCAGCTCGATTCGGAGCAAATGCTCACATCGGGCAAAAATCAAGCATACTATGAGGCATTACAACAAAATCAAACCTGGAAATTGTCAGAGTGTTTGAAAGACAAGCCATTTGTATCACTGAATCCAACCGTGAAAACGGAAATTTTGGCGCATCTTTGTAATGATTTGCTTATGAACAAAGCGGTTGCACGTCAAATTGAAACTAGCTTGGAATCGGTGGCGCAACACAAACGAGATCGTTACGCAATCGAAAATCGTGTACGTAAATACAAGCATTTGCATTCCCGTAAAGTGCGAATGGAACAATTTGAGAAGCAACAACAAATTGCACGACAAATTCAAGCACAGCAATTGGCTCAAGCACAGGCGGCAGCCGCATCAGCAAACACATCAAATACCGAACAAAGTACCGATGGTGATTGCGAATCGAATGCAAAAACCCCAAACATCGACAATGCTAATGACAGTGTTGAAAAAATGGAAACAAACTTATTGAAAACACCATCAAATCTAACAAACGCATCAAGCGTCGACAATTTAACAGATGTGTCTGATCTGAATAATCACAAAGAAGACTCAATGCAAAGTACTGATGTGGCGATGAATGCAAAATCAGCCGATGACAACGATGCCAAAACAAAATTGGACGAGTCCAAATTAACGGTCAAAATCGATGCAACACCCAATTCCGATACGAGCAGAGTGTTGAATAACGGTGCCACAACGCCGGACATAAGCAACTTGTTGAATAAGAAAATCAATAGTCGCGATGTAACGGCTGATGGATCAACCACCGACGGCGGTAATTTAGATGAAGAAATTAGTGATATTGAAAGTGAAGGAACGTGTTTAGAAGAAGATGAAGATTCACGCATGACAGCCGATGAAGTGCACAAGAAATTGGAGAAAATCTTAAAATCGGCCAATCAAAATAAAACGCTCATCGAACAAAGCAGCAATTCGTTACGAGCCACCTGCTACGGTCAAGATCGATTCTGGAGAAGATATTGGCATTTACCGAGAGCCGGCGGTGTTTTTGTTGAAGGACTCGAGGCGGCTCAACCAGAACTGTTAAAGTATATGGCTAAACTGGAAGAGTTGTATAAGGCTGAAAAGACGAAAAATAAAGCAAATGTCAACGATACCGAAAATAAGAAACGTGGCAAAAAGAGAAAACTATCACTTACAGATGAACCAGATTTAATGCCAGTACCCAAAAGTAATGATCCCGAAACCAGATCATCGGTTGATTCGATAAATATTGATTCGACAAATCCGACCAAACCAGTGGATAACGAATCGGTGAACATAGTAGAAGATAAAGTACAATCGATGGAAATAAACAGTAGTCCAAAAGCGACCGACAATGGTTGCGAAACAAATAACGAAATAACCGACAATTACAACGATAACACAGCCACCACTAAGGAATTGGATGCAGCAAAAGAAGATGCTGATATGCTAGATATCGAGGATTCAATTCCAAAAGCAATTCTTGTACAAAAAGCAAACGAAATCGATAAAGCCGTTGGCACTGACATATCGGCGACAACGGGCACTCAGCTAAATAATCACAGCGACGAAAATGAAGGCGAGAAAGCTTCCGACGATGCAAATGATACGCACAACGCAGACTGTGATAACAAACCAAATGCGGAAAATGGAAGCGTTGCCAATGCTGACATTTTCGAGCGAAAACCTGTAGTTCCAATCATTGATCTCGATGCAAATGAAAATACATCCGGTGATGAAAATGTTGTCGCAAATGCGATCGATGCACAAATCAAAACCGAACCAATGGACGGCATCGCTCAAATCAAAATGGAAATCAAAAACGAATACACCGAAGAAGAGTTAATGAAACGCGAAGAACCCGAAATACTCGAAAAATGGTTTTCAATTGCAAATCGTGAAATTCAATTGAGCTCAATGGAAACACAAATTCCACTGTCCGCGCAAGCTGAATACTCAAATATCACATGCGAAATGATTTTATCATGTCAAGGAAATCGATGGGATATCGGAAATAATGCTTATTACTTTCACGTTCCAGTTGAAAACTCAACAAATCTACAAATCAATCGAGAATCAGTGTTGACACAGTCCGGAATTGATGACAAACTGATTGAAAAAGTGATGATCGGCCAGTATACGATACCATCGAAAAATGAATCAGTTGAGTCAGAGGCAAACGAGGACATTGACGATGATGAAAAAAAGTGTGTTGAACTTATGAAATTAGAGCCTGAAACGCAGCCATTTCAATTACCATCATTTTTGAATACGTCATTTGCAAATCTAAGCGCATTTGTACAATGTGATAACACATGCCCATTACAAATGACGCCCGACGAACAGAAAATGCTGGAAGATATCAAAGTGAATGGTTTTCCAAAACATCTCGAATCGAATTATGTGCCAAAGGAATTGTGTCACGGTTGGTGGAAAATTAACGATTTGGATACATTAAATGAAGTGATTCAGTGTTTGCATGTGAAAGGAGTGCGCGAACGGGAGCTTCGCATCAATTTGTTGCAAGCATTAACTGAAAATATTGACCTATCAACACCATGTCATGTGGCTAATTTGCGATCACCACCACCGGCTAAAGGATACATTGATCCCGAACCGATGAATGCGTGGAATCCGCAAATTGCTCGACGTGTCGAACTCTCATTACTCGATCAAGTCGAATCGCTTGAGGATAAAATTGCCGGTGCATCAATGCAAGTGAAAGGATGGACAGCACCAGCACGGGATCCAGAAAGTGAAAATGAATTAGATCTCATTACCGGCATCACCATGATTCGTGATCGTATCTTGAGTCTTGAAGCAGCGATTGAAAGACGCTATTTGAAACCACCGTTAGGTACAAGCACAGCCGATGCAAATATTGCCGCAATTACCACACAAAGTGTCACATTGTCAAGCACTCGCGAAATCACGACGACCATTCAAACAACGGGCACAACAACAACTGTAATCAGTTCGAGCAGCAGTATTGCACAGAACAATAATGACGATCAAAATTCAAGCTCCGGATCTGTGGCCACCACTCCAGAACGTGAAGTATTACCAAAAGGTATGAATCATTTTCCACATTTTGTAGTAATCGAATGTAAAAATTAAAAAAAAAAAACATTTCGTTCGGGGCTTCAATTAACAATTTAGGTTTGAATTCGTGGCGCGAAGCTGTCTCTCGATCACATACAGCCGCTCAATTGGCAATGGCACTTTACGTATTGGAATCATGCGTAGCGTGGGACAAAAGCATAATGAAAGCTGTAAGTTTCAAAATGCTATAACTATACCTTCAGATGCAGCGGAAAACGTGGAAACCCCTTATTTATTTCTTTTATTTTCTCTTACATACTTTCGGCTTTGAATATTGTTTTCTCGTTTTTAATTTATGCAAGAGAGCTCGTATCGTACATGGAGAAAATGATTTTCAAATGTTCGTGTGTGTTTATGGCTTTCCACGATTTTCCCCGAATCCGTTTTAAATCTCATCTGTTAGGTTTAGCTATAACGCTCATTCGCATTATAAAAACATCATAAACAAACAGAAAATGAAAATACCATCACAATTCAAACGCAATTTCATTTTGATCGTTTAATTTGCATAGTTCTTGTTTGTTATGTAATTTACTCTGAAAAACAAAGAAGAAACAAACAGTTGTAAGGTTTGAGAAACGGGGATGATGAGAATAAATTCTTCATTTTATTTTGAAGATTTTCCTGAAGATAAATCACAATTGTGAAAATCAGCAAAATATATTTGAAGTGGGAAGAGATGAATTTTTGTACCTTTTTGGAATACATTTCGTGAGCAAAGCTTCTTTGGAATGGTGTAACAACTTTATTGCGCTTAATTGCTTATTAAATTGCTTATTGTGGAATAGAACGCGATATATCTCGTATGATCCATTTCATGGTTTATTGCTGTTAAAAGCACCACGATGTGAACTCCAAAATGGAACAAAAACATTGTAACGAAAATTATTCTCAGCATGTGGCATTTTTCGGAAGCTTGCAACATTTTCTTCAGAGTAGTTTAAATAATTTTTATCCTTTTGGGGATCACTTTAAATTTAATACTAATTTTATTTACTTTATTTGATTACTAACACGTTCGTTTTTTTTTCTTTCCTTCTTTATGTGTATATAATTTTGTTAACTTCTTCCAAAAACAAACAAACACAAAACAAAACCAAAATCTAAACAAAAAAACAAAAAACAAAAATGAAACTGAACTTTGTGATCGGTATATTAGGCCAATATGAATGGGTCTAATCAAACAGAACGTTACTTACAGAATTGCCAGTTTTGTTCTTCCGGCGAAAATGAAGATAAACTATTGCTGTGTGACGGATGCGATAAAGGCTATCACACGTATTGCTTTAAACCAAAAATGGTCAACATTCCCGACGGTGATTGGTAGGATCATGTTTCTATTCAATATAAAAAATAAAATGTTCCATTAAATTTTGCATCAAAAACGCTAATTGAAAATTGTTCTCTGTTTGTTTGGCTTTCTTTTCCGTATTTATTCGTATTAGGTATTGTTATGAATGTGTAAATAAAGCAACAAATGAACGTAAATGTATTGTGTGCGGAGGTCATCGACCGCCGCCACTTGGAAAAATGGTTTATTGTGAATTGTGCCCGCGTGCCTACCATCACGATTGCTATATACCGCCATTGATCAAAGTGCCACGGGGTAAATGGTATTGTCATGGATGCGCTTCAAAGGCACCGCCGCCAAAACGTCGTGGACCATCGAAAAAAGCGAAGGAAAAGGATTCAAAAGACAAGGATTCAAAAGATGGCAAGGAGCCAAAGGAATCGAAGAAAGATAAAAAATCGAATGAAGCGCATCGAGAAAACTCAAATTCGAATAGCGCATCGGAGACAAATTCCATTGATCAAACCATTCATAATTCAAATGTACCTGCTGCCACTTCGCATACAACAAAAACAAATGAAACCATGCAGTCGAGGTATGTATCTCGAATAAGTGACCGAAATCTGGCCGAAATTTAAAACGATCTTGATTGATATTCTACTACGAATCGATTCTAGTCCAAAAAGTTCAGCAGCAGCTTCCACCTCATTCGACGATCAAAATCAATCTGAAACAATGAATAGCACTGAAAATACCGTATTTGATAATTCCATGAATGATTCACAAGCCCAAGATTCATCACGGGTTGCATCGCCGGATCGTACATCCACACCGGCACCAAGTATTGATTCAAATGATCAAAATCATTGCATTAATGAGCTACGACCGCCACCAACCCCATCGCCCGGACGGGAAAAATCTCCGTCATGGGAACAACAGCAAATAAATACAAATTCCAATTCGGCCGATAACGATGCAATCGATTCAGAGGTAATCTATTCGGCTACCATTTAATTTTCGATTTCTCTTATTACTGTTTTATTTATTTATTTATTTTAAATAAATTTCAGAGAAATTTCAACGAATCCGCAGTTCGTTCAAATGACGGCAGCAAACATCACAAACAAGATAAGAAAGAACGCAGTGCTGCAAAAAAGCTTATGAAAGAACTGGCATCGTGTAAAACAATGTTAGAAGAGATGGAAGTAAGTGATAAAAAAAATAAGCAGTAAACACTGAGATATTGTGAATTTTCCGTACGACCAGACTTTTGAAAAGTCTGTGCATTTTCGCTCAAACAACATTCTCTTTCATTTCCATCTTTCTGTTTGTGCTTCGTTGTGCAAATCTGTGCGCTCATTCAACCCGCTTGTTGATATCTTTAACCGACTAGACTGTTGGTTTTAAACTTTTGCTCGTACAGTGAGTGAAGAGTATTAGCGAAGCATGGAAAAATAATTGTAGAAATTTAAATGAACATTTACCCAGTTTCAGTTTTATATACGTATAACAAATATGTAACGATGCATTTTCACCCATTTTACAGTTGCACGAAGAGTCATGGCCATTTTTACTGCCAGTCAATACAAAACAGTTTCCCACTTACAAAAAAATCATCAAGCATCCCATGGATCTGTCAACAATCAAAAAACGAATCCAAGACATGCAGTAAGTTCAGCAAAACGCCGTTTTTATTTTCCCAAAAAAAATGCCAATTAATTTTATTTTCTCCGAATTAAATTTCTAGTTATAAATCACGAGACGATTTCATAGCCGACGTCCGTTTAATATTTGATAATTGTGAAATGTTTAATGAAGACGATTCGCCGGTTGGAAAAGCAGGTCATTCACTTCGTAAATTTTTCGAGGCACGTTGGGTCGACTTGACCGACAAACATTCATGATACCATTTATTTCAAACAAAGTATCCAAACAACAACTAGCTGCTGAATAATAAAACAAATATATATGCATCTCATACGAAAAATTGTGCCGTCGTGCATCAATTGTGTTGACGATCGAAAAATTGACAATTTTATGTAAAAAGTGAATAAATTAAATTGTAATTATTTTATTGATATAAATTATTATTTTTTTTTGTTACATAAATTTCCTTTTTTTTGCGACGATAAACAAACAAACAATCGAACGAAAAAAAAAGTATACAAAAATTGTACTTAACTTGCTATGTCTGAGAGTAGAAAATGTCTGTAAACTCAATTGAAATAAGCCTACCTGGTCTGCTTTGATTATCGTCGTGCTGGCTAAAACTACTTAAGAAAAATTAAGAAAAAAAAAACAATCAAATACGAAAAAAATGAGAATTAAATGTGTCACAATATTGTGTTGCTCATTTTTTTCTTCATTTAAATCACATTTTGACAGCTGTAAAGAAATTAGTTTTGTGTTCAAATTTAAGCGGTTGATTTTAAGTTAGAATTTTGTTTATTGTGAATGATTTGATTTAAATATGTTTGATTTTTATATGAATCTAATAAAAAAATATATCTAATTATGGAGCATAGACATGCAGCAAAAAAAATTAAAGAATGTCTTAAACACAAATTAAAGATAAAACAACAGTATTATTCCAGAGTAGAAATAGAAAGCGCGCAATATGTTGACTAAACGTTGGAAGAGAGAAAACTATTCAGCACGAAAAAACAAACGAAATCAAATTGAAATATTACCAATTTGAGTTGAGCTATGTCTCAATAGTTGACCAGAGAACTAAAAATGCCATGACATTTTTTTTGAGATAAAAGATTAAATGTTTTCTCTTCTGTTTTTCTGTTTTGTAACGCGAAATATTTGCCGTGTAACGTGTAACAGATGACTACAGGGTGTATTTTTGCAGTTTAATTTTTAAATGAAGAGCAAAGAAACAATTTGAAAAGATAAAATATTAAATAAAATTAAATAAAAAAAAAATATGTTCGCCTCGAAAAATATTTTTTTTTTTTTAGTCATGCGATCATATTATGTAGGCTTATGGAATTATTAAAGAACAAAAATTAGAATGAGATTCATTCCCAATTCAAAATTTATGTAAATGTCGTGCAAAATATTTCAAAATGAGGTATAACGTGTGTAGCCAATTGGCGTTCACATCAAGCATAGGTTATATTTTCAATAACATGATGAATATTTAGTAATTTAACAAATTAGAGTTCATGCATAGACCGAAACAAACACATATAAATAGTGTATCAAACAAACATCATATGATTATAGTATAATATTTTTATTTTAGTAACAAATGAAAAAAAAACACACACAAAGCATAATAACTGCCTAAATGACGAACAAATGATATAATATGATACAATTACGAATGATTAGCGCAAGCAGAAAAATAAACACAAGTACACCGTTACATTGCAGTAAATTAAATTAAATAAAAAAAAAACAACCCACAACAACAAACAAAAACTTAGAAAAAGAATGAACAATTCTTAAAATCTAGATGATAGACGAAAATTTCTATGACCATAGATTAAACGGCTTTTTGTATATATCAACAAAATCATTAAGAAAAACAAATAAACTAATAAAACAAATTCATTTAACTTTTATGATACAAAAAAAATGCATTACATAATGTATAGTTTTTTTTTGTTGTCGATGAAATGAGTATGAAATCCCTTGCTAATTTTTCTTTCAAATGTATGTAAATATTTTTTTTTGCATAGCTGACCATGATCAGTGAGGAAATGGGATGTGGTTTTGTTTTTGAAAGTCTTCGAAAACCACAAGAGGGAGGGAGAAAGCAATTCTTAAACAAATTGATTAACAAAGCTTGTATTTATTTTTGTACAGTAACCATAGATGTAATCTCTCGTTGTCGGATAATGACGATGGCTATGATTATATTATATTGATTCGATTTATTGGGCCATTTGCTGCAACTCCACTCTATGATTTTCACAGAATAAACAGAAAAAAAAATTGTATAAATTTCGAACAGCTTAAATAATTAACAGTTTAAGCTTATAAAATACGTATGGCATACAATAAATGTCATATTCAACGGCACTGAATGATGGTAAACATTTTATGTCAATGTTTATAAAATTGGGGATGCATAAAAGAAAATCAACAATGATAATAATTATTATATCGTGCTATAAATACTATTTAAATGAAAAATCGAGAGAACAAAAAAAAAAAAAAAACAACTTAACAAATACTATATATCATGAATTAACATGAAAAATACAAAATTCATTTGGATGAAAGCCGAAAACATGTGGTAATAATCTTTTTTTTTTTGGTAGATATGAAAATATCTTGAGCTCGAATAACGTCCGTTGCGTTTATGTATTGTTTTAGCGACGATTCAATGATCAATTCACATAATTATATTGTGCTGAAGTAGCTCGTGCGTGTCAGTGTATACGGATTTTTTTTAATTTGTTTGTTAACTTAACTCAGTATACTTCCTTCAAGAACAAGATCTAACGATATTTTTTCTAGTTTTGTCTCATTTGCAAAACAAAACGTAGCAAAGGCAAATATTTATGGCCTGTCAATTGAAAATATTTATTTGAAATGAATTTAAAATGTAACATGCCAATGAGATTTGGCCTGAAACAAAATGTACGACAAAAATAAAAATAAAATTTGATTCTCTAACTAACTGTTGACTACATGAAGAAAAAAACTGATTAAAAATTATATTGAAAATATATAAATAATGAGAAAATTCCATTTGCTGTGGAATTTCGTAGCAAAACTATACATGTATGCGCATTGCATTCGATTGCAACTCCAAAATTCAACTAAACGAATAAGTGAAGAATAATTGTAAATCACTTATCAATTTATTTAAGGAATAAATGGATAAATGCAATTTTGTTTGGTATTCATTTATTTCAGAAAAATTCTCGTTGAATAAATGACACCTTAATGCCCATGGAAGAAATGAAAAAAATGGATTTGCAGGTAACAAAATCACCCTTTTTGAGGCACTGATTCAATTGAATAAAACATCCGAAAGATGGCGTCACTTTGTTCTTTTTCCAGAACAATGATGTCACAGATACATGAAAATAACAACAAAGTAGTTAGGTTACGTTGAACAAAAACAAAATATCGACGGTGTAAAAATCTAAACAACTTAGAATTTGGACAAAAGATTGCAAGTTTTAAATTAATCACAATTCATCACCAAAAAATTTGAACATTTTTTCCTCTTTATGTTATAGGCTAAATTATTTGGTCAATTTCTGCCCAACTACAATACAAATTATGGCTGATTATTTACAAGATGAACATTTTGATTTGTATCAGGAGATTGCACGATCGGCATTTGCCGATATGTTGCATGACCATGAACGAAATGAGAAATACTTTCGTGCACTGAAAAAAGCAATCGATAAAATGCATGAATGCAATTTGCCTGCAAATGTTCTCGACATTGGCACAGGCACCGGGCTTCTTTCAATGATGGCGGTCAAATGTGGTGCCGATTCGGTAATTGCCTGCGAAGCATTTCGACCGATGGCCGATTGTGCCGAACAAATTATGGAAGCCAACGGTATGGCCGGACAAATTCAGCTAATAAAAAAACGTTCGACCAGCATATTTGAAGAAGATTTACCGCAGCGTGCAAACATTTTAGTTACCGAAGTATTTGACACCGAATTAATTGGCGAAGGTGCTATTGAAACGTTTAATCATGCCCATCGACATTTGCTGGAAAAAAATTGTATTGTTGTACCAGATTCAGCGACAATATTTGTACAAGTGGTCGAATCACCATTGGCATGGGCATGGAATATGCCAAAACTAATAGCCGATCTGGACGGTGACGTTCTTATTCGTACACCATGTGAGGTACGTTATTGTTTTGTTTTCGTTTTAAATTCAAGAATGCATGAAAAATTGTTTTAATTTTCCAGATTAACGATTGCAAAGGAACATCTGAACTACATGATATTCAATTAAATCAGTTTCCAACGCATCAATTTCGTGCAGTATCCGAGCCAACTGCTGTATTTGAGTTTGATTGGTCGGGAAAGGATGTGATTTCAAAAAATGAATTCCGTACGGTGACCGTTGAAGCGAAACAAAATGGTACAGCGCAGATATTTTTCATGTGGTGGGTACTAAAAATGGACCAAGATGGTGATGTGCGTATAAGTTGTGCACCACATTGGGCCCATGAAGATTTTTATCGCTTGAAAAATGAACGACCATCATTCCAACCGGAGCAAAATATCATTCCATGGCGTGATCATTGGATGCAAGCACTATATTATGCACCGAAACCGGTTCAAATTGGAATCGGCGAACAATTGCATTTGAAATGTAATCGTGATGAATTTTCATTGTGGTTTGACCTAAGTCGTGATGGTAACGAAGACATTGAATCACCTGAAATTATTCAAGATCGTCCAATGTGCACGTGTGGCTTCCATTTGGCACTGTCTCGCACCCGAATTGGTCAAATAAATCAAAGTTTGAGAGTGAAAAAATTTCAAAAGATTTTCGATAAAGCACTTGACCAAAATTCAACGGTGTTATTTGTTAGTGAGGGTTCTTTACTTGGTCCAATGATTGCTGCACTAAAAGTAAATCGTGTTTATGTTTTGGATTCGAATAAATATACACGTCGTGTAGTACAAAAATACATTGACTTCAATCAGCTCAGCAATATCGAAGTTCTCGAAGAAGTCAATGAATCCAACGTTGATTGGCAACTAATCACGCATATAATTGGTGAACCAAGTTTTGTTACATCAATTCTGCCCTGGGATAACTTCTACTTTGCCGAAATTCTGAAAAAAGTTCGACAATTTTGTAATGAAAACGTGCAAATTTTACCACAATCGGCAACCATTCGTGCGGTACCAGTGGAATTTTTGGATTTACATAAGATTTTTGCACCGTTTGATATTTGTGAATCGTTCGATTTGACCATATTCGATCGTATCATTGAGGTACTTTAAAAATTTAAAGTTTACATTAAGAACGAATTAAATGGAACTCATTTTTGTCAATGGCTTAATTTCAGGAATCATCGGAATTCGCTGATGACATCGTCGAGGCTCAACCACTGTGGGAGTATCCAAGCAAAGCGCTTGGAATGGCTAAAACAGTATTTTCCATAGATTTTGTCAACGCAACAACAAGTTCGGAACACAATGAATTAGAAATTAGAACGTGAGTATTAATATAGAACCAGTTGTACAATGGTACAATCAGATAAACAAAATCAAGGTCGAAAACAATATAAACATTGTTTCTTTATTTTGGTAATTTTTTTAAAGTGCTGGCTCATGTAATGGAATCGCATTTTGGACGGAATATAATTTTTTCAATACACAAGCTTCGATTGTCAGCACTGGCCCATTGAATGACTTAGCATTGAACCATTTTATCGATTGGGATATGTATACGCGACAAGGTGTACATTTATTTTGGAAACCAATCGAATCAAATGGAGACGAAGTGACGACGGTCGCTTGTCGCGTTCGAAACGATGAAAATGTTATCTATTTCAACTTTACGTAAATTTAAGTTAACGTTAAACTTAAGTTTCATTCAACTGTAATATTATATTGCTGCTTTAATTGTTGGCATTTAACAACTAAGAGAAACAGCGTACAAGTGCTTCTTATTTTATTTTAAATGAAACTCTTTTTTTTTTGTTCAGAGCTAAGCTCATTTTCCATAAATCAAAAGTATAATTATTCAACAAAATTAAATTACTCTAAGCTTATTATTCTTGGAATAAATTACCAAAAAAATAAAATGAATAAAAGTTTAGCCAAAATGAAATGATGTTTTGTTTGTGAGACTCATAAATTTACGTCTGAATAAAGCGGCTATTAAACTTAGCTAATATAAGAAAAGAAAAACCGGTTTTATGACCAAGTTGTTTAAATGTTGCGATTTAATGCGCATCTCTGCGCATTGTGCGATACATTAATAGCGTCTGAATGGATGGCATGCAACTACACTATGCTCAAGAATAGAAATGTTTTGGAAGAGGACTGTGAATAATAAACAAAGTCATATGAAATAAAATACGGAATCGTTGCTACTGTGGTGTTTTTTCAACGAAGGAAAACTGGCAAAAAGTGAAATTGATCGTGTTTTTTTCAACACGACGATAACGAGAAGTAACCAGTGATTTTTCTCACACAATAATGTACGAAAAACATGAAGACAAATACCGTACTGCATTAGACATTTGAAAAAATGATAGTGCACAATGACGACGACGACGACGACGACGACGGCAACGGCGTATACAGTACATAATGTACATATATATTTTTTTCGAGTATGTTTCCACTTTCCTCGATGATTTTAGATCGTTGTTCATCGGTAAATCGTGATTACAATGGTCAAAGCTCAGTCACATACTGGTTTTACTCGCTTTCAATCCCTCTTAGCGTTTTGTCTTATACAATGGCAATTCTCAATTTCAATTTCACCATCTCACTTAATGCCTTTTGCATCGCACCGAATTTGAATTCAAGATCATTGCTTCGTGTAATTGCACTTCGAGCATCGGAATCGGTTAGAGAGTGAGAGCATAACATTTGATAAGCAAATTTAACGATTTTCTTCTTCTTCCATTTATCACATCAGTTAAAATCATCTTGTTGGCATCGATAATTATAGGCGTTGTGGTTTTAAAGTATCAATTTAATATACATTGATTGATTGATAGTGCTAACGAAATTGATGATAAGAAAGAGTGAGCGAGAGAGAGAGAGACGTGGATAGTAAAGGGCGAAGAAAGTGTAAAACATAAATACAAAAAAATAATTAACGGAAAATCGTATTTTAAATTGATAGTGCTGTGTAATTGGTGGTGATTAATTCATAAATATGCTCATTAACATTGTCATAATTGGCTTGTTTCAATCAACATTAGCCCTCTTTCATCATCATCACAAAGCGCCAACTCACACAAAAGTATGTATATGCAAAATGTTTGAAAAAAATTCGAAAACGATTGAATTACACGTGCTAAACAATTTATTAAGTGATAATTGATAGTAAATGAAAGGGAATTGTGATGATGTTTTTCTATCACATGATGATTTGTATTTTTATTATAGATTCACGTCTGTTTGACGCCTCCGACAACTCTGCAAAAGGTAATGTTAAAGTTCTCTTTAAATAAACACTGTAAATTAACATGATGATGTTTAACTATGTCAAAAGGTGCAAAAGCATATAATTGAGTGTCAGCATGAGGTAAAAACAAATATTTTCAATGAAGCGTTCAGTCTGATAAACGATCACGCTTTTCATCATCCAGACGATCATGCCACAATCGATGTTCATGGACATGATGAATTTGCACATCGGAATTTTACACTCACCGAACAGGAGATTTTGCATTTTTTCGAAAATCATGAATATCCAAAGGGGGTTGCTGGTGAAATAAGTGCAGGCAGTGGTCCATTGGGATCGTCGCTTGAGGTATCGCATGAAAAACAACCTGTATCACATGAAGAATCGCATGAACAACATAATCAACCGGCACTTGATCCGATTGTACATCAACCGGTGCATGATCCAATTCATCAATATCCACAACACCATCCACATTTACAACCACATCCAAATCAATATCATCGAAATCCGCATCCATATGGTTGGCAACGACCACTTCCAATTGAAAATTTTTACAAGAAAACAGAGGACGCTCAATTCAATCCCAATAGACCGGAACAAGCACAACATTTCCTGAGAGCATTGACGCCTAAACGAAATCCATACGCATATTTTAATGTTAATGATGGTGAACAAGTGAAAATAAACGATCGACCTCGTCGATCCATTCATGAATTGGAACTTCATTCTGAATCACATTCAGGTGAAATACCACATCCAACGACTGCTTCGTTCAAAGACAAGCGCATAGCTGGTGTATGTATAATTTTCTCATTTCATACGAAATTTTCAAGCATAATTATTAACAATTTGGATTAATTGCGATTTCTAATTAGTGTTTGATGCATTGCTTATATGAAAAAGATCATGCTATCGATCCACATACTGGTTATCCAACCTTAGACGGTTTGGTGAACTTTTATTCAGATGGTGTGCACGAGCATGGTTTTTTCATGACAACATTGCGTTCGGTCGACTATTGTTTGAAAGGGGCTTCACATAAATATCACATAAATCGTCATCATAAGCCAAGTAAGCGTGAAATTTTGGCACAATCGCAAACACTTTGTTTCCTCATTTTGCGCATATGCAATTTTATTGCCGAAATGTAATGTATTATTTTATTGGGTTTATTGTAGGTGCGGAAATTAGTTGTGACCTAGCTTTTGACATTTTCGATTGTGTTAGCGATAAAATTACTGAATATTGTAGTAAGCATCATTATCACGATGACGAACACCATTATCATCACGACGAGCATTTACATAAAGGACACCACCTACCGCATTCTGATGAGCACGCAATCGATCCACATCCACATCATCACAATGGACAATTTGACGACGAATATCATGACGATGAAGCGTATTACTATTATAATAAATAATTTATTATTAAAACAATAGCAAAATAATCAGCCGACCATATTTTACTTGAGTCATTTAATTTATTGGCGTTTTATTAAATTTTTATTCATTTTTTCTTGTATTTTTTTTCTCTTTAAATAAAATTGTATAAAGTTTTTTTACGCTTGGGGAAAAATTTGCTTTTTTTTTCTTTTGTATAAGTTATACGTAAAACATGAAAGAAAATCAATTTGTATTCAATTACTTGTACGTAAATAATTAAAAAAAATTGCTTCATTAAATCTAAAAATGAATAAATTGTTCTGTTGTCATCATTTTCTTTTCGTAAGAAAAATGTGTTCACTTTGTTCTTATTTTCTGCGAAAATAATAAAGAAAAATTATCTCCAAAAAAATTAATTTTCTTCCTAACTCAAATTCTCATTTCAAAATGGATTCTTTTCCTTTCCTTTGACCAATGCTTTAGAAAACGATCATTCTTATAGCTAACAAATATGGCATCGGTATTATAATAAGAATGAATGATTACAGAAATGTGACATGTAAAATACGAGTCCAGCAACCAATTTTGTTCGTTTTAAACTGTACAGCAAAATGGCTTAACGCGAAAACATATACACACAAACACACACACATCATCATTTAATTGTAATAATATGTGGCCGAAGTCAATATATTCTAAATTGACTCGGAATGAGTTTTTCTTTTCATTCTATTGGCTTTTATTCATCTGATTTTGAATTTTGGGAAGCACACACGAAAGTTCGATTCGATTTGTTCGAATCATGTATCATAATATAAAATTTTCTTTAATACTTTTTCACCGATAGGCAATTTATCTGATCGCGAGAGCCAAGAAGACGTCACGTTTCTACTAGTTTGTGTGTGCGTTACAAAAAAAAGTTGGCCCTAATAAGGTTGGTTTCAAAGAAATTGAAGCGAAAACTAACGAAATGCCTAATGTGAGATCAATGTAAAACTAATACCATAAAAATCTGGAAATGTTTAGCTAGCTCGTTGGAGGTGTTTCGTTGATTCAATATTTGGGGAAAACATTCTTTGGTAAATGCATTGTTTTGTTCTCTTTGCCTTTTTAATTTTTTTCATGGTTTTTTTATGGACACAACAAGCATTTTGTCCCTGGGCTAGCCAAATAATCGAAAAACGAGAAAAATAAATGTAAGGAAAATGCAATGTGAATATAAACAAATAAAACCAAACTGACTGATTATTGGTTCGAATACGCATCGGTTCACATAGTTGTTTCGTATACGAAGCACATATCAAATGTTTGTGAGGAGAACAAACGATCGAACGCGCGTCAATCTCGATTTTTTATCAAATGTTATACATATTGCTATCGCACCAAGTTATAGAAAGAGCAAATTGAATTCTCTTAATTTTATATTATGTTGCTTTTACCAATGTCTAAATTTCTAATTTCACTTTCTAAATTGGCAGTGTCTTTGTTCTGTATGAGCTTATTGTTATCTTTGCTACTGTGTAGTATTTTACGTGTTATATTGTTACTTTGTTGCTGTTGCTGTTGCATTGCGTGCTGATCTTTTTGGTTTGTGTCGTTTTTCTCTTTGTGCGCGTTTGTTTTATCGTGGCCGCTCGATTTGGTTTTGATGAATGGAAATATATTATGGCAACTATTTGGAAGAAAACCGCTAAGCTTATCCTTTTTCGTCAATTGTCGATCGTTTTTATTGGAATCACTGTCGGTCGTTGTTGTTATCATTGGCATCGTTGTCGTCGTCGTCGTCGGATTGATCGGTGGCGGTGGCGACGTCAAAGGCTTTGTCACACGAATATATTTATTTTCAATTGTATTACGATTATTGCTCGCCATCTCTGGACTATTATCGAGCGCATTGAGACTATTCTGATGACTGTCGAGTATTTGTTGCGGAATATTATTGTCAACTTCGTCCACATTTAAGACACTGTTTGATTGATGTTTTGACTGTTCTTTGCCATTCTTAATCGGTTGAATTGGCTGTTGTTGCTGTTGTGGTTCACTGACTCGTTCCAATTGATATGGTACATCGGCCGGCCCAAAATCGATGTAAACCTGATTCTGCGAGGCTAAATAGCTTTCATATGATGGAGCCGAATCTTTTTCACGCAATCTTTTCGCTTGAACTGCACCCCAGATATCTTTTAATTCGCCCGACAAATCACGATCCTTCAGAATCTCCGCATCTCTAAAAAAAGACATTTGCTTAAACTCATTTTCATCACTTTTTCCCACGAAATAAATACAAGACAGAAATTGTTGGCTAATTTACCTGGATAATTTGAGTCCGGGATTCATTGCTTCAACAAAATCACACATTAATTTGACGAGTGCATATCTCTCCTGTAAGACAAAAAATAAAACAATTATATTCTCCGCTCCGTAATATGTGTGGGTGTTTATGTGGACCTTTTCTAAGTGAGTAAATACCTCAGCATCTGAGCATTTTCTTCCAACATGTTTTAAAATGGCTGGATTTGCCATGACGGCAAACATTAATGGTGGTGATTTTAGACTACCTGACACAACCTAATTAATTAAGTACAAAAAACACAATTAAAATCTGCTCAAATTGCATTTTCAACATCTTGTTGAGAGGTGAAAAAAACGAATATTGTTATTATTATGTCGTATAAGTGTTTTTTCTTAATAAATGAGAAATTATATTGAAGCTGAATGCTTCGATGACTTTTAAATCATGTAAATTAGCAAAATCCAATGGCCAACACATTGAAAGCTGAAAAACAGGAAAGAGCTCGCTCAGTGTCGCATTGGAGTTAAAATTATTGTATGACGTCAATAGAATCGTAAACGAAAGGAAAAGTCCGTTTAAACAACACGGCGCAAAATGTGTGTTTTTTATATGAAATTTAGTAGAACGTGCTGTGCTGTGTTGATGTGCCAAATGTAATTGAGGATAATTTGATTAACATATTGCAAAATAGATAAATAACTTGTGTGCGCGACTTTAACTAGCTTCAGAATAGTTTGAAAAAAATGAAGAGAAACGCACATCAGAGAATTAAATTGTGTAAACAGGCAAATACTTACTTTCATGCCGCCCCATAATGGTATTGGATCAGTTTCAGAGTGTGGCATACAGATTTTCGTCCAGCTCATTACGTTTATGAAGAGCTCTTGACCATCATCTGTACGGTCTTTGATGCACATATGCGGTTGCGGAGGGTTTTTAAAGTGACGAAATGCACGTGAATTGCGAATTAGATAAGGCGGATCGTGGTATGGAATTTGGGGCTGTTGTTGCTGCTGCTGCATTTGTTGTTTTTGTTGTTGCGGCTGTTGTTGCATTTGTAATTCTTGTTGATGGTTTGTTACGTTGTTGTTTTGCATACTAATCGTTTCATCTGATTCAGTCATAAGACTAGCGGTTGCCGAATTATAACTTGGTAGATTCGACATTTTTTTAAATCTCTCATGCAAATTGAAGCAATTCACTTACGTCACAATCGACTTGTCGATTGGCTCCAATTTTCGCACCTCAATCTTTTTTCTTTCAATCACGTACGCAAAATACTACTGATTTAATTCACACGTTTTCGTAATTCATATTTTCAATTGAATTTACTCGCTATCGTTCTTGCAGTTGAATGCACTTTTGGTTTGAATTTGTTGTTTTTTTTACCTTCAAATTAATCGACGCTCAGCGTAAAACAACAATAAAAGGAGAAACACAAAAAAAATATCCAAAATAAATGCTATTCGATGATAAATTGTCTTTGTCTACGGACTGTTGAAATCAAACACTCCAAATTTACGTGTATATATACACACACACCCACCGCACCGTTGATAAAAGTGAAGAGAGAATACGAGTAGCCTCTGGAAGGAAAATAAACCGACATCTAAAATATCGATAAATTCACTATTTTTCAGCGATTTCAAATGTTTGTTCTATTTTCACACTCGCAATTTCAGCATGGAGACTATTGAATTTTAGTTTTTATGTTTATTTGTTTCTTTTTTCTTCTCAATTCTGTTTTCTGTTCGCGTTAAATTCTACACCACACTGATTCTAGTCAATGCGTTGTGTGTTGTTTTTTTTTCTGTGTCGGTAATAAATCCCTATTTATTTCACTATGATGAAGGAGTTGAAAAAAAAAATGTTGAAAACAGAAAACGAACGAAACAATTATGTAGCCAAAACACACACGAGAAAAGGCAAACTGAACAGTAGTTAAAAAACAACAAACCCAACCAGAATACCAAAGTAAATAAATAAAAGCCAATGTCATGAATGATGTTGATGTACACACAACACATTCATACAAAACTCACGGTTGCGTATATAACAAAAAATAAATAAATAAAATGTATGCTAGAGAGAGCGAGAAAGAAGCCCCAACCTCAGACTAACATCGAGCAATCAAAATCGAAACTGTCGGGACGAAGCGAGATGACGCGCGATGGCGTGAAAGAGCTGGATAATGCGCGAAAGCAGGGGAAACTTCGAAACTAGCAACAACAACAACAGTTAACAACAGCAGCAGCAGCAACAAAATGCACAGAAACGCATACACACACACATGAATACAAGCTTGCCGCATGTATTCGATCAATTTGAATTCCAATTTGTATGTTATTTCGGAGAATCAAGAACTGCCAGCAAGGAATTTAATCGTCTCACGCAGCAAAAGTGAGCGACAAAAGCAAAAAAAGAAGGAAAAACAAAGCAAAGCACTCGGTACGGTTGTATTATATCCATATCGAATGCATACAGCACATACTGTACCTTAAATAGAGAGAAAGAATGTGGATTCTGCGTTTGTATTTGGTATATTTGTTCGAGATTTTATTTGACCAAACCGCACAAATACACAATCAAAACGATACCACTACTATGTTTGCATATAGTTATTGTCATACAGACACAAACGCGCAATATCACGAAGGGGATAAAAATGAGGTAAACAGAAACCAATTGGAATGATGATTATACAATTGGACTCTTTGGCATAATTGAATGTATGTTGCAGAGGGTTTGCACCAGGCCATTGACTCAAATAGAAAACAGCAACAACAAAAAAAACGCATATGCAGACGAGTCAATAGTTCAACGGTTCGACACAAACGAGAGGATAATGAAACATGGTTCAGTGAATCGTGCATCATTTCTCATATCGATTTCTATTGATTTTTAAAAATAGCAACGATACGCACTCATATGCGTACATGAACCTTGTGTATTTACATCGAAACGTGACTTCGATGCAACTACAACAGTTCAGAGTCTAAACGCAGACTAATAACAATCTTTATTTAAAACGAAAAAAAAAGACACACACATAAAATTGACTCTTGCGCCTGCAACGAAATGAAAAAAAAAAAAAAAACAAGAAACAATGACGCTGATCAATGACATCGAATGACACGAGATGGCACCTCAAGCAACCTATATATTACTGGCACAATGAACTTAATGTCAAACAACTTTTGTGACATTTGCAACACCGTTTATTTGTATTGCATCGTCAATAATATGACAATCAACTGACATTCATACCATCACATAAAGAACAACTGTTTTGCGTGATTTGTACAACGATATTCAACGTCGTTTGTTTTTGTTTCGCATATTTTGTTA
The DNA here is from genome assembly GCF_009176525.2 of Contarinia nasturtii. Lineage (NCBI taxonomy): Eukaryota > Metazoa > Arthropoda > Insecta > Diptera > Cecidomyiidae > Contarinia > Contarinia nasturtii. The sequence goes on from NW_022197544.1 coordinate 5,292,184, forward strand.
AATAAAAGAAGCGTCGAATCGAGAACAGTTTCTCAGCCAGATAAAGTAAAAAATTAATACATCGAGTAAATGCAAACATTCATTCAGCTATAAACACATTTATAGAATGGATAGTCAGGTAATATGTGTTCATTTACGAATATTACGATCATTTTATGTTTCGGTCTAATACACTTACGTCATATTTATAGAAAATAGGAAAACAAAACGAAATTGATTTGTGTAAATGTTGGGTTAAAATTTCGATTACGTCGAGAACGCCTTTTTTGTGTTTTTTGTTATTTTGCCAAACATTTTCCATTCATCAATGAATTAAACAACAATTGTAATAAATGTGTGTATTATTCTTTTTTTCAGCCACCGCTTGATGATCATTTGGCCGATATTGTAGATGACGATTGGCGTCAAGAGCAATTACCACACGAACAAATTTGGGTTCCATCCGAAAAATTGCCGGATCCAGAGTAAGTATCGCATATTATTTTTATATTATGCGGCCTTGATACTTAACATAATTATCTTTACAGAGCCGATAATGGTGATTCACATTTAACTCTACTGGAACAGGTAAAAGTGATTCAATTTAAATATTATTTGAATAAAAAAAAAATGCTCAATCAAATCAATTGGTCCGAATTTTCTTTCGCATTTACAGGAACAACGGTGGACCGATCTTTCGCTTTCGAATCTAACACCTGAATTGGCAATGACCGATCAAATTAACATTTCTTCCGCATAAGCCCAAATCTTATAACGATGGTGTGTGTCTGTGTTTATGTGAAAGAAAACAAAGAATAAATCATAATACAAAAAAAAACTATAAATAATTATACGTATATTTAATTTATTGAATGTGAAACGTTAAGTGTGATTTCATAGACATATATGCGTATGAAAAAGTTTCGTTCAATTAGAACGAAATCAACAGTTGTATTTCTTATATATACATAAATATTTTTATTCGACCTACTTTGAAAACGAATAAAAAAAAAAATGAATCGTAATCTACATTCTCCGACGAAACTAACGGAATTTGCGCGTGATTTTGACATCGAGCCAGATACGTTTTTTGCCAAATTCGTTCATAAAATTACAAATGTATACAATAGTGGATATAATACAGTGAATGTTGTACCAGCCAGACCATCGACCCTTTTGCAAGGGTAATTTTAAAGCCTTTTCTTTCACTTTTTGCCGATTTTTTTTCTTGTTATTAACTGAATTTTAATAAAAACAAAAACATATTATTCAGCCCAAATGCGTCCGGTAGCTCGACGCCAACGCATTCGTTGAACGAAGGTAGTTCGGACAGCGTGGAATCGGACACGATGCCCGATGTTCGAACCATCAAACCATCATTACCAACAACTAGCAACGATGATGAATTTGATACAGATCAAAGTAATCCAGAGTTTCCGTCATTACAACTCCGAAGTGTTCGTAATCCGTTGAGTGTAATGCAACGGATCAGCAGTTTAATGGCTGTAAGAAATAACGTAAGTTTACATAAAATATCCTCATCCCTGAGATACTAACAAAATACACATATTATATTACGTTGATACACAGAACAATTTGACAAGCTACAAAGATACGGAACTACATCAATTCTGGATGCCAGACAATAAATCAAAAGAATGCTATGAATGTACGCAAAAATTTTCAACATTTCGTCGGAAGCATCATTGTCGATTGTGTGGTCAAATATTCTGTTCAAAATGTTGTAATCAAGTTGTGCCTGGAAAAATTATTAACTGTTCGGGTATGGTTTTTGTTGGATTTGAGAGAAAAAAAAGTACAATCATAAATAAAAAATGGTTAATTTTCAGGTGATCTAAAAGTGTGCACGTATTGTTCAAAAATTGTGTTGACCTATTTAAATTCGTCTGACATAAATTCCGATTTGAAATCCGATCTGCAGGCTTTGCAAGATGATCTAGCCAAAAAGTTTCAGTTACAAAGTGATGAGAGTAGCACATTTGTGCAGGAATTATCATCGCCACAGCGAAAAATCTCGGTCGGCTATCAAGAGGAACGTCTTCTCTCTCAACCAAAATATCTACTGTCAAATGCTGATCGAAAGAATATTTTGCAACAATCAACATCGTTGAAAATTCTGTATGAAGATGTTGCAAAAGCATTGCCAAATCAAAATCCTGGCTCCGATATTATTCACTATTTGATCACAAAAAATAAATCGTCGAATAAATCACAAGCGATTGCCATATTGACGGCAATGATTGAAGCGGGTTATATCATTGAAATTGATACGGTTGGCATGAATCCAGTGCCGATTGGAAAACAGCGAGCATTTTATTTTGATGAAAATGATGATGGCAATAATAGCAGCAATCCAAGCAGCGACAGTGATATTCTACGAGAATTCAATGAAAATGCATTCTATAAATTGCTACGGCCAAGCGAAATAATGTCCAATAGCGGTACGTTTAATCTAAATTTGGATGTCGACAATTCATCGGCGCACCTAAGCAAACCAGAGACATCGAATTCAAGTAATATATTCAATTATTAGTTATTTTGAATAAGATTTCTGTCTAACTAAAACGTTTCATTATATTTTCAACAACAAATACAGTTGTTGATGGGTTTGCTCAAAATCAGCATGGTTTTAGTCCGGCACAAGTGCGAGAATCAGACATTGAAGACACAGTGATTTCAACAACGGGTTCAAAGGGTCTACAAGAGGCATTTTGCAAACATGAAGATCTGCTGTTGAGTGAGTTTTCAATCGAAACGCATTTTATTTACACGATGACATTATCGATTTTATTTTCAGCACAATTGCTTCGAAATGAAAATTTGGATGAATCTTGGTCGAAAACACTAATACCAATCTGTGCTCGCATCGTTAACACCTTGCCACCAGAAATGATTGGCCGCAATCAAATGGATATTCGCAACTATGTAAATTTCAAAAAGGTACCGGATGGTACAAGAAATGACAGTTGCATTGTACGTGGTGCTGTTTTCTCAAAAAATGTCGTTCACAAAGATATGGCAACAACAATCAATGATGCACGCATTTTATTGCTTCAATGTCCAATCGTTTATCAACGTGTCGAAGGAAAATATGTAACAATTGAAAATTTATTGCTACAAGAACGTCAGTATTTAACAAATGTGGTTGGTCGAATTCGTTCATTAAATCCAAATATAATATTTGTGCATAAAAATGTGTCCGGAATTGCACAAGAAATGTTGCGAAACTATAATATAACACTTGTGATTGATGTTAAATTATCGGTGCTGAAACGATTGTCACGATGCTTGCACTGTGATGTGGTGTCATCGATTGACTCAAACATAGGCCGACCAAAATTGGGAATTTGTGAGAAATTTTACATTCACACATTTACCAATTCAATTGGTATGGTAAAAACGTTAATGTTTGCCGAAACACCATCGAATCCACGCGGATGTTCAGTACTGCTGCGCGGTGGTAGCTACAATGAATTGGTTCGAGTGAAACGTGTTGCTGCATTTCTTTTATTCGCTCGATACAATTGGCGCATGGAAATGTCATTTTTACTAAATGAATTCGCCCGACCACCATCACCGAAACCGAACATTTTCGATTCAAAGGACTATAGTCCGTGCACTGACATCACCCAACATTCCACCGCTAATTTATCAAATACACCATCGAATACGCAGGAGAAAAGTAACACCGCCAATCAAGGCACGAAAAAACCGGAGAAAAAAACCGACGAAAAATTGGTAACCAAAGAAAATGTTCAAGATTTTTCGGATCCATTGCGTGCGGCCGATCTTATGCCAAGCGCTTTTAATTCAGAGTGTTCGGTGAAATTTGCGGTTGAGCAACCATGTGATAATCGCTTTCGTACTGCTCTTAATTCAACCATTTTGTCGATTAGCCCACTTTTACAATTTCCATTGCCGTATTTGGAAACCGAATATGGACGCAAATGTCCGCTTCGTAGCCGATTTCCAAATGAACTTTACTATTCAAAACAATGGTCAGATAATATTGAAAAATTTAATCACAACAATTCACCAAGCACCAAATCCAATGGTGATGAGGTAAATCATTAGAAAAAACATTGCATTTCAGAGAATTCACTCTCAGAACCAACAGAACTGGGGGTCAAGCCAAGCACTTTTTACTAATTTTATTTCAACACTTTTTTTCCCAGAAAATAGCCGTGCATAATTTTCTATTACATAAAATAGTTGAACCATCCGAGAACAAAGATTTTCAAACGTTATTAGCTAGTTTTCGGGCATCCGGTGGAATGCTAAAGAAAAAATCAAAAAGTAAGCCTGAAAGATCGTTAATAATTTCATTTTTTTTAAATCCAATCAATAATGGTTATCAATTTAAATTTTCCAGTGGAGACAATCGATCGTAAGCCCCAACGAACCGAACAAGCAAATAGCGCAAATGTAGTTCAACCCAAAGACGCATTGGATATAAATAATCATCAATCGTTACCGTTACTATTTACTTATTTCTACTATAGTCCTGACGGGACCTTTTCGTTTTGTGTTCACCCGAATTTGTTGAACATCTCCTTTTATGGCGATAACGACATTATGTTGGGTCAATTTCTCGAGCGATATTGTTTCGATAATTCTTGTGTATGTGAAGCTTGTAAGCTACCAGTTTTGGGTCATGTTCGACGGTAAGATTTTGTATTTGATTATTTTTCTTTGTTGTTCTTTGCGCCTGAAATTCATAAATTTTCTTGGCAGTTATGTACATTCCATGGGCTGTGTTACGGTAAAATTGAATGAAGAAACTCAAAAGCATAAACAAATCACAATGTTTTCATGGTGCTCCAAATGCAAAGAAGTATCTAAAAGTGTAACGATGCAAAAAGACACGTACTGCTTATCATTTGGAAAATATCTTGAGTTACGATTTCATGGGCATGCTTATCGATGTCGCGATTTAAAACGTGATGAAACCGATACGACAACTGTGATGATTGACAATGAATATGTTTGTTCACATTCATTGCATCGTGATCATGTTCAGTATTTTTCATACAATGGTACGGTGGCATCATTCTCGTATGCACCGGTTGAGGCGTGGGAAATAAGTTTTCCGTCACAAAAACTTATGCTAAAAATTCAAAAAACAAATGAACCATCCACATTGCTGGATGATGTTAAATCATTTTCGGTGCGTGGATATGAAATATTTGCAACAATCTACGATCGTTTGGCGCAATTACTTTGTGACGTTGAATTTCCGCAGTTAAGCTCATTGAAAGAGAAATTGAACAAAGATCAATTAAGTTTTCGTGAGAAAGTTGGTGTGGCTCAGGCATTCATTCTAGCCGAATCACCAGTAAACGTCTATGAGATTCATGATTCAATATTTTCAATGAAAAGAGAACTCGTTGACAGCATTGAAGCATGGACACAACAACTGGCAGACGCTTCAGTACAATATCGGGCACTTTGTGCGACCGCTGCCAAATTGAATTCATCATCGACAAGTATTACGGCTGCTTCCGTTCCTCCAGCACAGAAGGATACACCCGAACGTAAATAATCTTTTTCTACATTTCCAAAATAGAAATTACACAGATTTACATAATATTCAAATAAATTCATTGCAGGTGAATCGATCGGTGATAGTCCTCTCGTTGATTCTGGCACAATTTGTACTGAAGACGATTTTCGATCAGATTCCGAATCACCGATGGATAGCTCGAAATCGAATGTATTTCTAAGCCGTGAGGTTAGCGTTGATTCAGAAAGTTCGTCAACAATTAAAAATGCGACCATTACGGACGGCAACAGCGGCGGTAGCACTAGTACAATACCAAACCCAAATAATGAACGTGAACCAAAAGCATCGACATCATCGGATAAAAAGAGTGTGAAAACGATTTTACGTGAACTTTTACCAAGTGACAAACAGGTACAACCACTACAATCACCGATACCAGCAAATGAGCATCTATCCCTTCCAGTCGGATGCCTTCCCGTTTTGGTGCATGATCAAGATTTTAGTTCGATTATTGCATACTGTTTGGCGTCCTACGATTACAAAAAGAAACTAGAAAGCTTAAGTTTTTGTGACATTTATCGTCGATCATGCGATGCAACGACCGATACAGAAGATGCTACCACCTCTACGTCGAACACTAAGGAGAACGAAAAAGAGAAAAAATCAAAGACAACACAAACTCATGTCGAAATGAATTTCCAAGATTCAATCACTTCAACGCAATTCACATGCAAAGTGTATTTTGCACGAGATTTTGATTCAATGCGAAACAAATTACTCAACCTATCAATTTCAAGCGATGCCAATGTGAATGCATCTTTCTATCGAATGCATTCCGAATGCGATGGAAAATCGAGCAAAGATTTTGATCGAAAATCAAGCAACAATAGCTTGAGCGCCACCAACGATTCAATAAAGTCGGATGAAAAATGTGATGATGCACAGAAAAAGGAATTGGAAAAAGTACGCGCAGCATTCATTCGATCGGTCAGCAAAAGTGTGCGATGGGAAGCTCGAGGCGGTAAAAGTGGATCAAAATTTTGCAAAACTATGGGTATGAATTATGCATTTCTTTTTCACAATTATCAATTGTTAATTGGCGTTTTTTTTTTTTGTTTCGTTTGCAGATGATCGCTTCGTTTTAAAGGAAATGACAAAAAACGATATATCCAAATTTGAATTTTTTGCACCAAATTACTTTGACTACATTAACCAATGTTTGTTGAGTAATCGACCAACACTATTAGCTAAGATATTTGGCGTATTCAAAGTTATCGTTAAGAAAAAAGAGTAAGTTTCATCCGAAAAAGTTCTGAAATTTTAATTTAAAAAAAGAAATTTTTCAATTGAAGAAAAAAAAAACATATATTTACAGCAATGTACAAGAGAAATCTCTTTTGATCATGGAAAATCTCTTTTATGACTTTGATATTGATAACAAGTTCGATCTAAAGGGTTCTCTAAGAAATCGTCTGGTCGACCCAAATAATCAAAGTGGCGAAGAAACTGTGCTACTCGATGAAAATCTCATACAAAGTACGTTCCAAGATAGATAGATACTTTGAATCACAATGATACAGATATATAAATTGGTTTTACATAATTATAATTTCAGTGTCTTGGTCGAATCCATTGTACATTCTCGCCCATAGTAAATCGGTGTTATGCGATGCCATTAATCGTGACGCAACATTTTTGGAAAAAAATGAAGTTATGGATTATTCGATGCTGGTTGGCTTGAATACTTCTGGAAAACTACTTGTTCTCGGAATTATTGGTATGTATGAAAGAAAATTAATTAAATACAACAAAATGTTTATTATTTTACGTTTTATCTCAATTTTCAGATTACATTCGAACGTATACGTTTGACAAAAAAATTGAATCAATCGTAAAAACAATCGGAAAACAAGGATTGCCAACGATTGTTTCGCCAAAATTGTATCGTCAACGATTTACCGAAGCAATGAATCGATATTTTTTGGCTGTTCCAGATCGATGGGAAGGATTAAGCAACACCGAATATTGAACAAAAAAAACATAAAAAATTATTTTTTTACTATTTATCTGTCAAAAAAATATATGAAAATTCTATAACCCAATATTTTATGTGGCCAACTTTTTAAATTAATTTACATTTTTCATTGCTTAAAATAAAATGAGCTAAATATGAATTACGTAAAACCGTTGTTACTTTACAAATACAAAATCTTAACTCCGCCCCACCTCCCTTCTATACTCATCTGTCATAAGTGTCATACGGCTTTTGATTGCAGCACGTCGATTTTTTATGGTTCACATTTTTCGTTTTAATAACCAAAATATATATAAAAAAAATTGTTTCAAATCAAAATGTTTTCACAATCATTGAAACGGGCGGTGCAATCACTCAATTTCGCGAGCAAGCGAACAGCAATTCGTTCAGTTAGTACCGTTTCCGCAGGTATAAGATATTTAATAAACAAACCATTTTTCGCAACCAATTTAAATGTGACTGAATGACAAGGATTTTCTTCATTCAAGAATTCGTCAATGTCAGCGTGTCAGGAAAAGTGAAAGACATTCAACAATATGACGAAAAATCATTAACCATTTACCTGAGTTCCGTTCGTTTTGGAAAATATAGGTGAGATTCATTTTTATTTCACCAATTCTCAGAATTATTTTAACATCAGACAATATATTTAGCTGTCGTCATCTGGATATTACAGCTCATCTGGATATCGTCAGCAGATGATACAAAGTGAAAACAATAGAAGTGATTGTTATAGGTATATAAGCTTGTTATATACTGGTATTACTATAACAATCACTTCTATTGTTTTCACTTCGCATCATCTGCTGACGGCATCCAGATGAGCTGAAATATCCAGATGACGCCAGCTATATTGTCTGTTTAACATTTTCATAATTTTTACAGTCAAACCCACAAAATCCTGGTGCCGACAAAATATGAAAATTTATATAAAAAGCTTAAATCGAATTTGACATCGGATCACAATCTCTATGTTGATGGTGTACTGAAAACAAAACAATTTGAGAATGATGAGAATCAAGTAAGGAGTACATCTGTAGTTATTGCCACTGATGTGCGCATATATAATGAAGCTATCACGTCAGACAATTCCACCAATAAATCCGAAGACGCAGCGAAGAGGTTTGATGTGAATTCAGTTGAAGCATTCGGCGAAATCGTCACGAGCATTCAAGGCGACGATCACAGGCGTTTCATCTTGAAAAGTTCGCACAAAAAGAATGATAAATCTACCAATCAAATTTTTATTTACGACAGAGCTTTATTTCCGGTAATCGAAAATATGAATTTCAAAAAAGAACAAATTCTGTTGCGAGGCAGTGTTGAATATCGCATTGAAAAAGACATGAATGGCAAACATGTTCCAGGATCTTATATTAAAGTTGATCAAATATACAGAATATCCATTGTATGAATATAATAATACGCATAAATAATGTTAGTTGAGATTCAAATTTTTATTTTTTTATTTCACTTCAATTTAAATGGATTTGAGGGAGGGTTCATTTCAGCTATATTACATGACATTTATCGATTGACACATGTTTTTTTTACTTGTTACCAACTTCACGTCGATCGCATTGCTGTCATTGTATTTGGAATCGTAAGAACCACACACAAAAATCAATCGAAAAAGTTAATTTTGTTTTGATCAAAATTTAAAAAAATGGTTGTGTGGAGCTCAAATTTCCGATCGATTGTCCAACCCAGTTTGGCAAACATCCTATCAAAACCAGGTGTTATCCAGGCAATTCGCAAAAATGGTAAGTTTTTCTTACATACAAAAAACTACGCAATCAATTGCTGTATGTTCGGTGAACTTGATTATGCAATCAAATTGACTTCAACTGATTATTATTTGACATATCCTATATTATCGAATACACAAAAAATCATGTAAATAAAACCGATTTTTAATGTGTGACTGATGTATTCAAATTGTAGCTGGTGCTCAGGTGCGACAGATGTCTGGCCATGGACCACGTATGATGGAAATTCAACCATCCCGCTTTCAATGGAATAAATTTAAGGATAATCTTCATTTCTATTCGTTGCTTGGTGCCATACCATGTACATTGTTGATTTTCTTTGTAAACATTTTCATTGGACCCGCCACATTAACACCAATACCAGAAGGCTATCAACCAAAACACTGGGAATACCACAGAGTACGTCAAATGTCATTTGTTTAGCACATACATATTTTGCATATTGATCATTTTCTCTATTTACCTATCCATTTTTAGCATCCAATTAGCCGTTTTATGGCACGTTATATATATCCAACGCCACAACAAGAATATGAAAAAACGTTACATGGTTTGTACGTGGAAAATGAGAAAAAACTGCTTCGATTTTTAGAAGAAAAAGTGCAAAACCTACAACGAGATCGCCGAGATTACCAAGGTTATTACTATCGTCCAACCACCGCAAGAAATTTACGTATTTCAAAAGATGCTGCAGATTACTTGGAATCACTTTGGGGAGACAACTAAATCATGTGCTATTTACTATTAAAGATTTTACAAATTTGATTGTAGAAAGGGCACACTTGTTTTGTTTTGTCATGTGGTTGCTCTTAGACAAAAAACCATGGAGAAATTGAAAATAAAAAATATCAAAACATAGAAAAAAAAAATACTTTTTCTTCTGTTGTAAGGGGATTTTTTTTTTTTTTTTTTTAATGAAAACAATCGACTTTGACATTTTTGTTGCATAGTGTTTGTTTTTGTTTTTATTTTGTTGTTGTTGATGTCTTTATTCTCACTATCAAACGTTTTATTTTTGTCATCAGCATCAAACATTTGTGATTTTCTTCCATGAAACAAAGAATTTCTCTAAGCTATAACTTTATTGCCTACATTTTTTTCTGTATTTATTTGTTTTTTTCATTTTTCTTCTGGTACACTTGTTTCATTTTCAACAGATTCAGAACATTACAACGTCTCAATTAAAACTCTATTCCTAATCAATGAATTATATTACATTACTAATCTCTAATGTTACATACAATAAAATTATGTTGTATTTTATAGCATTATTGTTGTTTAACATTTGTTGTTCCATTATCTTTACATTGTCACACAAAATATTTAATCAGATTAATTAATTTAACAATAAAATGTGCCAATTTGTTTCATAAATTGAATGAAAGTGGTCGTATATTGGCCACCGAACTCATTCTTCGGATGCGTCCCATCATTTTTCGTTCGATATCTTCTAAGCTCTTGCCTTGCGTTTCAGGCACTTTAAATATTACAAAGAACAATCCAATCAGGCAAATTGTTGCAAATATCCAGAAACATCCAAACATTTGAAATGCCGCTGTAGAGTAAACAAGTGTGATTTTGAATTAAACGAATCTATACGTGAAATATAAATGCATACCTTTAAGATCGTTAAATGATTTTGCGACGATGAATGTACATGACCAATTGAAACCAGTAGCTACCGAAGCAGCAGTACCACGAATTTTGGCTGGTAAAATTTCACCCATCATCAACCACGGAATCGGTCCGAAGCCCAAACTGAAACTCAATATATAAACGGCCAAGCTACCCAATGGTAACCAACCAATTTGTGAAACATCGCTTTCAGCATAATCTTTTAGATAAAAGTAAGCACCCAAAGACGCCAATGACACCGTCATACCCACGGACGAAATATATAGCAACATCTATAATTGATATTAAAATAAAAATGAAATTACGGCGTTTAGTTTTCGAAAAGAACAAGAATTGGAATTTACCTTTCTACCAAGTCGATCGATCAAGACGGTTGCAATGAAAATGGCGATAAAATTAACCACACCCAAAATAATGCTGCAAATAGTTGGCTTAATCTGTGAGCCAGCACTTGCGAAAATGTTCTCAGCGTAAAATATCACAGCATTTATTCCGCTAAACTGTTGAAAGAACATTAAGCCCAACGAAATGCTCAACGGTTTTAGATTGCTTCGTCTTAGTAATTGCATTATTCCATTGCTTGAAGAATGTCGCTCGGAATCGGTATGCGTTTTAACAATACCCTTCAATTCAGGTTCGACATCGGCTTGTTTGCCTCGAAGCCATTGCAATGCTTTACGTGCTCGTTCATCTTTACCTTTTGACACATACCAGCGCGGTGTTTCCGGAATAATTAACATTAACAATAAAAATGGTACTGGCAATGTGCTGCCCAGAAATGCCAATTCGGACCAGTCCAAAAAGCTTCCAAATACAAAGGACATCAGAATACCTATGCCATAGATATTGAATTGATTAAAATTCAAATGATATTATGAAGAAGCGAGTATTACAACAATAAGCTTACCAATGTTACCAAATGCTGTTGGTAACAAACCGAGTGTGCCACGCACTTCTGGTTGCACCGTTTCACCCAAGTAAACGGGCAACGAAAGTGATGCAATGCCCACACAAAATCCAGACAATGCACGACCAGCAAAAATCATCCAAACTCCAACAGCAAAAGCAATCAACAACCATGAAATAATGAATGGTACGGATGTTGCAAGAATCGTCGACTTGCGGCCGAGTATTTCAATAAGTGGCCCGCCAGCAATACCACCAGCCAAACCAGCCAATGGCATCAGTCCACCTATCCATGATTCCTTCATAAAAAAAATACAAAACATTCAATTTTGATTTAATTTGAATAAAAACAACAAGAAACAAACACACATACTTCATCTGCGGTAACGTTGAAAGGCGCATCTGTCCTCATTGATACCAGGGCAGGAGATGTATAGCCAGATGAAAAACCAACAACAAGTGATCCCAACGACACTGATAAGGCTGCTAAAATCTACAATTAATAGAAACAATTAGATCCTTACACTTCTTTGCAACACTTATCTTTTTTCGCAATAAAAAAATGATTTCAATAGCAAATTTATCGTCGCAGTGAAGAAGATAAACGAAGAAAATGTGATGAAAGTATCTCTTAAAAAATGAGTTAGACAAACCAACCTGGGGAAGTGGAGACTTCATTTTATGAACTAAACCGAATGACTGTCTGCAATTGCATGAAAATTGTTGCAATTTTCACAGCCATAATATCCATGTCTGTTCAATGGTTAGTTTGATGGTATAAATTTTATGTTATTGCTTTGGTCATTTCAAATTTATTATGGCATTTTTGCCATAATCACAAGTCAAAATCAGCAATCATGCATTCATTTCATGACTTCAAACTGTTTTTCCTGTCGAGAAGAATTTATGTGTGTTGATAAGAGGAAGCGCTTACAAATAGTCGTAAGAAGCGCATATGATTTCCCTAGGCTTGACCTTATAACCGTTTCATTGATTATTGACGAGCATTTTTCAATTTTGTTTGCGTAATTTCTTGCCACAACAAAAAAAACAAAAACCTACTTGAAGGATTTTTAATCTTATTTACTGCGACGCAAACCGTTTTGCATTACAATTAGTGCAACAATTATCAATTGATATGCATTTTCCACATCGAATTTTACTTACTTGAGTATAATAGTAAATGGGATTTGTGGTCGTTCGGTAAACTTCCAATTTTGGTTTTCCATCTTGAGTAATTTGACGCACAAACGGTACAGCTGTTCGGATGTTTTCACCCTTTCTGCCAGTCATGTCATCCATTTCAAAAAATCGTATACTATTGAAATGAATTGCATTACATTTGGGTTAATATTTAATGAAAAACGAAAAAAAAAAAACAATCTTTTATTAGCTGCATTACCTTTTCCTTGATTCAACACTTATCGTTTTCTGTTTTTGGAAGTTTGATCGTGCTGCTTCAAAATCTTCTTTATCCTCTTCAATTTTGTCCTCTTCTTCGTCTTCGTCGTCGTCGCTTGGCTCTAAATCTTTGAAATCAATGACAATGGGCTTGCTAAAATCGTAGATTCTTTCTTGCAGCAGATTGCCCTTCTCATCGAATTCTTCGTCACTTGAATCGGATTTTGTAACCTTATTCAAATTGAGCTTAACTCGAGCGTCCAAACTTTGATGTTTTCGCGATTGAAAATGTTTGCGATTGCTTGTGAATTCCTCTTCAGATGAACTGCCGTTTAAAATTCGCTCAAGAATCCTAGAATTTTTTATGTCTAACGAAACGTGTTTCTTTGATTGGAACGCTCGCCGATCGGCATCAAGCCTTGAATTCTTGAGATCCTTTTTTTAATTACAAAAAATAAAATCATAACAATGAGCAATTTGATGCAACTCGAGGCTCTCAAGTGATTCGTATTTCTTATACAATAATAATGATAGTGAGTGCTTACCTTTAGTATACCCTTTCGATCAGTGGCTGATGAGCTTAGTGATTTCTTTTGCTGGAAATGTCCGCGACGTTCTTCAAAACTGTCATCACTGTCGTTGTCTGGTTGTTCAAATGATACTTTGGATCCTTTTAGCGATGGTTTTGAGGAGGCGGATGATTTTTTCAAATTCGATATTATCGGATTTTCAAATGTTTTTAGCGTGCTACTGTTACTAGTTATGCTAAGATTATTCAAGGCGGATACGCTGTCAGCGTCTTCTGTTTCAAGAATTGGGCTGAATGGTACACGAATATTTTGCTGTTGATCAGCCCCTGTTTTGATGCCACCAGATAATAGTGTACTATCTTTGGCACTCTCGATGACCACTGTATCCAAACTGGTCGATGTCGATGAATTCGAAAGTGATCCGTCGGCTGCCTCAACACGCGAATAGCCTCTTTGAAGTGGATCCCTTTTCTCATCCTATTTTGCACATACACAAAATAATAAATGCAATCGAATTAATGCAGTTTACGCCAGTTTCATTTTCTTTCAAATTATTCAAATTGAATCGAATTCACGGAATTTGTAGAAAATAAATGTTACCACTGAAATGAATGGACCGAAAGATAAGTGTTTTCTTGACTAAATCTTTAAAACACTTCAAATGAAGGGAAATTCAAAGTACATTTAAAGATGCTACTGACTAGCTTTATATTAATATTAACACGAGTATCTGCTGTCCACGACAGTGTTCGACCGACAAATGAGGACTCATTATCAAATTTGTAATTAAATCATATTTCAATATTTGCTGTTTCAAACAAAAAAGAAACGACAGGCCTATACAGTAACAATGTTTGATTTTTGCATATTCTCCAATATTATTGTAAAAGCTGATAATTCACATCGACAGCGTCAAAATGGAGTCAAAAGGATCAGGTACAGTGTACAAAACAATAACACATACATTTGCCACCAATGACGTACTTAATCGGCTTCCCACAGTAATCAAAGCAATTTAATTTTCTGTTTAAATCTTCCATTTTTGCGATAGCCGGTTCAAACTACTTTTGTTGTTCTGTGTATTCCAATTTGTTAAATGTATACACAATATTATCAACTTTGAAATAACTATAGACAGCGAGTGATAAGGGAAATTTGGCTACAAAATTTTGACACACAAATTTTTTTGAATGGTTTCGATTTGACTCTTTGAAGCACATCATTCCTCTTTGTCTATTGCAAATAGAACTATCTTGGGATGATAGTACCATCATCATAATAATGACGAAATCATTTGTTCGAATACCGTTGTCACCATCACATTGATAACTGTGACAAATTCCGATTTGTTTACATGATTTGTTGTTTGAGGAACAAAAAATCATTTTTGTTTTTCATATTGTGTTTCGAGATTTGAAAGGTTTTTGCGTAACACCAGAGAGACAGAATCCTTGCCAATTCGCGCTTGAATTCTTCAATGAATGTGCAACGTAATTATCTTGAATAAACTTAATTATAATTTCTTATAATAAAACTATCGATATACTCTTTTTTCGTAATTAATAAGAAAGTTGCCGCTGAAATCCTTCGCCGATAGAGTCACGTCAAAATAGAATGCATCTTTGTTTTTGTTTTAACAGTTTCGTACTGTTGAAATTATTTTGTTTCACAATTTTTGAATTTGAGTCAGCGGTCAACGTTTAAAATTGTTTATTTTGATTTTTACGTCGGAAGCCATTACGCCGATCAGGTTATAAAAACAACATAGATTATGTCAAAGCGGGTCATTTCTCTCTCTCTCGCTCATCATCATTGATAATAATGTGAAATGATAACGTTTACTGATCATTCTTATTGTATTTTTTGATTTGAATACATTTAATTGGAACTATGTTGAAAACTGGAACAAATCAGCAAACCAATGGACCCAAATGGTTTTTTTTTTTAGAATTCAAGATAATAAAGGTCACACTAAATGTCGTAAATTCTGAATTCAAGATCAATATTGCCAGACGTCGATCACGACCGATTACATTGCAATAATTCAAATTTTATTGATTTTCTAATATTGGTACTAGCTATTTCGTACGTATATTTCCATTTTGATTAAAAATTCGTCGAAAGTAACGCAAACACAAGCAAATTGTGAAAACAAATGATTCATTGTTGCTTTCCCTTTTTGGTTGCCGTTTCTGTTCGCCAAATTGATGAACTAATCATCAAATGAATACAATTCTATGTGGATATATTAAAGTAAAAATTGAATTTTGTCGAATTCGTCGGCTAATCAATGAAAAATCATCTTGTTTTTCATTGCCAAATATTTTATTCGAATTTTTATCAAAACATTTTTCGAAAAAAACTGTTCATTTCGAGATGATATTTATGAATCAAACCAAAAAAAATGATAACTGACATATATTTTTACATTTTCAATTGTCGTTATCAATGCAAAATTGTGTGCTTCTCTTGAAAAACAGAATTGAAAGCAATATTGAATGGAGACGGCAATGTACATTTGAAAATCCAGTGAAACGCTTAAATTGCAGCCGATTGCAACTATTATAAACTGCATTATGGATTTTTCGTACTTGGATTTTCTATTTTCATCCCTTTGTACAACAATCTGTGCACTATGTTTACGTGCATTCAAGTAAAAATCTATTTTCTGTACATCACGTAAAATTTCAAAAAAAAAAAAAAAAAAAATATTTGCATTCTTCCCTTTCTGAGAAGAAATTATCTTTTCTTTTAGCTTTTTATGAGCATGAAAATGTTTGTAATGTTCGGCTGCGATCGTATCAAGACAATTAAGCAGACAATTATTTCATTTGCGTTGACAACAAATAAAGAAAAGAACTGATATTGAAGGTTATAGTTTGTCATGTACATGTATTTGTTAAAATGTGGCTAGTGTAATTGCATTGATTTCCATTCATTAAATTTGAATCATTTAAAATTCGACAAAAATAATATCAACAATGAACTGTTTAAAATAGATTCATTCTGTCAGTGGATATACAAAGCTATTTTTGAATGTCATCTTTGTGTAAAATATGTGAGCCACTTGTTTAAAATTAACCATACGAAGCAAAGAAATAATCGAAGCCACTGTAAAGTCATTGATGTCAAGCTGGTGAGAAAATGTGATAGCATACATGCGAGATGACAATAGACACTTTTGGCTTTAATACATTTATTGTTATCAAATTTAACTGAATAATGTGTGGCACGCTACGTTTTATTCACACAACAAATACATAATAGCCGTAAATTGTGTGAATCAAAGTGGTAAATTGATGTGACAAACAACTATTCCATTTTGACGATACTTGACAAGAATGAGAAAAAAAAAGTTAACGAAAAGCGTCCATCTATAAATAAACTTAAGTTTAAGTATGTTACTATAAACGGCATCACGTTGAATTTAAATTGTAAACAATCAAACAAACTAAGTAATCCTTTGACGACCTTTTTTTTTCATTTGATAAAATGGTCATCAAATGAAAAAAAAGCACACATTGTTGGGCATCCAAATGTCTGTTTTGTCCAAAGACATTTTTCAGTCAACCATTTTCACAAGGTTTAACTTTTTTTTTTCGTTTCAATGCAAAATTTTCCTCTCTGGACCAGCAAAAAAAATTGAAAAAAAAAATGTCTAAAACATACAGAGCAGACAGAAATGGATGAAATTAATATTACCGGATGCATGAAAGAGAAAAGACAATAAACTTTATAAATTTGCTTGTAATTTTTCGACCATTAGAATGCGATTTTCTTGTGACAAATTATGTGAATAAATTCATTTGTGAATATTCTTTTGTTTCACATTTCTTCAGTCGCTGTCTAGTGCCAATATTTGCAATTTACACAATTTTAGAATATTTTTTTTTTGCTATATCACGCATTTGTTGGCAGTAAACAATATTGGCACATTTTGAATACAAGGCTATGTTATTCGAATTTCTTCTGCTTTTTTTTATCCAATTCAAGCTAAAAAGAATATTATAGCCAATTAGCGGATTATTTGGTCAAACAGAGTTAGATGCTTTCATGGAATATTTTGATCTACTTTGGATCAATATCCAATGAGGCAAAAATGTCTATAGAATTTTCCATGAAGTAAAGAATGTTTAAAGAAAAGAAAAAACAAATCAAAAACAATTGTCGCCGGTCCATTCATTGTTATTAAAACAATATTACACAGCTAAATGGCATGAAACACAATAATTGAACTTACCGCCTCCGACACCGACCGTTTGATTTTATTCATTAGACGCCCCATGGCGCCAGATGATACTGGAAACTTGTCTCTTCCGCTCATTTTGAGTTTTTAATAAATATCTTAATATCTGCAATGAAAGTAAAAAAGAGAAAGAATCAAAAAAACTGTTCCGAAATTAATTAACACTTTGTCTATCGTCTAGTTAGAATATATGTTTGAATGGGATGGAATGGGTCCGAATATTCGTGATTCCAAACGATATTGATATACATATGTATATATCTATTGAAAATATCGAGAGGAGAGTATGTTTTTATTCAGACAGCGCTGAATAACATACTCTCTTCTCGATATATTCAATAGATATAGGGAGGGATCCGGAATGTTGCTCTTCATACTTGAAATCGTATGAAATCAATGTTGTGATCATTACAATTATTTCAATGATCATTTTATTGAATTCGATTGATTGTTTATTGGACTTGTTTAGTTTGCGGTAATTGTACAGCATTTGTATCGATTCAGAGGACACTTTCAAATAAATCGCATTTGAAAGTATTGTCGCCAAAAAAAGGGGAACAAAGATATTGATGAAAAAACCTTAATCGTTCATGCAAATTCATAATAAGAAGAGCAACACAAAAAAATTGGTTTGGTATGCACGAAACTGGTTCTCATATTGAAAAAGTGAGAACTGACCTAACTCATGCAAACCAATTTGCTTTCGATTTTTCGTTGTAGTTATGTGCAAAAGAGCATCGTTTAATCAATTGACTCTATATCTTTTAGTGATATTCATCGTTTTTGTGTTAGCAACAGATAAATTAGTGTTAATTTCGATCAACCAATACAAGAAGACGAGAATACAAGTCCGAGTTCAAAGTGTTTGCACAACACAAAAAAAAAGGAAGACTAGTGTATGGGTGTGCGCTTGTGATAATATTTATAAAATATGCCACAATGGAAATATTTGGTAAAGCGTAAAGTGTGTAATTGTACGAACGAATGCAAAAGAGATAGAACACCGATAATTTACTCTTTTTTTTTATTTGGTTTCGTTATCTCTGCGTTTCAAACCCAAACCCACCTCAATAAGAATTTATTCTCTACGAGTTTTATTTCGGTTTGTTTGAGTTTGTTCATAAATACCGTGAATCACGGAACTTGGCTTAATTATTCGAAATGAAGAAGAAGAAAAAAAAAATCGCACAAACACATTCAAAATGGGTCAGTTTCACTTTTTTTTTCGTTTTTATCGTCTATCACACACAGATTTCAGATTTGAAAATCAAACGGAAACTTTTTGCCAATAATTTTATTTGGACATTCCAATTCGACCCATTCTGATTCTGAGTCATAATTTTTTGGGAATTTGTCGTATTATCAATGCATTGTATATACTATTTGTATTTGTTGATCAATATCGTTTGTTATTTGTCCGTTGTGTTATCAAAAAATAAATATCATTTAATGTAAACAAATTAAAATAAATGCCCATATTATTTTACTGATCAAAAAAGTGATCGCTGTTAAAATCGGAACCACACTTCTGCAACAAGAGTGACTCAATTTCACAAGAAGTGGCAAACCCATTCAAAAGGATATGATCGAACGCATTTGCAACCCTCCCCCCAGCGTAAGGCATCATTCATTGCAACAAAAAGTAAACACAAAAAAATGCATACAAAACAAATTTAATCACTTGCAAAAAAAAAAACTAAATAACCAAATTGTAATTGAGGGCGAATCTCTACGTTCAATTTCAATGTTATGTATGTGCTTAGCGTTTATTTCGCTATGACTATTCATTCAGTGTTTGACTATTAAAAATAGTAATTGTGGCTACGGACGGCCGTTTTATTTTTATCTTGATGTATATCTCTGAGAGAGCGCATTGATACACATAAAAAAAAAATTCGTGCACAATCACAAGCATTATTTTAATCGCATTCAATCAATCTCGCGTGCATTTAAAGAAATAGGAACTCTTTTTTCTCTCTCGTTGCAAAACTATAAATTTTCTATGCAAATTTAGACGGATAAAATATCGATAGAATGCAAACAATTTACTCACACGAACATCGATCGACAAGTGTAAGAGAGTGGTGAACGAAGGAAAACAAAGAACGCACACAAATATTCAAATTTTTGTGGTTATGCGAATTATTATTTATATTTATATCAAACTCATGTTTGTGTGTAATTGTTTGTAGCATTTCATTCAGCTTTTTTTCGAGTCTCGATAAAACGCACATACATATACGTTATTTTCTCTTTCTCGAGAGAGAGAAACCTCTAGAAAATTCACAAACAACACCAACACAACCAGGCGAATCAATGTCGAGCGATGAGTTTCTTTGCATACTATTTGATTAGAGGCTCGTCTGAACCCATTAAACATTTAATCATGAAGTAAAAGAGAAGAAAAAAACAATCAATGACAAGAAGACATGAAAGATATGTATTTATTTTGTTGATTTTATGTGCTAAATAACTGATATCGAACAAATCATTTGACATACGCTATGTGACATTGCGTTTTAAAGTACGTGTACATAAAATATAATTCTGCCACGTGCATTATATAACATTTACATGCTCAAGAAAGTGGTGTGCCTGTTAATTGACTAACTAATGGACACGGCTAGCTTGATGTGCTCGATTTTCTTTTGATACGACATTTTTTTCTTCTTGTCCCAAGTCGCTTCGATATCAACGATGCACAATAAAACAATTCTGAACCTTCGAACTCAATCGTATAACTTTTATATCGGACCTTTATATTAATTGAATGTTGCTTTGGCCTGATTTAACTATGGTTCTCTTCCAGTTGACATATTCTACAATGCTTAACCCCAATGCAAGTGATAAATGTTATTCTTTCAGTTAAATTGAATTAAGCTAAATTAAAACAATTCAATGTATTCAAATTATCTCGACCGAATGCTAATCAAGTTGATACATTAGTTTCGCGCCGCCCTTTTGAAAGTGTGCCGATAATTGGTGATAATTTCAATTAGAAATTGCATACATATGGTACATTTCATCCGAAAAACAATATCGTAATGCATTCGATGATGTCATTGAAACTTTTTGCTCCAGTTAACAGGTATATTCATTCATGATGTAGATGTTATATCAACAAGTGTCCAAATATATGAACTAGAGAAAAGAATTAAAGAAGTTCTCAAATATTCATGAATTTTGCTTATTCAGCTGGCAGTAACAGATGATTTAACTGAGAAAAAAAAAACAATTTTCACCTACATTGCGAATGTCGTTTCACTTTGGAATGAATGCGATTTGTTAATTGATGAAATATTTTCAAATTTGAATTTTAATTTGCCGTGAATTCGAATTTTCAAACTTTCGCTGATTTCTGATAAAATAAAAAAAAAGAATGCCGTTTCAAAGTAAATGTTCGAACAGAATCGATAATAAATGAATCAATAAGGAAATAGAATTTTATTGCCAGCATCAGAGGTCAATAAATATCTTTAAAAAAAATCATGGTTTGCATTAATTGGAACATCACATTTCAACGAATGAAAATTGAGGGGCTTGGTGAGCATATGTACAAATATTTTTATTTAAAACGCCACAAAAAAAAAAAACAATTGAATGTGTGTAAGCAATTTTCAGTCGGAGTTCATCATTTTTCGGTTTTAATTCGTGGTTACCGAATAAACTGGATTTTCAGTTGCCTCAATGTGGTGCAGAGTAAATTATGATTATTCATTAATTTTCAATTGAGAGTAAAAGGAGGACAACTTAAAATCCATCATTTTGCCAGTTGAGTCTACAGTTATTAACAGCATTGAACTAAAGAATTGCCATTTTTACCGTTTTTTTGTTGTCAAATTTCCAACGAAATTTACCACAATCAACCGGTATTTTACAGATATACATATGCATATCAACCGTAAAAAAATATCTGTGTATGTGTATGTAGAGAAACCAAAATAGTACATGTTAATAACAACAGTTGTCAGCTGATTTTTCTGATTTGTCGTCATCTTTTGTGTGTGTTCGTGTTTTTTTTTATGCGTTTCTCAGTAAATACAAAACGGTAAAATATTGTATTGATTTTTCGCACGATATTGCGATTCAATCAAAATCAATAATTGATCAACGGCCACGACACTTCACTCATCAAATATCAATCAATGACTATTGCACAGCTGGAGATATTAGACACATTTTTCATTCTCTATTTTATTCGGTTTATTAATTTGGGGCGAATTTAAATTGAGCATTTGTCGTATGACTTGAATGACGATGCTAAAATTGTGTGACTGTGAGTGTGGTCCAACGAATCTAGCATTTGTCACATTGTTTAGCGTATTCTTTCACTTAAATAAGCTTTTACGATGGCTCCGACGTACTTCATCATTATCATCACAGTTTCGTCATTTTTCGTCAATTTGGGTTGCTTTAGTCTAATTTGTTATAGCTGATTGTTTAAATTGACAAGTTTTGCAAACAAAGAAATCTTTTCAATTGAACCCGGAGATGGAAGAAAGCACACAATAATTCACAAAGCAACAATGTATCATATTTGTTGGGCTGTATGGGTGGTGTGTGCGCTGTGATCTTATAACATTAATTAGATTTCGAATAATATTTAACCAGTTGCCAGCTAATTTGTAGAATGGAACAAAGAACGCGAAAGTGTCAACCATTGACAAACGTGTTGAACATATGACAATTGATACACACATCTCAATGTGTTGAGATTTTGAGATACTGTTGAATTAACACAATTATGTAAGATTATGTTATGAACAGGAGAGTGAAAAAGAAACACAAGAGTCAGTTTCATTTCACCGCAATCACATTATTTAACTGCTAATTTTACATATGAAATATTCAGTCTGAACAACAATACAATTTTTTTTCTTCAAAATGGTCTTTACCACGCGATATTACAGAATCATTTTTTTTGTTCACCGATCAATCAATTGAATTTTTTGAATGGAGTATTTTTTTTACGCATATGAGAATGTTACGAATTTTTCTGTACATCACGATCGGCCAGGTGATCGCAAAATGTGAATGTGCTCATGCTTACATCACAATGAGCTCTTTATTGGCGGTGTGTGTATATATATATATTTCTGTTTTCAAATTGATGGCTCGTGGTTCACGGTCTGCGTAAATTTTGTTACGCGAATTACCTTCTATTTGTTAGTATCTATTTGTATACGTAATTTGATGTTCGCAATTATCATACGGCCAAATGTAATTCAAATAGATTCAATACATTTGATTTAATATTCTTTCTCTCTTTCGTTGTTGTGTGCAATGAAACGAAAAAAAACCTACGATGAAAAGTGTTTAACCTTGACATATGCATCCCTCAAACACTCACCTAAACCAATAAATAAAAAACTTGTACGTTACCTTTTAATTGGTGTATTCACGGATTGGCTTTCCTTCGATTTATTAATGTATTGTGTCTTACACAACTCTTTCTCGGTCTCTTCCTTTCAAATCTCGGTTCTTAGCCAATATCACGTTTTTTTCTTATTTGCTTTTCGTTGCTTCAAACTTTTATTTTTGTTCGCAAATATCACTATGATTTATATATGCTATTTTTAGACGCTCAAAAGTCTTTTCTTTTCGTGTGTTGGTGGCGATTATTATTATTATTATTTTCGTCGTTATTGTTGCACACTAATGTCTATGTCCCTTACAATCGCGCATTTGTTCTTTTGTTTTGTTTTTGTTTTTATATTTCTTTGTTTTTCATATGCGACAAATGCCGAATTGTTTATATTTCTTTGTCACTCGGTTATCATTTACACTTTTTCGTCTATTTCGTTGCGGCTTTCATTTCAAATCGAAACATTCAATCTAACGATTAGATAATCGAACGCGCATTGAATGTCAAATTGACGGTTGATTCAATTGATTTGGATTCAAATATGATGAATTATCCTTATTTTGATTGTTCCGTTGTTGGACCGTCGTCATTGTAATTATATCCCAGCCAACTTTCTGACCTCAGTTAACTTATCACTCGTTGATTCATTTAAATATAGTTTTATCCTCGATGAACTTGATACTTGTCATTTAATTCACTCGTAGCTAGTCGATGGTTTTTCGTTTGCTTCGTTCGATTGTTGAATTTTTTAAATGGACTGGATATTTTTGCAATAATTCATCATCAGTCATCGTAAATTCGGATAATTATTTTCAAATGATCAAAAATGTTGATGCCACATTTGAGACGGGTTCAGGTAACATACTAAATCTTTGACTTAACGTTGGTATTTCCAATATCACGGTTACATGGAAAAAGAATGAAAAAGAAAGAAAAACAAAAACAAAATGATCCGATTAGCTAATGGAAGTGTTTACATATTAAAAAAAAATCATTGAATTCATAAAATGTGATGCGCAATCGCATGAGATCCATATATACCAACACACACCGAAAACATTTGCATTCATACTAATTTCGGATTTCATTGCGTTCATCGCACGTATACAAAACAAACAGCAAAAACCGAAAGCAATAAAAAGCCGCCAAAAAGTGGGAGATTGTGAGAGATGGAATTTCACTTTTTCACATATAAATTGAGTCATGTTTGCGAAAATATTTAGAATTGTCAAGTAAAAATCCTCGTTAAATCCGACATGAAATTATATCGACCGACAATACTGTATAATATGGTGATTTTTGCTTATTGTTTTATGTTTGCCGATAGCACTTGAAAAGCATTTGTATCAAAGGCAAACGGAAAAAAAATCATGATACATTTCTTAAATGAGTCAATTCGATACAATCAATACACGATTGCGATAAAAGGTTTTTCCAAAGTCATTTCCTAACCACTTCTTCATGCTTCCGAATGACTAATTGACAGCAAACTCAACATAATTCTACCTGAACTTTGATTCGTGACGTTTAAGATGATCGTTCAGTTTTACGTTAAAACGATCAATTAATCTCAAGTCATTTCGATATAGTGGATACACTTTAAATGGCCAATGAAGCGTTACCGGTTATAACATTCTCTGTTTTTTTTTTTAATGTCAAGACGACGATAAACAAAATAAAAACGGATGTATTATGAAAAAAGATTTTTCCCAGCTAGTATGCAATGATATGTTTTACTTTGCGGTAAATGATAATTTTTTAGCGAATTTCTTTTTTGGTTGTCAAGTCCATTCCAAGGGCAACCGAATTTTCACACACTGAAATTTAAACTTCGCGCACAAAACTGACGTTATCTAATGATCGTCGAAAGATCATCATCTTTAAATGCCTTCTTTTTTTAGCGCAAATGCCAAAAGTATATGTGTGCAAGAATTCAATCATTCTATTCTCTTTCTGACATGTGCTCATTTCTCTGTGATTTCCTTTTTACACTCAATCTTTTTATTTGTACATATAAATATTTATTTATCATTTGTTTGACGAATTTGTTGTTTTTGTCTGTGTACGATGTACGTATTGATATTAAATTTATAATTTACTTGTATAAAATTTTTGGTTATTCATTTAAATGTGTGTTCGCGACAATTTTGTTTGTTGACATTGAGTGTACTGCGTGGTGCATTATATTTTTAGTGTTTTGGCATCCAATCAAACGATCAAAATATGCGTTGCTTACAGTTTTCTTTTTCTGTCCGTAGAGTAGGAAATACATACCCAAAAAAAAAAACGCTCGCAAAAAAAGTTTTTTTTTTTTTTAATTTCGCCAAATAAAAAGGTGTCGATCAGTTGGTTTTTCACAATTAGAACTGATTAAGAAAATGTATACAATATTTTAACTGATTTTATTAGTATTTGACTTTGAACCAAATTAAATTGTCAAAATAAAACCTCTTTTTTTAGAAGAAACACACAAACAGAGCGCCTGCACTGTAAGTTTTTCTCATTTGATATTATCTACAAAACTGAAGTGTACATATCAAATGGTTCTGGTATATATAGGTTGGGTATCGTGTCGTGCCGGTTCGGTGTGTACTTCATCAAGTCGCTTATTAGGCTGTCCGTGTCTCACACAACAAATATACGATGACGATTCAACTTCTAGGATATTTATGAGTGACCTCTGTCGTGCTGTTAAATCACAGAATAAAACCATTTTTTGCGGAATATTTTTTTTTTCAAGTATCGATAATTTCATTGAAAATTTTGAACAATTTCAAATGTATCAAATCGAAAAATGCATCATATTTACAATCGGTATCATTTTCACCTAAAGCCCATATTTATTACGAATTTTTAATCATTTAGTTCAGGTTCAAACCTATGGCTCAACCAGTTTTAAGAT
Source organism: Contarinia nasturtii (assembly GCF_009176525.2). Lineage (NCBI taxonomy): Eukaryota > Metazoa > Arthropoda > Insecta > Diptera > Cecidomyiidae > Contarinia > Contarinia nasturtii. The sequence continues at coordinate 5,318,476 of NW_022197544.1, forward strand.
GAATTAAGCGGCCAGCCTATTTCTCGCGTACACAATGTGAGTATTAAAATCGTAGTATGATGTTTTTTTTCGTTGCTCGTGTATACATATGTTTTAGTTCGTTCTCTTCTTCGTCTCTTCTTTTCGTTGACGTTTTTTTTTCGGTGGTCGTTTTTGTCGCTGTGTGTGTTAATGTTTTTCTTTGGTTGGCTGTTTCAGTACTTTCTCGAATAACTGACAGTATAAGATAAAAGTATGACAATCAACTCAAAAATTTAAATCGCTTTCATTTAAACATTGAAAATTGATTATAAAATTTGATTTAATTGATTTGAAAAAGTTGTGATTTGAATTCATTTTTAGACCATTTCTGACTATGAAAATCAAGCTTTTAATATGTATGGACGAGAATTAATGAATAGTAATGATATATTTTACTGAAGAAAAAAAATACGTACGTCAAAAAATGGATTTTTTCAGGTTTTTTTCAATCGTAAAATAATCAAAATTGTCGTAAAAAATGGGTAAAATGTGTATAAAAGTTGTTCTTCTGGATGTAAGATGATATTTCTTTTACTTTCATTTCATTCGAAAAAGATGCTCGGTTTCGGTTTGACGTATTTCTATAGATATTTAAATAAATCTATCCTTGTCTGTCCTACTGCATAAAATGTTAAGCGGTGTCGAATTGATGAATAATACGTCTGTATATTATATATATTTTCAGCTATAGGCAGTGTATGTATTTTTTCTCTCAGAGGAGAATCTGTTTTTATATGTGTTATATTTTTTTGTATATTCGTTCGAATATGCACGTATATTAAAATGTATTGGGATGCGAATCGTGATCGCATACACTTGCAAATTGTCACATTGAATGCTCAATATATCCCGCCTAATTACAGCTATAAAGTGTTAGTTCGTTTTTCTTTTGATTCTGGTTTTGCACATCACTGATTGTTGTGCTAGCGGCTATTACTTTGAATACACGAATGTCTAAGAACAAGCATGTGAATGGGAGGATAAATTGCATTGAATGACAAAAATAACATGATGTGCATTGATAAAACTGAAATATCACACAGATGTTGTTGATTCAATCATATGTTGCACATTTTCGCCAAAGATTTGAAGCAACAAAAACAAAAATTCTCAATGAATTCAATCAGTCCAATGTAGGAAAATGCTGTAAATCGGAATGGAACGCACGCAAATTATTCGATTCATGCTGATCAAGCACAATGTTAGTCATTTGAAGGACATTACTTGATGCTACCACAAAGTTTATTGGCGATCAACACAGGTAACAGGGACCGATCACCCATCATTTCAATTGCAATTAAATGAAAAGCTCGCTGACCCCCCGTAAAATAGAATGGCGTTAATGATTTCCATGGAATGCGTATTTGATTTACATTTCAAATGATCGTCGATCAATTTAAATTAATGTCAATCGGGTTTGCTTTTTTTTTACGATCCACACGAATACAATGTGATCCAATCACATTTTTCTCAAGTCAATAAGCAACTGGCAACGCACTTGTTTATGTCCCATTCAGCTTAACAGCAACAAAAATAAACCAAATAAATCAATTGTCAATCATTCGATTTATATATATATATATATTTCGCCATCATTTGGATTTGTTTGTTTTGGTTTTATTAGTGAAAGCATGCAAAAAAATTAAATGCCAAAAATACTTAACGTATTCGTACATTTCCTATTGAAGCAAAAAAAACAAAAAAAAAAAAAACAAAACAAAAACATCACATCGAACCATCAACAGCATATAGTCACATGACGCAGTTACCTAAATCACGAAAAACATGCTATTTATTTCTCTTTTTTTACTGTTGAACTGCAATAGCTGCCGAATACGTTGGAAATTTTCCACTTGCATACGCATCAGCATACGCGTCGGTGATCTAGACGGAATTTTGCAGTACACACAGTATAAAGACTTTTAGCACATATATTGTATATATATACATATATATGTTTCTTATACGTCGCATGGCCTTTTCGTACTAGTTTTAATCTTACGCAGAAAATGTATTTTCAAAAAAATCAATGGTATTACTCATGGCGCTCAGCGTGTGTGTGTGTGTATTATTAACTCCGGACACGGTGAGAGCAAAAGAGATAGAGTACAGTCCATTTTATCGGAATGTTCTAGTCATATGGAACTGATAATTGAATATGAATACGTTCTACAAATAATAATAAATAAAAACCACAACACAAGCAACGAGTTGTTTCGCTTTGCTTTTGCTTTTGTCGGCGCTTCACCCATATCAGTTGATCCGATTATTACTTTCGTTCCGCGATCGGGAAAAAAAAGAGACACGATGTAGTGAAAGAGAGGTTGACGTGCTTATAATGTTATTTCATATTGGATAATGGAAATCCAGTTCCAATGTTAGCCTAATGACACACCAAAAGCACTTCGAATATGTCTGATTACTTTGCTGAAACCAAAATGAAACATTAGATGAAAAGTAATTCATACGTCATCGCACAGACACATATAGATATATTCTCTGGTATTTCATCATTTGCCTTGCCGATTTTTATGGAATTTTTTTTGTTGCGATTTCGTTTTTACTGTTTAATTTACAATACCAGTATTGTATATGTATGTATAGAAGTGCATTCATTCCAGTCTGGAATCTAAAGTGTGGTATGTTATGAAAAAAAAAAAATGAACGAAATATCAGCGCAAAATAAAACGCAAAATCACCGATATCGTGTCGGTGTACGAAATGTGCGTGTATATGTGCACGGCGTATAGTTAAGTCTGGATGCATTTAGCACACAAACGATGTAAAGTCATTTGTACTGAATGAAATCGACTCTTATCAAAATGCATGCGTTATCGGTCAAGAGCAAGTATCTAGTTATACTTTTTGTAGGAATAGTAGTAATATTTCTAGTCAAGGGGATGTTCTCAGAACCAAAGTCTAAAGCAAAAAAAATATATTACGGTATAGTTTTTTTTGTAGACGCTGATACATCAATTAATCATCTATTTTGAGATGATAAAACACTTTAGATAAGATCTGCTCCATTCATGCTTCAGGCATTTCCTTTTATCAAACAACTGAATCATCAACGGTTTTTTTTTGAGAAAATTGTTGAATTTAGAATCAGTTTCTGTATTCATAAATTTTATTAAAAAACGATAATGACCTAATGAGCGCTCAATGTTGTCGCCTTTCTGTGCTACGACATCAATGATATCAATGCCGGTGACAGACTTTTTTTTCATATTTTCCGAAATGCTATCTCTTTTACGCTGGGCTTTTGTATTCTTCTTCTTAATAACAGTTGAAATGACCACAAAGTGATCACGCGTTTTTAAGAATTATTAATAGACTTGCGATTTATAAAAATAGTGACACAAATGTGTTTTTCTTATTTTCACATGTAAATCGTTTTTTCTACTATTGTACATATTTTTCTTGTGTTGTATTAGTGTGTCACTGTTGGTAACTGTATTCAATAGTATTGCGTATTTTGTCGACAGATTTTTTTTTTCGCTTTTTTTTGCGAGTTATTTTCATATTCGTAATAATTTAATGCGGCGCCGTTGCTCTAGCCAAATGCTTCTGAACACAGTGAATCGCCTGGTTTATTTTCTTTCTCCCTCTCTCTTCGTGTATTAATCTCTGCTTTTATATGCCTTTCGTCCAATAAGTGAGTGAGACGGAACGAAAGAAGACGCAGAAACAAACTGTATTGAATGATGTAATAGACGAGCCCTCAAAATTGATTCGTCGATACATTCATTAGTCGTGCTCACTACAAGCGCAAAAATGAATTTCGATATATAATACACATATATTGCTGTGCTTGCGTATAGATCCGTTAAGTACTGGTTTTTGTTGTTGTTGTTGTTGTTGTACATTTTTCTTTTGAATTTTATTTTCGGAATATTTTTTTTTATTCAGAAGCGTTTGCTGCTTGAATTTTGCGTATTCTGGTGACGCGAGCTGAACTCAAAGAAGATGAAATAAATTTGAATTTCATACGATCATGAAATGTGTCACAAATTTGATGAAATACCTACATATTACATTTACGCTAATGCGTAAATACGCGATACATGTGACTTTTTCAATTCAAAATAGAAAATACTTGAGCATGTGACACAAGTCATACACGTGAATACATTTACATTATACATGTTGCTTGCGGTTGGGCGTTTGTGAAGAAATTCACGCTTAAACGACCACTACGAAAGTGTCTCAGCAAAAAAAGAAATAGAAAAACAGTGAAATGAATCGGCATAATTATTCATACTAAGATACTTAGATAGAAAGGATATGCATATAGAAACCGAGATAAAAAAAAAACAACATTCTGCGACGACAGCAAAATAGGCGAATACTTGTTTGAAACGTTGTGTCGACTCGACGTCATGCCAAGCCCTCGCGTACGTGCTCATTGCATATTCGATTCGTATGTTCATTAAACGCGAACTTGCTTTCAATTTAAATGACACAAATGATTGGCAACGATGTTTGTTTTCTGCCACACAACAATACCAAACAAGCCTCTTCAAAATTGACCGCTAGATATTTGTTTCTCTTTCATTTTTTGTGTTGTCTTTAATTTCCTCGAATTTGAACAAATGCACAATTAACTGAACACTTTTTTTTATTGAAAAATTGATCGACATATCGTACTGCCCTAGCATGGTTAATGATTCGCCAAATTTATTGGCAATTTTGAATAATCTGCAAGTGATACGGTGCGATCGTCACATCGACCATTTTCTGTATAATTGAATGGCGACACTAATATTTAACATGGTCAAATGCATATATGTGTATGGATATGTGCCTCCAATCACGATCCAATATGCCTCCAATGAATCGGTGACGGTCAGCGAGTTCATCAAATGATTAGTTCGACATTCAAATTCAGTACAAACATATCAATTGAGTGAAAAAAAAGAGAGAAAAAAAGTAAACGATTTTCCATACTGTTTGACTCGCGCGATTTGAATGTATTGATTTAAGTGGAAACCGTTTCATTGATCGATTTGTATGTATAGATCATTGTGGGGTGTGTGAATTAATGACGTGGGTGGTTGATTGCTGTTGATTATTTGATGTCAAGCTTAATGAATAACAAGAAAAACACAAACGATACAAATGAGAACACTAGCACACACCAGAAACCACTGAACTCAACAGAAAAAATGATTCTAACCATAAGAAGAAGAAAAATTGAAAAAAGACTCGTCGTCGGACTTCAACTGAATCCATGGCTGTATTATAATATGATATATGTATAAGTTTATTGGCTAAATAAAATGAGTGGAACACTCACAATCTATCACTTGTATATTTTATTTCGACTCATTCATCCAACAAAAAGGACATCTACCATGTATTTTGCGTCACTTTTATAATAACTGTATCTAGTTTTTCGAAAAAAAATTGTTCGATAAATGCACCATTCAATTACAAAGTATATTCAAGTATAATATTCACAATTAAAACTAATCCAGTTTTGAGCAAACACATATATTTTATGTAAAAAAAACTGAATTTACCTCATTGTGTTTCTTGTGTGTGTGAGTACTTGAAAAATCAGGTGAATTTTGAATCGCAATTTGTTTGTTATTGTTTTTTTTATGTCTGTTTTTCTTTGCTTTGTTCCTATTTTTAGTTACACTGTACGCACGTTGTGATGTTATGGCCTATAATTTGTGGCAAATACAAACCGAACACACAAAAATTTCATCAAACGACCGTTCAGAATGAATATCATATGAAATGACGTTCGAAACCGACAATACGCAATAAAAGTGAATAGCAAAAGTGCACGTTCGACTTATCCGTTGACAAGATTTTATCTGACATACGGACCGAAAATGCCGTACTGATTTTCTCAAACATTGTTTGACACTTTTTTGGGTTTTCCATGTTGATTTTCATTGAGAATACGAAATTCGTTCGTCGATTGGGCTTTCGCTTTCATTGTATTTTCAATACGCAATACAATCCAATGCACACATTCACCCGGTTCTTTTGCTTTTTGGATAATGTTATGCTCTCTACTTGTCTCATCCATAATACAAACGTGGTTGCGTTCTTTATACTTATGCATTCACTTATTTTACAGATATCTATATATATAAATAAATAGATGATGGCATACGCAGCACCAATACGCGCCAAATTCTTCCAACATATTTAAACACAACAAACGCACTGAATACACATTGAGTTCGCTCAGCGTTCAACGAAAGGAAAAACAAGTGGATAACGAATGCGATGTATTCAGAGTGAAAGAAGATGTATAATAAAAGGAAAATCTCTCAAACGACCTCCAGGATACTTTTCCAATGAGAAGCAAAAAAAAGAGCAGCTATCAGCTGGAAATGTATTTGGAGCAATCGATAAAGTGGCTGTCTCGGTGGTGGTTTGTTTTATTGTTTTCGTTCACAATCGTTGCGTTTGTGATGGAGATGATATGCTGTGTTTGCATGTGGGTGTGTGATGCCGGTTCCACAATGTCTGAGTCCCATTTGTACTGAACATATCTCTGGCATGCTTTTTTTCATTTTGTGCAGCAATATAACAATCAAACTTGATGAAAAAAGCTTTTTTTCATTATCATCCACCATTATTTCGTTTCACGCATTGATCTCTACATGAGAATTTCTTTTAAGAGAGCACGCAATTCATGTCATGGCTACACATTTTTTATTTAGTTTCATCGTAATAAGATATGACAACGGAACAAAGAGTAATTGAATTGTTAATCCATTCGAAATGAAAAATTCGAAATTCTCACACGGCATTCGTTTGGTTGTTGGTGCCACCAACATTCATACTATTTTATGCCAAACATCCGCCAAAGAAATAAAGACAAAAAACTCTTGATGACTTACTATTTGAGATTATCCAAGATTTTTTGCAATACAATTTCCACATATCGTTTTTATATGACACGATTTTTTTTGTAATAAATTATAACGAATTATAACAACAGTATTTCTCAATACTTGGACAGTAATTTCACTCATTCCAGATGATTTTTTCTTTTCAACCATGACATTTAACAATTTTCTTTACACACACATATTTCACGTTACAAAATCAGACATACTTCGATAATTCAACTTCCGCTCACTCGAATATACCAGTAATATTTGGAATAAAATTAAAAGTCGCATTCTTCAAATCATTCATATGCATTCATTGAGTAGCCGCTATCTGAACGCTATCGATTCATATAGAATCTTATGAGGAAATGCTTAGGTTTGTCATGTTTGTGGACCATTTTCCTGGTCCTTGAACAAAACTTCTAAAGAAACAAGAGAATGGTGTTCAAGCTTGATATTGTTTTTTTTTTGTTGCTGCGAATCACAGCTTTAAAAAAATCATAATGAACTATATTATAATCTAATTCTAGACACTTTTTTTCAAAAATCACATGAAAAATATTATTATTTTTTTTGAAAAAGTTTAAAACTTTCAAAAATCTCTTTCAAAATTCTGGCACAGTCCCGCCACCGTCAAAATTACTCCGCAAATGAATTATATGGGTAGCCTGTAACACAGAGAGTCCCATCATACTTGATTTTAATAAAAAAAATATTTTGAATAAAACTTTGCGATTCAAATAAAAACCGGCATGAGTTCATTCAATGTGATTCATCAAGCGCCGACAATTGATACAATTCCATTCATTAATTAAACAAAAAAATCAATGTTTTTGAGGAAATTCTCGATTAATTTGTCCATGCATTGATTTGACAACGAGCTATATAATATCGCATAAAATTCAATATATAATTTAAAATGACTGTAAACATTTATTTAAATATCAACAACGTTAATAGTTAATTTTCTCATTTAGTTCGTTAAATTAGGCAAGCAGATTCATAAATTAAATGGTAATTGTCAACAATACCCGCATGCTGTACATACATGGATATGCTGTGATAATGAAATTGAAACAGAGTGTGACTGACTGTTCTGAAGTTCACGTTCAATGACTGTTTTTGTTTCTCTCTCTCTTTATCGATAAGCGTTGTCGATTCGTTGTGTGATTACATGAAAAGTCGTCAAGATTATATCATGTGAGACGGTTGTGAGAATACGGCAAGCAATAAAATATAAAAAAGAGCGTTCGCACGTGACATTTGCAGGGATTGGTGTATCTGATGATATGTAAGCAACCACAATTAAGATAAAAAAAGCTTTTAAGATAGATGATATTCCGATGTTAACATTTGACGTATTCATACATCGCAAACATTCTCATGATAAAACGACATATGATTTACAGGCTCGTCGAAATGCGCAATTTTTGGCATTCAAAATATTCGACAGTAGACTTTCTACACCAGAATTTCGTTGAAACCTGAAATTACTCCCGCCACCGGCGATGAATGAATGACCAATCGTTTATAGGGTACATCACTGTTCGATCAATTAAAACAAATCGGCATTTGAATGGAAATTGCTAACTTGTGACAACTTTTTTTTTTCAACAATCAATCGAAGTGAAATATTGCAACTAATTCATCAAGATGTACAAATAATAGATAAACGTGGTGTGTGTGTGTGTGTGTGTTTGTAGTTGCTAATGCCATAACCACAACCACAAATAACCAAACGATTTATCACCACTTGCTAATAATAGACACTACACACGATGAAAGAAAGACTGTTGATTATTGTTATGTACATTTGTTTTGAACTCGAAAGTGAATCAACGATGAGCCCACATCTTGATCAATCGTGGCGAATGTAGTTTTTTTTTTGCGCAAAACCAATCGATCGCAATGCCTTGATAGTGAAAAGTAATTTATTATAATTTATTCGATCTCAATGAAGAGAGTATTTCTTGAGAAAAAAAAAAGCGAATGTAGTTCGCTGAGAAAAAAAGGAGTTGAAACTAGGCGAAAAAAAGTAACAATAAAAAGTTTGCCCCCAGTTCATCCGGATTGACTTTTTTTTTATTATGTAGTTCAATCAAATGGAGAATGTATGTTTGAATGCAAATATTGCGGTCAATAATATCAACGTGCAGAAGAAAAAAATGGAATCAAATACGTGAAAAGTCACTGTGTGTTGAAAATTTACCTTTCGAAACGATGGTTTACTTACCGTTTGAATTTTTTAATTTGTAATTTACGTGTAAAATGATCAATTTCGAAGTCTCACAACAGCGATCTCTTAATTTATTGTTGAATTCATCTCTTTTGTTTCATTTGTTTATTTCATTCAATCAATGATCGATGTAATGCAAAAGCGGTTGTTGTTGATAAAAAAGAAGCAATAATTTATTTTTTTTAATAAATTTGAACTGAAGTAATATTTCCTATATATATATATTTTATTTAATGCATAGTTTTTTGTGGTACCGATGGCTTCACTGAGCCAATCACTGCAGACTTTCGAAATTGTGTAGTCGGACGCAAAATGGTTGTATGCATTGTGTTGCGTTGTTATTGTATTATCGGTGAGTGATAGTTGAAATTCGTCAGTTGCGAGTGTCATTTCAAATCAGCCTTTAGTGTTTTGTTTGTGTGTGTGTGTGTGTGTTTTGTTTTATTTCATTGAATCACATTCTTCAAAATGCATTACGCGTGGAGGATACATCTGTGCTTTTACCGCTTGGCAATTTTAATGCACGATATTGCTTGTACAAGCGATCTTTACAAAATTCATAAAATTCAACTTCGCGAGAGAAATTTCGCCGAACAATATCTTTCACATATTCGCTGACCGGCGGTTTAAATGAATTTCGATTAACGCGAACGCTTTCACTGGCTACACGTTTTTGGATGAAACAAACCGTCATAAACCGAATAAAATACAATTAAAATTATGACAATTAATGACAGTTGCATGATCATTTGTTGTTATTGTTGTAAAATGCATGAAATACAAACCGTGATATACTCGAGTGACGCCTCTAAAAAATCTAGGTACATAATGCTCCAAGACAGCAAATGTCGTGTTCAAATCTTCAAGAACACCAACAACCGCATAATTTTCTTCAACAGCACGTTTTGCCTTGTCCAAAGCTTCCTGGGAATTGAACGGTCTGTTGGTCGCCATGTGAACAATAATGGACGATGAATGATGGTGAAACAAGTATAATAAATAAAATAACAATTAAAATGAAGTAAAAAATGGAATGAAATTGAGTGAGACAAAAAAAAAATCGATTTGGATATTGATACATACGTGCAGTCCGGTTCATGACCACAAAAGAAAAGAGTTTGACGTCGATGATCTCCGATACCTTCACGACGTACACCTTGATTGTACACACATTCGGGATCGCTTTGTAGTACACATGTTTCGAAATCTTTTCTTAGCCAGTTTGGATCGGGCAACGGTAAATCGGGAAATGCCCGCTTTCGTTCAACATAATACCATGGTGCTCGTACATAATAGAACCTATACGAATCGATAAACAACTGTATATTCAATCTATTCGCATATCGCATATATTTACTCAATTCATCAATTTACCAACTGATTACTCTTTCCACCGGGTCTCGTACCAAATTTATGTAAATGGGCGACGGATATCCAAATCTATCAATAAACAAAAGATAAGATCAATACATTAATGGTGAATGGAAAATTTATAGAAAAAAAAACAAAAATATTTCCGATTTGTTTTTTTAAAGCAAGCATTATAATGCATAGATAGGTTGTGTTTAGTCGATAAGTCGAGTGGTGATAAAATGTTTATTTTCAATATGCTATCACATGCACTTTTTAAAGGATTGATTACCAATCAAATCACTTATCACAAATGAATTCTTAAAATGGAAACGTCACCACACAACGATTGGAAAATTTGCCTAAAAAAACCATTCCAAACACATAAAATGCAATTTGACTGATAAACTTGTTTTAAAATAAAATTGTTTTCTTTTTCATTTTTATTCTATAGTAAGCGAACTAAAGATCATGTATTCATCATTGAACACCTGAATGAGAGCGCGCGCGTGTGATAAACAGTGAGATTTTTTTTATGACATTTAAATTCTAGAACATTCAAATTATTATGAATATTGAATATTGAATATTGAGTACTATAAATTGGTGAGTGATTTTCCGTGTGCAATATGCAATATTAATTTATGAAGCGTGTGCGTACGCGCGTTTTTCAATGTATGTGAGTGAGAATAAACGAGTATTTGGATGATGAAATAACTTGAAAATACAGACTATTCTTCATAGCGTATATTTTTTATTATTTTCTTTTTGATTGGCTCTTGCTTTGATTCGTTAAATTGCCATTTCAATAGCAAAATGAATATTTCCATTGTAGTGGAATTGTGTAGTGGAAATGCAGGAATCAGCAGAAACAAAAAAAAATTATAAATTAGAATATAAGCTATATATAAAGTGTGAGGCAACTCAAATTACATGGTTTACGTGGAATGGCCAGTACGGTGAATGTATTTTATTTGATTTTTTTACACGTGTATGTGCAATGCATATATGCAACAATTACTGCATACCATAGCAACCATAATGACAGTGTCATTATCATTTACAATGGCCAAAACTTCAATTAATGAGAGAGCCAACCGTGTGTTTGATTTGCATTTTTGAGTTTTTGATTTCAATCGCCAGATTAAGATTAAGAAATCGTATTCGATCATTGTTTACCTGGTGAAATTTGTGAAACAGACATGCTTAACGAATGCCGAAGGTGGAGGCAAATTTAAAATTGCAGAGGTCAAATCAAACTGTTGCGGCATACTTAAACGAATCATTTCAACGCGTTGCACCGGATCTCGATGAAAATGGAAATCATTAAAGTAAGATAGCTGCTTCATAAGCTCCATAAATGTTTGACTTCCAACTTTTGGTACTCGATTGAAAAATAGGATTTCTTGTAGCGCATTTCGCGTATTATTCATTTCATAGGCACTTGGAACTATTTCCGGAATGTTTGTTGATCGCTGCAAAAGAGAATAAAAGTCATAAATTAAAAATTAAATTCAGACATAAGTCATGCTAATGAAGACAAATCAAAAGACATTAAATCAAACAGAATGCAATAGAAAATAACATCTCCATATTGCATGTGACGTCATTGGTATCATCCTTCTTTTTTTTCGGGGCGATGGTATCATTAACAATCATTAGTTTTGATGATAGCTATTTGTCATCTTGAAATTATGATCACAAGTTGCACATTAAATGTTTCGTACAATAAAGAGCTGTTAAAGCTGCTACTAAAATTCAAGAGAAATCAGTGCAAAATGTAAGTCGTATAAAACGCGGTTAACATGGTTTATACAGCGCGGTTTTCTTTCTTTTTATTCGTTTTGCCTGAGCATTTATTGTTGTGCATCAATAATAATTGACACGATTGAAATTGTACATGCAAACAAGTGCCACGGTGTGATGATATTCACATGAAATTTATATTCGGTATTGAATGTCATTTGTGCATCACAATGGATGCTAAAAATAAACCATTTCTTGACCAAAAGGTTTGTTTTTTTTAGTTTTCTTCTCTTTATTGAATGCTCGATTTGTACGATTATATAGAACGGCATGTGATGCCCGAGAAAGAGGTTTGTATGCCAGTTAAAGCAGTAACAACAGAGAATGTCGGCTTGAAATTTGAGTACACCGCACACAATCCGTACCGTAATCGACGACTCTCGTTCGTCTCGCATAATGTTTTTTTCCTCTTCGCCATAACAAAAAAAAACTTCCACATAATTTATGCGTGAAAATCATACCGAATACACCATAAATACTTGAATGTGATTGTATCGGCGAATTTTTTTGTTTGCATTCAAAATTCTCTTGTTTATATAGTGTTTTTTATGACTATTGAATGAAAATTAAAGATCATTTGAGTGTGAAAAATTTTCAAATTTTATCCATCACAGCGGTACATTTATATTGAATGTACTTTGTACATTAATATTATAAAAATATAATTTCCGATTTGCACGGCAAAAAAGATGACCGGAAAATGAAATATTCTTCGTTTTTATCCACTCAATCTCTTCATTATCGTTAGTTCCAATCATCCCAATGAAAACAATGACAAACCGTTTTTTTTTTTTCAAATTTACATTGAGAGTTCGAATGACGACTTTTTTTCGTCTTCATTCCATATTTGAATTGTGATTTAACCAATTATCTAGATTCTTCAAATAGACCAATTCGGATTTTTTTAATCGAAATTATTTTGTTGATCCGCTAGAATATTTCGATTCAAATAAGTTCGAAACATTTTCTCATGAAATACTTACCGCTTGTGCATAATATGGCTGATATTCAATACTATTGTTATTGTCTTCATCTGAAATTCAATACAATAAAAAACAATTTTTGGTCATTTTAATTTCATACATAACATGGCTTCTATCATCTCTTAGAAAATATGATTCGCTTGCACATCAATCAAAAGAAACCGTTTTTCTAATGGCTCAAGTATTTGCCATTATCTCTTTCTTTTCCCATTTCATGAAAAGACGAAAAGTGTACGGAAACCATTTTTTTCACACACATCTCCCAAATGTGAGTTACAATTGGGAATTTCCATTCATCACATTTCTGTTATTCAATTAATCTTTGACGACAATTGAGAGAAAATTTCAAAATCCAAACAAATATGAAACGCAATCGAAATGTTGGCGGAGAGGCACGTTTTGTTAGAGTAAAAATGCATCGATTTTCATTTCAAAACGTGATTTACATCCAATTGCTCTTATCTATTATGGCCATTGAAGCCATCCATTAAGAAAAAAAATCATTAACTCTGTCGTGCTCTCGTTTTTTGTTTCCACATTTATTTAATCAGTCGAATGTATAAACTGAAATTGTTATTGCCGAACTCATTATACATGCCAATAGTGAATGTTCCATTTTTTACCTATTATGAAAATGAGCAATTTTACCAATGAATGTTATGCTTGTAAATGAATTCAATTAATTTTCCATTTTAAAATCTCAAAATGTCATTGTCACAAATATTGCATCTCCTTGAAAATCAATCAATACATCGCCGTGATGTACTCTTTATTGTTTATTATTTGTTTAACATTGTCGGCTATGATATGTAATAAATTTGAAGAAATAAGCTGTTATCGATTGATTGATTGATTGAAAATGAGCTACCATTACAAGTGCACAAGTTGAAGATGATTTTTTTAAAAGATAAAAAACAAGAAAATATTCGAAAAAAATTGTGTTGACTCATTTTATTGACTTTGAATTTTGAAAGTCTAGACAATCTATCGAATAATAAAGAGAAAGAACATGAATTTTATTTGAATTGAAACAACGCCAACGTTCGTTTAATATTTCTATTGCATAAGGTGCTATTAATTCCAAAAGCATTTGAGTAAATTAAATCACACCGGCGAAAAAAAAAGTGAATTCGAACAAAAAAAAGTTAAAAGTCATCAGCATTATTAAGTGATTTGTTGATGGCTCAATTACAGCTCAATGGATTTTCGCGCAAATGATTGTTGCAATTTCAATTGAACGTCAAGAGTAAATACTCTCTCAAATTGTTCGTTTGAAAATATGAAATTTCGAAATAGTCTCACGTATTTGCAATGAAACGTTTCACCACATATGGGATGTATTAGCATGCTCATTGATCTAAAATTGAATAGCATCTTTTCTATAAAAAAAAAACGCTCTTTGAACAAATCGGATCAAAAGCCTTCTAAAATGTAAACTGTAAACACTTCATTTGCTTGTGAAGAAAGCATGCGCGCTGCTTTTTTGTGGTGTGCCCAATTTGGTAAATGTGTTGTAGAAATTGGCCGTAAAAATTATACTGTAATGGATTTGAAGCGCCTATTGAACAGAAATTTGTTTGCTCGTTTCGCTAAATTGGTTTCTCGTTACATTTTCGTATGGCAAAGAAAAAAACGGGTTCCAAATATTAAAAACAGAGTCAAATGTTTTACCTGTGTTTTGATTGTTGTCAACCAAATTTATTGTTGAGCTGAGACTTTGGTCTGTGGTTGACTTTGTTATCCTATCTTCGGGTCGATAAAACAATAGTAATGTACACACTAGGCCTATCAAAATCCAAAAGAATAGTGACGATCTGTTGATGCAAAATAAAATGTCGATCAAACCTTTGAATGGTTTTTGTTCGTCGAAAAGTATGTTGATCGCATTTAGAAAGGGAATTTATCAATAGGTCAACAAAAGCATTTCCTTTTAGTTTTGCGTCGATGTGAATTGTATTCATTGTCACCAAAAAACGATCACACGGTCAATTCCACACTCACTTACCTTTTTATCATATACATTCTCCTATATTTAGTTAAAAATTCCATTATTCTTTCGTTTCTATGCTAAATCGCTCTTTATCACAATAAACACTAAAGCCGAATGTACAAATAATACATGATTTTTCTATAATACTGTACACATAAACCTTTTCTAACCCACACTTTTCACTTCTTCACTTCGAAAAACGGAATTCGTCTTTTTATTTGTCGTTTGTTTTTGTTTGTTGTGAATTTTGATGTGCGCCAAGTGTTAATGCGCTGATTTGAACTGAAAGTCGTGCAGATTTTGATGAAACAATCGATTTGGTGGTCAAGAAACGACTGAAATTTTTTGGTATATTTTCTGGTTATAGTTGACGATTACTCTTTTTTCGACCGTTTCGTTGTTTTGTCTGCTTCAATCCAAATACCATTTCAAATTTTTTTATATTGTACGTGGTCAGTGGTTGGGATCCGTAACATACACAATTCCATCGTTGACGAAACACACACACACATACGAGCGCGCGATTCCGTGAGCGTAAAAGTCAGAAAGAGAAAAAGGTGAGAACCACTTCTTAATATTGTTCCGTATTAATGTGTTTACACACTCACTCTTCGATTGTTTATTTGCATTTCAGACTTTTACTCTTCTTATTTTCTTCGGCTTCTTTTTTACTCTGCACACGAAAAGTATCTGTTGGGATTGTTCGCATTTAGGTATTGAATTGTAACTGAGACGCATTAATAAAGCGTCTTCAGATTGTTCACCGTGCTAAATGCCACTACTGCTGTTTTCAGCCGGCAAACGATCTGCTTTTTTTCTTTTCTTTTTCTTTCTTTTTGGAGAAAATAAAAACCGCACATAAAAAAGCGACGCTTTGGTGTGTGAGTGTGTGTATGCGCGTGCGTGCGCGTTTTACGTTTGTTTATTTCTTAGTAACACAAATGCAAAATAGATGAACTTTTTAAACGGCCAATGGACTCATGACTCAATATTGTTTTGGCTTGCACATACGACAAAAGTATTTCGATTAGCATAGTCACACGTACTAACCGCGTTGAAATTACCTTCTCATTGTGGTGAAATACTGACATGTAAACCAAGAGAAAAAAAATGAACCGATTCAGCACATTTAACAAAAATAACAAATAATAAAAATGATTCGAGGTTGATGTGCAGCACACACCATATCAGCGAAAACAACTGGTGCATTATTATTTTGAAAATTTTCATACGAAATTATGCTAAAAGTCATCGAAATTTTTCGTGCAAACTCATCAAATTAAATTACCAAATGTTACACCACATCGCATTGCTTACTGACGCGTTTATTATATTTTGTTTGTTGTTTTTTTTATTCTGATTTACGGCATTTTACACACATTCCGTATGAAATTTACTACAAAAGAAATTGTTTCGGTTTGCCACATTTTTTGTTTTCTCGCTCTCTTCACTATTCGGTTTGATTACGTTTTTGATGGGTTCCTCAATTTCAGCGGTCAACGTATTTGTCATTTCACCGAAACGACAGAGCAAAAAAAAAAATGATATTCAAAAATATCATTGTCACTAATTTAGATGCAGTTTTGCTTGAGATATTTTCAATCGTCTTTATTATGGAACCGATTGAACAATGGCTGAAGTGGGCACATGGCGGACATTAACAATTCAAAAGATTTCTTTTTCCTTTCGCTGCCAATTTCTCTTGATGTTTAACCACCAAAAATAGACTATAATATTCGGTTACAAACCAAAATGGTTTGGCATACATTCACTCTCGTCGCGTCGCACACGCTCTCGATATACTGGCGAATTGCGATCACATGCGCATATATTGGTTTTTGCACATCGTATCCAATCATCGAAAACATTCAATGGATTATTTTATGCCTTAATCCGATAGAGATCACGTCATGCCAACCGAAAACTGCAATTTTCGACGCTGTAATAGCCCAGCGAATTAATGATCCAGGTAAAGTGAAGAAGAAATGTGAAATTTACAGAATGAGATGGTTTGTTGCGATGCTGTAAATACGATCACAGATTGATTGGGTCGCAAAATCAGACCTTTAACTACCGGGCCCGATGCATGTGTGTGTTTCTTCACTTTTGCGTGCATTTCCCTTTTTTACGTCATTAGCGCGTATCAGTTTTTGTTTATTTCTGCGTTTTATCAATCATTAACATTATATTTCTTGTTACCGGCATGCACCGAAAATGTTTCGATTCCTTTACAAATATTGTTCAGATTTTATGAGCAAGTAGCGCTTGCAAATAAAACCGATTCCAATTGACCGTAAAATTATCTTGTTTCTTTCCAAATGGCATAAAGCGTTTCTTCTCTCTTTTGAAATCACATTTTCATAGACGTTTTCAGTGCGATGAATATATGAATATATGATTATAATCATAATATATGCATAATACAAAATATAGCAAGTTCAATGCATGCTTTACATCATATTAATAATGATTAAGAGGCGTAATAGTCCTTTTTTTCTGCACGTGCAATACGTAAAAAATCTTTTCGAGTTTAGTGAATGTGTTTTGGCAATTTCGTTACGAAATTTATGTATAAAAGTTTGTAATTGAATTTACAAATTTAAAAATGTGATGAATTTCGAAAAATACAAAAATTTGATTTGGTTAGATTTGTGTGTGTGTGTGTGTGTGTTGTTGTTCACTTTTCAACTTTCAATAAAACTTATAAAAACCTTAGTAAAGTATTGCGCGCAATAATTGACATATATACAGGGTGCGCCATAATAACTGTCCCTTTTTTTCAATCGTTTGTTTTAATACTCAAATGTCTTGCGATACACTCTGTCGTTTACCGTCTTGCAATAAGAATGGATGTGAAACGTCAACTGGTACTAAATTTGCACAAACGGGGCTTGAGACAAATTGATATTCTTCAACAGCTACAAAATGAAAATATCAACTTGAAATTTGTAAAGCGCACAATAAAACGATACAAAGAACGGAGCAGCGTTGATATATTAAAGAAAACTGGACGAAAAAGATCTGTTCGTGCCAAAAATCTCATCAAACGTGTGAGAGAGAAAATTCGCCGAGAACCTCGAAGAAGTGGACGAAAGTTGGCTCATGAGCACAAAATCAGTAAAACTTCAATGCGACGAGTTTTGGCAGAAGACCTGAATATGAATCCATTCAAAAAATGTCGACGACATGGTCTCACAATCAAAAATAAACAAGCCAGAAAGCAAACATGCAAAGAGTTGTTGCGCTGGCACGCAAACTCGAACATTGTTTTTTCAGATGAAAAGTTGTTCCTTTTACAGCCAAGCCTCAATTCGCAAAATGATCGTGTGTACGCAACATCAATCCTTGATATTCCCGAAGATAGAAAAAACCATCGAACGATTTCAAAATGTTCCACAATTGATGGTTTGGGCCGGCATGTCGGCCGACCACAAATGTCCACTGGTTTTCGTCGAAGAAGGCGTAAAAATCAATAACAGAGTATATATTAGAGAAATTTTGCGTGAAAACTTATTGCAACAGTCTCAAAGACTATTCAGAGGTGAACCATGGGTATTTCAACAAGATGGTGCACCCGCACATCGAGCAAATACGACACAACAATGGCCACGCACGAATTTTCCTGATTTCATTGACAGAGACTCATGGCCGCCATCGTCTCCTGACTTGAACCCGCTCGATTTTTTCGCTTGGGGATACATGTCGTCGAAGCTCAATGATCTGAAAATTACGAAACGAACCACTTTGGATGCATTCAAAAAGAAAATAATAAAAATTTGGAACGAAATTCCCATGGATATGGTGCGTGCCGCGTGTCAATCGTTTTCGAAACGTTTGCGTTTGGTAATCCGAGGAAAGTTGGAAAGAATTAAAGTCAAAGGCTGAATCATAATCTCTATACCTCATTCTTATATCGAATAAAATTATATCTCGATTTGATTCAAATTTCTGTATTTTTTGGCTAGAAATAAAAGGGACAGTTATTATGGCGCACCCTGTAGTTTGCTACAGTTTTTACAAACCCGTTTTTTCAAACTACTGACAGTTCGAATGTCAATGTTCTGTGAGAGTAGAAAAAAATAGCACAATTATCAAAACAACAACGAAGATATTACGGTGTGAAAATATGTTAACGTTTTATTTACTGTAAAAATCAATCTATCATTTCTAATTTTACGATTAAAGTAGGTGCTTATGAAATTATTGTAGGTCAAAAAATGTCATTTTGGACAAAAATTAAGTAACGCATGTTGCTGCAACAAAAATATGGGATGTTTGATTTTATCTCAAAGAAAACAATTTTTTCGGTTCATTCAAGTGTAATTGCTTGATTCATAGTTGATGGACAGTTAAATGTCTTATCGATAAAAATTTCATTGAATTTTTTGTATTTTGGCCGGGCTTGGTTCGGTGTTATCTTCATCATGGTTGGAAGCTAGAACAACAGACACATTCTCTTTGATTTGTTTAAGGTATGCTAGATACTCGTCACTCGACTGTCTACCAATATTTCGCTTTGCCATTAATTCCTTTTGATTAGTAATTTCACTATCAGCGGAGTCGAAGACTTTTGGAAAATTCCACAATTTGATGAATTCAACAATCTGGGTGCGATATTTCATGTTGTCTTTCATATATTTTTCCATTCTCTTTGTCCCTCTATGGAGTGCGCCAAGCTATATAAAAAATTAATGAATTAATGATTTTAGGTGGAATAATTTTTTAATAGGAAAGATTTTTTTTTTAATGAATTCGATTTTTTTTATTTTATCGGAAGTAAAAAAAAGTCAGTAAAAATAAGTTCAAAAATACCTGGAAGTCGATAATACTAAGATTTCCTTCGCCATCAATGCCATAATTCTCCGAATGAAGATCCGTTAGGATAAGAATATTACTGAGCAATTCACACTTTAATTTTTCTCTGTCGTTCATTTTTTGGATATCAGATCTTTGACGAAATCCTTTAACTAAAATATAAATGTATAGACGATTTTTCTTTGCGTTAAGTAATTTTAATTATTTAAAAACAGAGAACTAAAAAATGAAAATAAAGATAGTTTCAAATCTTACCATCTTCCGTGGCAATGTAGAGTCCAAATCTGGATTTTTGGATGTTCGGTAGGAAGTGCACTGTTGGGCCAACTTTTATCAGATCTAGCAGCTTGTACACAAAAATTTCTCCAAGATCGACATTTTGATGATGTTTTGCCGACCGCGAAATTCCCAAATGTATTTTGATATGATATTTTCCAACCGTGTTGCCCTTTTTCGTTACCTCACAAATCAGGCCGCCCTATAAACGTTTAATTAATAAGATGTGCAATAAAGGTTCAAAGCTAGAAATGCACTTATTTGCTATTATTTATTTAGATTTACTTGAGCTTTTACCACTTTTCTCCTTTGGGAAACAATTTACAAAGACGTCGGGATTCTGTGGATTGTTTTCGAATACGGGAGGAAAAAAATGTTTTGCGGCTGACGATGAATTCATAGTCGGAGCGCAGACCGGTATAAAGCACTCAAACAATGAAAAAAGTCCAGACCGTGATTTAGATGATATGGAATGCGATTTTTTTCATTCTGATTTCACCAGGTGATACAGAAAATTGAGTAGTATTTGAGAATCGAAGAAAAAAAAATTAATTATTTTTTTCATTTTTCGCGATTTTTTATACCATCTTTATTGGAAGCTTGTATGAAAAACACGGAAGACCGCTGAAATGACACTGTCGTAGGTCCGTATATATTTGGCGTTTGCCATTTCAGCGGTCTTCCGTGTTTTTCATACAAGCCGCCCATGTAAATGGTGAAAAGTTCGCGAAAAATGAAAATAATAATTAATTTTTTTTTCTTCGATTCTCAAATACTACTCAACTTTCTGTATCACCTGATGAAATCAGAATGAAAAAAATTGCGTTCCATATCATCAAAATCGCGATTGGCATTCGGTCACCATTCAATGGGTATCACACACATAGCAAGTTTATATGAAACTCTCGGAGACTCGGTATAGAGCTCTCCAAAAGTGAAAAAC
The DNA here is from genome assembly GCF_009176525.2 of Contarinia nasturtii. Lineage (NCBI taxonomy): Eukaryota > Metazoa > Arthropoda > Insecta > Diptera > Cecidomyiidae > Contarinia > Contarinia nasturtii. The sequence goes on from NW_022197544.1 coordinate 5,339,756, forward strand.
CTCCAGATCGTGATTTGGATGATAAGGAATGCGATTTTTTTCATTCTGATTTCACCAGATGATACAGAAAGCTGAGTAGTATTTGAGAATTTAAGAAAAAAAATTTAATTATTTTTTTCATTTTTCGCCATTTTTTACCATTTACATGGGAGGCTTGTATGAAACACTGGGAAGACCGCTGGAATGACACTGTCGTATCACATGCGTATAAAAAAATCAATTTTTTCGGCGTAAAAACAAGATCCCGATTGTTGCGAGGAAAAAAAACTATAGACAAAATTGAGAGCAAAAACATGACATATCCAGCCTGCGGGCAAAAACAAGTAATCGATATATTGTGTTTTTGCCCTCAGTTTTTTATAAACTCTTTTTGTTCTAAAATTTGAAAGTTCTCTATATACGCTGAAGAATTTGCATCATGTTTTTACGCTCAAGTTCTTCCATTTCGGTTTTACTATTAGGCTGTCAATTGAAGTTTTGCAGATTTTTTCCACCAACGCCTGTAATCATTTCTATCTTCTTCAAGATTAATGAAAATTCCTATTGGATCTAAATCAATGTCGTCGAGTTGTAAGTGCTCTGTCAATCAAAAACAAATTTGATGATAAACTGTTTCGGTTGCGAATTTTTCATAAATTATCCGATAAAAGTTCGTATTATATAGAAATCAGTTTAAAGTTATAGCTAATGTAGTTGTTCATTCTGAATCAAACATTAAGAAAAACATCAAACAACATTGTTTCATTTGTTTGATTTTGAAAATTGTGGTAACGCTGAGCATGAAGAACTTCCATAATCGTTTTTTTTCGTGAGCAGTGATAATTATCATTTAATTATAAATTTACAAATTAATAATGTTTCAATGCCGAACTGAAACCATGTAAACAAAAGTTGAAATTTTAAATGTCACCAGTTAACTGTCATTGGTAGCGGCTAGTGAAGTGAACTTGGTTGTGTTTCGAACGTATCATTGGCGCAATAACATCCAAATGAAATTTGTTTGCATTAAATTATTATTGGAAATATATTGAAATATGTCTGGTTTTTTAAATGGCATCATTCGAATATTCATGACCTTTGAAATGACATGTTTTCGTTTAAATGGTATGATAAAACGGACGAAAGAACACACACGCACTTACACACATGTACACTGATACACGAATAGACAGTCCGCTTTATTGTCGCGCCTTTGCTGCAGTCAAGTGACAGCTGTCAAAGGCGAACGTATTTTTTTTGTCCAAATGAAATTCGACAGAACAATAAAAGAAAAGGATAAAATAGATTAATAATCAAAAAGATTGCATATGATCGCTAGTACTGTTTAACCAAAGAAAAATGCTTGCAAATGCAAAGAAACTACAAAAATAATGTGTATAATATCAATAAATCGCATTAATCGAATCTAATAACCGTTCATTCTAACTAGAAATTAGCAGGTAAGTTATCGTGTATGTGCTTTGAATGTTTGCTACTTAGGTTTTAGTAAACTATTGATTATGCATGTGCGTGTTTGTTGTACGATTTCTGTGTCACTCGACCAATTTATTTGGTGTATCTGATAAGAGTGATAATGTGTTTGCTAAAAATCATGCTTGTTTGATGAATTCCGTTTGAATCAGTATAAGCACATTTTCAAATAAAACATGAATCATATCTGTTGTTTTTCGTTCGATTGATATTTTTTGTAGCGCCAACCATTTAACGTGAATTTGGAATTTAAACACAACCAAAAAAATGTATCAAAGTGCTTGTACGGCAGCTGGTTGCACACAACCCGAGCGAGATCGCGAAGGTTTAATCATAAACGAGCCTGTTGTACCACCAGTCGATGATTACAGTGGTTTCGATATTGTGAAGGCAACGCAATACGGTGCAATCGGACGAGTCAAAGAATTGCTCGATGCTGGATGGGATGTTAATCAGCCGGATAGTGAAACCGTTTCACTGCTTCATTGGGCATCCATCAATAATCGCAAAGAAATTATCAAATTATTTTTGGAACGTGGTGCCATTGTTGATTCGATTGGTGGTGAATTGCATGCGACGCCATTACATTGGGCCACACGACAAGGGCATTTAAATGCCGTGGTTTTATTGATGTCAGCCGGTGCTGATCCGAGTTTACGAGACGCCGAAGGATGCTCATGCATACATTTAGCAGCTCAATTTGGTCACACTGCATTAGTTGCGTATTTTATTGCACGAGGTGTGAATCCAGATTTACAAGATCGTGGCGGCATGACAGCACTTATGTGGGCCGCTTGGAAGGTTTGTGCACTCGATCCAGTTCGTTTGCTTCTTACACTCGGTGCTAATCCAACATTAGTCGATGCATCACATGGAAATACCGCATTACATTGGGCCATCTTAGCACGGAATACCACAGCAATAAGCACACTAATATTAAAAGTAAGCCAATTCCAATGTGACAATGCGAATTTTTTCATTATCGTAATATTTCTTCATAATATAGGGAAAAGCTAGCTTAGAAACTGCAAATTTACGTGGTGATACACCGCTCAAAATGCTACAAATAAATGCCGGATCGATTTGGATCGGTTCAAAAGTGATGGAACGCATCCGAGAGGACAGTCAGTCAAGTCAAAGACAAAGTTTTATTGTCAAGTTAACATTAGATAAAGTAAGTGTGTTGAGAATTATGTCGAATTTTCTGTCCATATATCGATTAAATGAATTAAAATGTTTGATTGTTTTTTTAAATTTGATAGCGGGTCCGATGGTACACAATGATTGCAACGCCATTTCTAACATTTTATATAGCTGGTCTAATATTTAGTGCGGACACATTGTATATAATCAAATTTTTCTTGTTGGGCTGTCTATATGGGGCCGCTCACAGTATAGGCAAAACAATGTTTGATGATAATTTGATGTCACTATTGCCGCTTAGTGTTTATATGGCAACGAAACTATGGTTTTATGTGACATGGATTATTCATATTGCGCCCACCGTTTCACAGCTAACCACCATTTTATTCCTATTATCCAGCGGTGCATTATGGTATTGTTTCTTAAAAGCATGGCGTGGTGATCCGGGTGTTATAAAACCAACACAAGAGCAAAGATTCCGGGTAACCATCACGCTATTTTTTAATTATAATCATTGATGCACAAAATTGGATAAGATGTTATAATCAACCAATTTCTTTCGAATGCATAGACAATAATCGAATTATCAGAACGCGGTGGAAGTGGATTTGAATCAGCGTTATTCTGTTCGGGATGCTTGGTGAGACGACCAGTTCGTTCGAAGCATTGTTCAGTATGTGATCGTTGTGTGGCCCGTTTCGACCATCATTGTCCCTGGATTGGAAATTGCATTGGTAATAAAAAGAGCTTCGTCGCCTGAAATGAATCAGTTGTCATTTGGAATTACATTTTCTGTTACAGGCGCAAATAATCACAAATACTTCATGGGATTTCTGTATGCTTTGCTCATGATGTGCAGTTGGATGATTTATGGTGGAGCCAATTTCTATATGAACGCCTGTAATATCACAATGGAAGAAGGTGAGCTTGATTGTACTTGATGTAAATGTACGAAATCAATTTAAAAAAATGTCTTCCATGCAAAGGTCCTATTAATTCAATCATTGCCATTGGTCAATGTAATCCATGGATTGGATGGGTGATGTGCAATGCATTGTTGCATATTGGCTGGGTGGCATTGCTAACAATATGCCAAACATATCAGATTGTTTGGTTGGGCATGACAACAAATGAACGAATGAATAGAGGACGTTACCGTCATTTTCAAGCAGCCGGAGGCAAGAGTCCATTCAATCGTGGTCCCTTCAAAAATCTGGCCGATTTCTTCGAATGCAGTTGCTTTGGCCTTGTGCAACCAGTGAAAACCGGTATTTTTCAATTATTTTCTTATAAAGACCAGTGCAAAATTTTGTATGAAATCTATAATGCTTACATTATAAATTCGGCACAGGTCTTTGATTCAATATTTCTTCGACTGAGACTAATCGTTGTCTTTTTTTTATTCAATTTTCGATTGCAGATTGGATGACTTATTTTGAATTAGAAAAAAGTATTGAACACGAACCATTACTTAGAGCTACCGATAATTATCAGTATGTCTAATGCTAAACAAATTCATGCCCGGTAGTTTTTCGTGCCTGACTGGAGGTTTAGACCATTTTTTTTGTTTGTTTTGTATTTGTATTTTTTCATCATATTATGCAAATTGTTTAAATTCCAGTTTTAGTTATTGTAAGTGTGTCTCTTCATTTTGTATAAATTGTCCGATATTGATTAACGAAAGAAAACAAAATAATAATCCCAAATACGTTTTTTCTCAGCAAAAAACATTTAGACATACTGTGTGATCTATCACTGACGCTTTGTTCTTCAATAAGTTAAATTATTATCGACGCGGCAAGCATTTATTAAATTGAATTCCACTTAAAAACAACAAGCAAAAAAACACATATTAGAATTTAATGAAATTTCAGAAAATGTACAAAGGGATTACGTGGCATACACATATCCATACGAATAACACCGATTATAATTAAAAAGAAAAACAAAACAGATTGAAAATAAAAATAGAAAAATAAAAAACAACACAACATCGAGAAAATGACACTGTTGCATTCACAAAAAACTAGTTCATTGCTTTAAAAATCTTGATAGATATACTCGTTTATCGTGACCAAATGTCGTAATTTTCCATTTAAAATTCACAGTTCTAAATTCAAATCAAAATAATTAGTCTGTAGTTGACATATGTAGTTACGTGATAAATTTCAAAAAAAAAAGAAAGAGAAAAATGAAATCGAACAACTACACCAAATAATATTCTAAATGGAATACGATGAGACACATTGTTCGATCATCATGCATCAAGCATAATATCAGCGTTGTAACATCATAATATATAACATTTATTTCGTTTACTCGATATTCTTCTGATGCATTTGTCAAAGTTAAGTTACCCGCACAGAATCGAAAGATGAAAAAACGAGGAAAGAAAAAATAAAAAAAATCAACAATTAAAACATACACGGCATATCCAAAATGCCTTAGTATATTTTTCATGTGCTTTATTTGCTTGATGTTCAGCTCGACCTATCTTAATAAGACTTTCATTGAATTTCGTCTCAATCATTAAAACACTTTTTTTTTCGTTCAGCCAAATAGAAATAGCCATATAGAATGAACGAATATTTGAAACAAAAAGAAAAAACAAACTGAACCATGTAAATGTCATACAGATGCGGAAAATATTTTCGAATTAGCTATGTATTTTTGAAAACTTTTTTTTAGCTATTCATTTTCGAAGAAAAAATAAACAGAACATACAAGATTTTTCATACAATCAAAAGAAAAAGCCATCGAACAAAATAAAAAAAAAACCAATGAGAAAAATACCAACCAAAGATCTCACGAAATTCAAATAATTCAACGCAATTTTACTGTATTGTGTGTATATTGTATAATTTACTTAAAAACAAACATAATTAAACAACATTTGTTTAGTATTATTATTCCATAAGCAATGAATTTTATTCGAAATCAAAATGTTCCAATAATTATATCATCAACTAACTGAATTACCGGTAAATTACATTTAGTACAAGTTCTTTGATGATTTTTTTTTAATTTCTTATTTCGTTCATATTATTTCTTTTTTTTTACTTTTTTTCGATTTGCATAGCAGATAGTAAATAACGGACTGTACTCGAAAAAAATAGATTTGAATTTTCAATAAAAAAAAAAACAATGCATTTTGAAAAGAAATGGTAAGTAAAAAATATTGCGTTCCAAAAAATGATTGAAATTCCTTTCTGAATCTATTTGGGTTTGTTACAAAACCATTTCAAAAGATTCCTTTGCGGCCATAATTTTAAATGAAAAAAAAAATGAACTTCATTGTACCACCCAACGTAGTGGAGACGCCAACATGAAATAAAAACTCGTTGCGTTTCATTCATGAACATAATTTCATTTACTATAATGTAATTTGAAATAAGCGGCTGGAGATGTGCAAGATATAAAAACCCTCTCATTAACTAATTATTATTTAATTTTATTTTGAATTTAAAAAATCATCGCCATTATCAATTTCTCATAATCTTCCAAGGAAATCTGAATTTTGCAAACAAAAAAAAATCATATACATTAAATCGGAATTGTATTACTATGTACATGTGGTGATTGTGGATTTTGATTCAATAACATGAATGAATCACGAAATACAGTCGACGTTCTCAAATATAGACAATAAATGAAAAGAAAATCGTTAATTTTACGCATGATAGAAACGACGTAACTACTATCAAAATCTACTACCACAACTTTGATTTGCTGATTTTTTATCGAAGCGACGAAAGAAGTGAATCGAATTATAATTCATAAGCATTAAACTGATAGTAGAGAAGTAAAAATATTGTCCAGACAAATCATTTCTTCTACTTGTCATCATCAAAATTAAATAATGTAACAATTCATAAAATAAACGATTTTTTTTTGCTTCTATTACATCATTTGCACATACAAATACAATGCAACGTAAATCAGAATGTTCATTCTAATTTACAGAGATTCGGTTACAGGGTACAGGGTAGAAATCTGTTCAAAATAATCGAATATGTCACGAAAAGTTCAGTGTTTGCGTAAAAATTTCGTCGTTTCATAATAAATGGATGTTTGTATGCACCCTGCAAAATTCATGTATAGATTATAGATTATTACACCAGCTGCGCACTAGTGTATGCGATTGCATGCACTTGTAGTTGTAGTTCGCTCTCTCTCTCTTTCTCTCGTTCGCTCTCTTTCGTTCAAATCGAAAGCCATTATGCGAGTGAATGAATCGAATCGAGAATACTGTAACGAGAAGGACAAAATAGCAAAATGCTTCTATGCAGAAAGAAAGAAATGAAGAAAGACTACCATGACGGCTGCATGAAATACATGCGTGTGAGTGTGTCTGTGTGTTGCCTGTAAATATCAATGGTTGAGCATGTATTTATTTGTTTGTGCGTACCTAACATGCACACATTCAAATCGACAAATACCCACACACTTTCTCTACGATGTAGTAGAATCTTACACTTTTTTTCTCTCTTTTTTTTTTTGCTTATTTCGTTTACTTCAATTGCACTCTATACCTATTTCGTTCGCACTCATTGATGTATCCATTCATGGTATCTTTTCGCGCTGTAAAATATTCGAGACGAAACGCCTGAACATTGTCATTGCTTACTGAGTGTGAACAGTTTTTTAGATGGCGATCATTGGTACTGTCAATTCTAGTTTGTCTTCGCTGAGTTATAACTAGATAGCTTAACTGCTATAACTTGCTACCGCTGCTGTGCTGTGCTGTGTATATATCTCTAGTTTCTTTATAAATTGGTGTGTGATAGTACGCGCGATTCAAACAGAAAAGGCCAAAAGCATTTTAAAAAAAGAGTATCGTATATTTACTAGATTCAATCAATGTAAGCAAATTTGTTTGAAAATCTATACGAAAAAATATATTAATATATATTTACGTTTTGTTCTGTTTGGTAATATACATTTTTGTAAGAAAAGAGAGAGGAAAAGTGGGAAAAAAAGAAGAAAACGTCGACGACATTTGGTTTTTGTTTCCTTCCATTCGATTTCAAATAAATGACGTCCCATGTATGTGAGAGTGTGTCATTAAATGTGTATGTAAGTCAATGCAATCGAAAATAATTTCATTTTCTTTTGGAATATCCACCTGAATCGATTGCAAAACACGTAAATTATTTTTTTTATTATTGTTGTTGTTGGTTTTTTTTAAAATTAGAATACATACATACATGCAACGAACTGAAATTCTTCGACTATAATAAATGAGCCAAGTTGTCAAGATCGGACAAATCTTGGGGGAAATTTTAAAGGCAAAAGACACATGCAAAATCATTTCCTTTACGTTATATATTGATGGTGTTTTTTTATTGTATAAATTGTGTGACTGTGTTGGTGCGCGCGACAATATTCATTAATCGAAACAAGTTGAAGAAGTAGAAAAAAAATATGTGTGTATATATACATAATAACAAAAATTCAAAATATATACACATATGCGTCAATGAAAATGAACAAGTATATCGTTCATTCTTATGCCTCTTGATAATCAAAAAAAAAAAAAAAAAAAAACAACCGAGATTTTTGTTTCGTTTCATTTGATTTGAACGGTGCCGTTGAATTGTGTGTGCCAAGCACTGGCAAATCGTCTTCTCGTAACTTTAGAATTGAACGGTATCAGTACAATGAAGCAATTACTAGTGATTGAATAAGTGCTGCTAATCAATGAACAGCATTACAACAAACAATTGCTGCACAACAAATTATTTTCAAATTCTGCAACAAACAACAAATGTCACCAATGAAACAACGACAACAACAACAACAACAAAATCGTCCGTCGATGATGACATCAATGGTATTTTACTTTTGAAACAGAAAAACGCCCCGAAAAAAATCCATGAACGAGAGCAAAAGACAAAAAAATAAAGCTACTTTAATTACCTTTGAAAAATAGTGGGTGTAGTACGTCATGTACTATATGTAATGTAGACATGTTTATCGCCAATTCGATTGTTTATTCGGCTTGATAATTTTATTGTTAAAAAACCCCTACACATAGAATCGAATTCATTCATTGTAAATAAAATACAACAAAATATAGATATATATATATGTGTGTTTTGCCAAATACATCACATCGAGATATTGCATCACCATTTTTTTCCAATTTGTCGGTGTAATTGCAGCTCAATGTGAAGCCGTATTTTATGCAAAATCATACACGTTTGAAACAAATTATTATAGAAAGAACAACTTATTCAAAGAACATTTCAAAGATAGAACAACTTATTTTATACCACAAAAGAATGAATGTCAATAGAACCATATCTAGCTATGTTTTAATCATATTCGCGGAATGCATAATGGATTCATTGCGCGCGTGTCATACATACGTTCAAATATATTGAACTTGAACTATATCAGAGGCATTGTAAAAAAGAAACAAATCACATTTCATTGCAAAAATGGTTGGCGATTTGACATTAGATGGGTGCCAGTGGTTCAGGCTCACTTAAAATGTCATACTCATTTAAATTAAAATTCAAATGGTTGAGCACATATATTCTCACGATGTGATTTACACGACAAACACCTCATCACACCATTCATTCAATCGGGTCGACCCTGCATTAAAATCAAAGACTGAATTCAACGATAGAGTAGAACACAAGAATCGTGTGTATTTTGCCAAGCAATTACGGAGCAATGTTCCAAAAATGAGGTTGCCTAAATATGTGCCTGTATTGAGTTTGATGACTATCATTTAATAGAGGTGTTGTATGTACTTTACGCGTGTTATGCTTATTTTTTACGCATCGTGCATAGTGTGAGGTATTCGCCTTTTTGGGGGTTCTCAGAAACCGTGAACATTATGATTATATGTGACTACCTTTTGTTTATTTTCGGTAAATTTACGGCATTTTCGCCTTGTTTTTCTTATTCGATTCTCTCTTTTTTATTGTTGTTGTTGAATGAGTTTTCTATTTTCTAATGAAAACATTTCATATTTGAAAATTATTTGAATATGACGTTTTTTCTTGTACATCATCGTTGCTATGTAAAAAATATAAAAATAAAATGTAGTAAAGAGATCATTTTATATATTCTCTTTTTTTTCTAACCGTTATTTTCTAGTTTAATTCAATTTGAATACGTGCTTATATTTCCGACCGTTTTTAGTGCTTAGTGCGTAGTCCAAGCAGGAGAGATCGGTCGACGCATTTCTTCGTGCTGGAAATTTATCAGCTCGAGCTAAGAATATTTAAGAAGTGAAGAGAGAAAAAATCGTTGACGCCGGTTAGAACATTTTTTCTACGTCAACCTCGTCTTCTTCTTCTTCTTCTTTTTCGCTTGCTGCTTTTCCACATTGCCATTCTTGTGCTTTTCTTCTTTCGTCATGCTTCGTTCATTCAGAAATTCTTCGGCGTTCAAAAAATTGTTCGGATGTTTCGCGAAAAAGAAAAACTGACCCAAAAAAACGAATCATCAAAATCTATATTTTGCGTCTATTTATTTTGGCGAACGTATTTTTTTCTATTGAGACACTATGATGCTGCTGAATGTAAGTGTGTGTGCGTTATTTTATTTGTGTCTCCTTGCCGTTTATTTGTTGCCAAATTAAGCATATTTTATCTACACGAAGCGATATGAGATATTTGATTGCGCCAAACATCATGCATATTGAGTTGCGCGACTTAAACACTATGCTACACTATAAGCATATTATACGGCATACTTTCTATACACAACCAAATTGATAAAATTAATACACTGGTTTCTCTTTTTCAATTTTGCTTTTTTCTCTCTTCGGTTGCTTTTTTTTCGATGCCGCATCGACGATGCGCGATTTATTTTTTTGTTTTGTCTCTCTTCCATTCGAGCGATATTGATACACCGATGACGAAATATATGTATGAGATGCTGATGATGATGTTGTCGGTGATGTGGGGGGCCATCGGGAAGATTTACGGGTTGTTCGTTATAAATTTGGTATTTAGGCCACAATGTAAACCATGTTAGAGTGCTTTAAACATATCAATTTTAAAGAAGATTAAATGCGATATGGTATTTATACCTATGTGCCATCAAATATGAAGTACTATGCAAACAAACAACGAATACAGAAGGATACAGCCTCTAGACACATGATTGCAAAATTTAATCACATAATTTTCCAATGTTCAAAAAACTTCTCTGCCGACCGTTTTCGATACTGGTATCATTTTCATAACTGCCGATTTCATAACCGAATTCGAAGATCAGCAATCGTCTTTTATTCTTCATAATGTCTAAATAAAAAAGAAAAGAAATTAAAACATGTAATGACTCTTGATTTTATCGATAAAATGATATTCATTTATCGTCAATGGCCGTTTTGTTTTTGTTTCTTTTCGTTAAACGGAAATTTTCCGCAAGCATTTGATTACGCACACCCACCCCGCAATATTATGAAAAGCAACACAACATAAGTTTAAATGTAAATAAATGTTTGAGTGACCATTATTAGAGGAAATGTACCGCAATAAAATGACTGCAGAAAATAGTACATATTAAATAAGTAATACATATACTTATATTCGAAATATGAATGCTTGATGCTGCTTTTGGAGCGCGTTCAAGGCTCGTGCATGCGTCGATATATATAAAAACGTTGAAATGCAGAGAGAGAGAGAAAAAAAGTTTCTTAAATGGCTTCACTGCTTTTCAAATTGTCGAATGAAATTCCAAAGAAAACCGATACCAAATAACTCATATCAAATACTTTTCAATTAATTGGGATTTCGATCGATAATAGCAAGTTTGAAACCAAATTAGCAACAAAAACGAATGGAACAATACGTCTTGTCATATTAGTGCGTGGTGCGATGTGCGTGTGTCTCTTGATAAAATATCAAAATTATTTGATGTTGATTCATTTGGAAATGTGCTGATTTCCATCGAACGAGAGAGTTGTGTGTTGGTTGTTTGTTCTCGACCACAGATATTTAATTATAATACATGTAGATAAGAGTACTTCTTTAGAAATGCCAAAATGATTCATTCGTATGTCAGTCAATGCTTAATCTGCTTTGGTTTCTAACGAATTTTCATGAACTTCTATTTAATATCAAGGTACTGAATAATATGCCCACACAAACAATTTCAAACGGAATTAGGAAGGACGGTTGAAGTACTGTTGAGATTTTTATTTACTTTCTCTCTCTCGCTCTCCATCTCTGGCATCTCATACCCTCTCATCCACCCCGGATCTCGGTTGACAACAGATCCGACAAATGAACAGATGAAAATCGTTCCGGATGCCTCGTGCGTCGTCATTACCAGTTCATTTATTTATATGAAAGAGAGTTTTTTTCTTCCACGAACTTGTTTTAAATGCATCGATAACATTTCATGTGCGTTTTATTCAATGATGATTTGCTTTCCGCCACTGTCATTTTATTTACTCCATAGTCGTGTGTCATTCATGTTATTGTAACAGCTGTAACAGCATGAAATTGCTGGTGTATCTATTGCGTTTGGGATTTAATTCTTTGTATTTTGTGCTTTTCTATTAAATTATATGCGACCAGCAACCGATATGAGACACTTCCCGGAAATTATGATAAATATAGGTAGAAGCTGACTTTTACGCCAACGGTATCTTCTCTCTGAGTGTCCTCCGCTAAATCGCCTCAAACCGAGAGATAACATTTTACTTTGTGAATGAACAAGTAAATAAAAAATAGTATGAATCCAATGACAACTAAAAGTGAATGGGTCAAAGCAAAATTGGTTGGGGTTGTTTTACACCTCCACAAAATGCGTTTCCGGGTCATCACCGACCGATATGAAACAAAGCAAACCGATATATTGATCAACAAGTTAGCTAGGCGTATTCTAATAATAATAATGATAATAATATAAAGTTTTCTCTCTAAATGTCAGTGAAAATTTTCTGCTAAGCTTTGGCATGAGATTAAAAATTCTTCACTACACAAAAAAAAAGTTTTTTTTTTAATGTTCATGGGGCGTACAATTCGCAATTTGTTTAGCTTATCTATTAATTATATATTTTAGATGTACGAGGGCGGTCGAAAAAAAAAGTTGCAAAATTAAATGTGAATGCTTTTAGCGCGTACATAAATAGACCCATACAAACGCCAGAACAATGAATTCAATTATTATTAGTGGAAATCCGTATCGTGACCAAAATCATAAGCAATGTATATACATAATAACGACCTTGTTCTTTTTTTTCGCTTCTATTATTACTTATTACATAGAACATTCGGTATGCCAGAGTGTTGTGCACGCGCACAACACACATTCGCTTGGAATTCATCTACGGATGTTAAAAACAAATCGCCATCGCGATTTTATAAAAATTCATTTGCATTGTTGTGCTAACTTTGTTTGGCGGTAGCCGTGAGTTTGTGAGTAGAACACATAGGTACATCGTAAACGGCGTTATTTGAATTTCAAATCCAGTTATGACAAACTATCAAATTTCCCATTCAATGAAATTGAAGCGCGCATATTTTTATCATCATTCCTATCGATTTGCTCTGCTTTTGTTTCAACGAATATCGAGAGACCGATGCGAAGAGAGAAGAAAATCAAGAGAATCACATAGAAATACAAAAAAATATTGCCACAAATATGTTTGATGAACTCACATTATCAATTGTTTTAGAGAAATATAGTCGGACTCAATTATGATCCAAAAAGCTAACTAAAATAACTGCAGTGCCCAATGAATGCATGTATGTGTTTATATTGGTGTTCCAGTTTTTTCAATGCCATATGAGGTAGTGAATCGTTTCAGTCTTTTGTCTTGCTCAATGTCAAGGATGGTGCAAGAACCAACAATCTCAATACACGGACGGCCACATGCATGAATCTTCACCTATTTTGTATGGAGAAAATGTAATTTTATACAGAGTATTTTGATTGTTGCTTTCTTTTCCCTTAAATACTTGAATGAAATAAACGAAATAATAATAAAAAAAAAACAAACAAAAATAGAAAACAACAAACAAGATAAAATGAAATGGTTTATTTTTATCTGGATTGAAATTTCAACGAAATGAAGTAATAAAAAGTCGATGGAAGTACACCACTTTAAAATGTAGCAAATATGTTGAACATTTTGAATCGTCAAGACATACGAATTGATATACATTTGCTATTTGGTCAATAAATTATCACAGAAATTCTCTGGAATAAGCTTTATGATTCGATTTGCTTGGGAACAACATAAATATTTTGCTGATCAGAATTGACATGTAAAAAGGTTAGAAGTAAAAAAATAGAGCCATTGCATAAACGAACATGTTAGAACGAGAGTAAAATGAATTGAAAGGGGGACAGCGAAAGTGTTAGTGATAATGACAGAACACCTTCGACGTGACCTTTTCAACTATTTCAATTATTTGCCATTGTAGCTCCACTCTCTATCCATTTCTCCCGTTCTCTTTCTCATGCACACACACATACAAAAAGTGTGTGTCTCGCTGTTGTTGTTTCTACTCCTTATGAACTTTCTTAGGTTGATTTGATGGAGAGGCTTTGGATTTTCTATTTGGAAAATCTTTTTTGTTTGAAGGTTGTTTTGAAGGTTTCACCGACTCATAATAGCATCATTTCACACATTCCATTTGGTGTAGACGATGCTCTCCTTTTGCGCCATATATTTTGGGCGATAAAAATGAATTCAAAATCTCTAATATTATTTTCGTTTCTCATGTCATAAAATCTATTGTTTGTTAGTGCAATTCGGCAGCACTCAAGACGATGCACGAAAATACAAACAAAAAGATAAATAACTTTAAAACTCGCAGCGATCATATATTTCAGTGTATATTTTGAGGCAGATTTGCATTAAATTGCATCGTTTTTTCTTCTTCTGTTTTCTCGCTTCGTCGTTTTGCGCTCCGTATATCGCATTGGAATCGTGTGTTCGGAATTGTTGTAGTATGTATTCCGTTCATTTGGAAAATGCAATAGTGAGTGAATAGATAAGACGATTTTGGTGTTAATGTGAATGAATGACAACAAAACACAATCTCTAATGGAAACAATAACAAATACACATAACAATTAATGCTTATGCTTTCGCCTGAAAGAGTCAATGTTCTTCAATTCTTAACTTTGTAATGACTTCTTATCGAAGTTTTGTATCACTTTTGTGCATTGCCATTGCATTCGTCTGGTATTTTCGGTTCAATAAGATAATCGCTTATTATTTGTGGTAGTGGTGTACGGGCAATGTGTATTTTTTATACAAGAATTACGGTTTTTATTTATTGACACACATTAAACCAGACAAATGCCATGAATAACAAACCAAATTGAAATTATTTACACAGTTTGTGTGATAAATTTGTCTTTGATTAAATACTTTAATCGTTCACCAAAAGCAAAATTAACACAAATTAGTACAATACTAAAAAAAACCACATGCACAAACATATGAAATGACGAAAACCATTGACTCTAGTACGAATGCCGATCTGAATAGGAAAAACAATCTTGAACGGCCTTTGATAATTTAAAATGTTCTTTGCACCGTACACACACATAAAATATGAGCGTGTTTTGTGTTACTGTGAATAAAGATTTTCCCCCGTTTCGTTCATCAGTTTGCATATAGCCTTGAAGACCACATACGCTTTTTAGTTAGTTGACTCAATACAATACGCACTGACCAAATTCGTAAGCTTTTGCAAGTGCGGGAGAATGTTTTTTGTTGTTGTAAAAACTTACAAAGAAAAACCATTTATTATTTTTTGTGTAGAAGATTATTTTTGTGCCCGGTTATAACATGATTCCATTTGATTTTTCCGAAAATCAATGTGCCACATTATTCTTGAACAAAATTAAATAACATGTAGTAATGAGCGAAAAAGGCAAGAAAAAATCAATTAGGTTTTGATGCAATGCACAAATTAAAGCAAAAAAAAAAAACACTTGAAAATGCAATTTCTTATTAAATTGTTGTTGATATTCTTCGTTGCATGCAAGAAAATAAATTTATTTCATGTAAAATATACGAAGTCACAATGAAAAAAGAAATGAGAACTTATCAAACGATTTGAAATTTTATATTCATTCAATCATAATAAGATTTGTACCGAACAAAGCAAGAAAACACGATGCGTTATAGATAAATCATAGCCATTTTGTGTGCCTAATGGACACACATCCCATACACCTGTTCATTATTATAATTACTCAAGGCGATTTCAGAGGTGGAATTCCAATGTAACGGATCAAAGAACCGTCATACACATAAAGCAGTTTCACATTGGACAGTTTTATGTTAAGAGCATTTTGAAAAAGGTATGCAAACTCAAATGGAATGCATATATTAAAATTACCTGAAAGATATAAATAGCTCGGCCATATAAAACATCTCTTATTTCAAGAAAAAATTACCTACAACACAGAACAAATGTGAAAAAATCCACTACTAACAGAATAATACATGTCGAACACATTATTAATTATGCTTATGTTTTCGCTGGGGAAGGAAAAATTAAGCCGAAAATCATATCAAACAAGCTTATATATGTGCATCAAAATGATATAATTAGTTATTTACAAGCGATGCGATGCCACCGACGTTTTGATAAAAGAAAATCTCCGAAGATATTCTATTTTTTGACTCTCACAATTTCAGAATATTGTATCGCTATTTTTAGTTGAATTTTCCGCAGACATCTTTTTTTTTAATCAAAAATGTTATATAAAGCATATAACAATCGATTCACCGAAGATAAAGAAAATATTTTGTTAGCAAAAATACTCCCTCAATTCGTGCGATTGAAGACTCTTGAGATAGTCAATGGTGACTACAATATTTTCCATTCTGAAATGATATTAAAAATAGATTCGTGTGAATGAAATTGTGGACCGAGAGCGTACACAATTTTATTCTATTGTATAGTTACTCAATTTGCAATTATTTGCATGCAAAATATTTTGTTATCGTTTTTCATTTTCAAAGCATGAAATGCATTCCATTGAAGAAGTCGGTTGCCAAATATTGCAGTTGAAATTACAATTATTTTCGTTGTGCGTGGATAATTCAAGTGGAATGTCAGATTAATGCGAACCAATTCAAAATCATAGTCCAGTGTCCTCTCACTGATAACAATTAATTTGGAAACCATTCAATTATCAAAATTAAATTTAATTAAAACTGTAGGACGATTTTTTTCGTCTTCTGCTCAAAATGTATAATTTCAACAAAACTCGAATGCGTCATTGAAGAGATATAATGAAAAAGAAGCAATAAGAATGAATGTTGAGGAAAAAAACTCATTTGCATATTCGTTTGCGTCTAAATTCGACTTTGTTCACAAATGCACCAGAAATCCATTAAGATTGCACAAATCCGATAAACAAAGTAAAAAATCGAATGAATTTGCGATATAATATGAAAAAGAGATTTATATTATATACTGTTTCTGATTACAGCTCATGTTTTTCTGATTTATTTCATTTTTGTGGCATTCAATAGTTCATTGCAATAAACGTCATTTGTTTATCTCAAACAATTCTCGGTCGGTTTAAATTGTATAATGTGAAGCGCGCTTTATGATTCATCATCTCACTAAATCAAGCTCAATTTTCAGACAAATTTACACATTTGTAGACGAGGTAGTATTCAAATTTTTGACACTTTTTCACTCTTTCACATTATCACCCAATGAAATTTCGCCCATTGACCTTGGAGAATTCCCATTTTTTTAACTATCTAAAAAAAAAGCTAGGGGCTTAATACGGCAAAAAAAAAATTCACAGGAATTCACGGTTTTAAATCGAGTTCGGTGAAAGTTTGAATCGGTGAATTCGTGTGAATAGAATGAAATGTGTCAAAGTAATAAAGTGAGGTTATGATAACCGCAATATTTTTTAATTTATTATTTTTTCAATATTTCCGATTGTTTTCGATAGAAAATCGCTCAAAATTGAAAATAAAATTAATTTTTATTAAAAAAATATAAAAAACATTTACAATTTCGTTACACAAAATATGAATATTGCAGTAATTGCCAGCAGAAACTATTCACCACTATCTCACATATTTGAATGAAATTGCCGTAGAATTCACTGGAATTCATTCGTTTGCTGAAAAATTTAGTTAATTTAGATATTATTATAGAATTCAGTCGTTGTAATTTTGAATTAAGCCCCTTAAAAAAAGTATATCAAAGTTGTATACATTTATACAGCAAAATAATTGATTTATGTGTTAAATTAAAGTTGACAAATACTCAGCAGGCCTCAGATACTTTATTATCATATCAATTTGAAAATGCTAGAATATCTTTTGCAGCATTCCAAACGGACGTAATATTTTTGTTTTAACTCGTTCTGTCGCTATTTTTGAATTATTAACGATAATAGACAATTGTCTTCAATAAAATTATTAAACTTGACTACTGATATAGAAGATAGTTTTTCGTCGTATTGTATAAATTGCGCACGATTCACGACCGAAAAAAGTGCGAAAGATGAAAATTCCCCACAAAAACACACCAAAATATTTCACAAATAAATATTCTCAAATAAAAAATGAATTTATTTAATAATTTGAAAAGTTTTTTTTCTCATACCGAACTTTGTTTACGGTTCGCATTGCTCAAAAAAGAAAATTCTACTGTTAATCATTTGATGCTATTTTACAATTATTGGAACAGAACTTTTCAACACTGTTTGAGAAACTACATTGAGCCTTAACTACAAGATATCGGTCAAACTACGTGACAGTTCAATTTCTAAGATCATTCCATTTCTGCAAATGGTTTTTAATTGTGGCATATCCAACCATGACATTGATACCCACCTGTTTAACAAAACGCAACGCTGTTTGCTACATATCGCTGTATGCAATTTCATTATTATGACATTTTCATAGAACTATTTTGTAAATCAAAATGCCAAACATTCAATAATCCACTATATCTAAAGTTGAATGCAACAAGAGGAAAAAATATTACCGTTATTGAGAATTATAATTTGCATTCTGTAAGATTCATGAAATATTTGCTTAAAAATTGAAATTCACCGAATACGATTGACATAATTTTATTAAAAATAACATTTGATTGAAATTGACGGGGCTTTTAAGTTTATTGGATTATTTTAATCGTTTTGAACGATATTATGCCAAAACCATTTGCTCGCAAGTGGTACAATAGGTTCTAGGTTCGCGACACGAGTTCATGCAGTAAACACAAGGTGCACAAAGAAAAAAACTAACAAGACAACACCAGAGAAATGCGATATGCGTTTTTCATGTGCTTCGATAACCGATTTGCGTCATTAGCGGTGATTGACAACTCGTGCATAGCTTTTTGTGCACATCTAAAGAAAAAAAGAGGATGATTTGATGATGAAATGTTTGATGTTTTTTTTTTGTTGTTGTTGTTGAACAACTATTTACAAACACTCACTTTTATTAATATTATTTCCTTTTGCGATTGGGCTCGAAGTTTTATGTACGGACTGAACTTGAACTGCTGTCGGCACTAGAAATTGTACATAAACCGGTTGTTGGTTTTGAATTTGTGACTGAAACTGAGATTGAGACTGTGCTTGATTGTACAGAACGTTGATCGGTAGAGTTTTTTGGATCTCTTCATATGATGGTGATGGTGGTGGTGGTGGTGCACTGGGAGCATACATCTAAAAAAGCAATATAAACGTCATATAAATCCAGAATTCTCCATCATTTTACAATAAACTTCAAACAAAATCACACTCACGATCACTAAACTCACAATGTTTAATGATACTCCAGCAGAAATGAATGATTAACTTCCAATATTTTTTCAAAAATGTGTATTAAGCCTGTGGATTTCTAAAGCAAATTATTGTTTCGGACGTTTGACCACCGTTTAATTTACGATAAATAAATTCCGACTAAGCAATTGACGAAATTGATGGTTGAATTTAAATTGCCTACTTTGTAAAACTGTTATTTGGTAGCTTCACCAAACTGCAGAAAATGCAATTTACTGAAATAGGTTTTAACTAAAATTGTGTTATTTGTATTGGAAGCAGTGATGGGCACATTAGCTGGCTAACGAATGTGTAAACCAGCACTAATACATACATATATACACTGAGTTGAATGTCACTCATAAACGTCAGTGAGAATCGTACGTAGTCACACAGATAGCTGGCTAACGATTGGCATACACCAGTTGTTGGTGTAAACCAAGGCTAAGACAATGCTGGCTAACGAGAAACCTTCACTGATTGGACAAAAAAAAATCAGTCTTGAACTTCAAAAGTGTGAAAATGAATATTTTTTGAAATCAATGTTTTTTTTTTCTTAAATCAAGTGAATTCTTTTCAACCAATTGTAAAATAGTTTTTAACCGCCCACGTTTGCGTTCACAACATCATTTTTTCTTCTTTTTTTGTTCAAGTAAAGTGATAATACTTGTAAATACTTTTTAGAAAGAAATCTAAATAAGGCACTAATCGTCTTCTCCCTTATATTCCAATACATATGTCAGTCCTACACAAAAACAACAAGAACGTTTCAAATGTTAATACCCCATTTTAAAAGCATTAAGTGTGATTTGAAGATTACCACGCAGTACTTTATTTTAATTTAGTCAAGCGTCATTATGAACAAATTTCTTATGCCAACATTTTATCTTATGCTGAATCTATTTTTTTTTTTTAATTTCAAACCTTAATTTGTTTGTTATAATTTGCGCAAGCTTTTCAACCAAAAATAAATCACAGCAACACCATACTGCCACACGCTCGACAATACACTTGAGGTTCACGGCATGAGTCCACGCAATAAACGTATGGTGCGCATAGAAAGCAACTAAAAATGTCACGATGCCATTTAGAACACTTGAGATATTCCGCGTTTATATTGCATTTTCTTACCAAAAGATGCAGCACAGCAAAAAAGTCAAGTGTGTTTTTCCCGTTGCACGATAACCAATTCGGGTTCGCAATGGCAAATGGCATCCGGTACAGAGTCTGCTTTGAAAACCACCACTTGTTCCTGTGAAATGAACAAATGTTTTTTAGTGGTCGTTGCTGTTGTGACTAATAGCCTTTTGAAAATGAATTTAAATCGATTAAATCTTACTGCTGACAATTGCAATTCGATTTGATGTAATGTCTGCACTTGGCGATGAATTGAAACGTTGAGATTGAATGGGAATTGAAAGTTGGGGTTGCGTTTGAGTTGGCACATCGATTTGGTAGTTGTGTGAGGTGTCGTTCGGCATTTGATTTAAAACATCTTCATAGGCTGGAGGTGCGCTTGGTGTATACATCTGAAGTGAAATTCCACATGAATTTTCAACAATTACGCAGCCATTAATTAAAGTAGTTTCGCACATATTTCCACAAAATTACTTTCAGTTTACAAAATACAATAAATGGTTTTCAAGCGAATGAAACTTTTTCGTCTCAGCGTTATGAAGTGGAAATTAAGCAGAAATAATTTTGGTTCTTTCGCAACGAAACTTCTTGTAAACTCACCGTGTCGATGAAGAAATAATTTTTCCACCAATATAAAAGCAAGTTACTTTGGCACTTAATTGAAAGGAACTGCAGAATTGGAGAGGGGCATGACGATACTTAAGTGCATTATCTTGAGCGATTGATATATTAGTATCAATTTATCAATGATGGTTGTATCATTATCATATTATCGTTGTCTGAACACGGATATCAATATTGACAAATATGGCATGATTTACGTATGTTATACGTAATATGGCAAAAGCATTCGCATCAAAGACCGAATAGATAAAGTAAAATGGTCATTTTTGATAAGACCAATTTAATTGGTTGAACATCGATGATAATTTTAACCATGATATTTGCATCAATTTAATCTTGGCACAGACATTCGTAATAAATTTTGTGTCAAAGGTGAAAAAGAAATCAATTTCATGATCTTTTGGAATATAACTTATAAATGACATGTACATCGATTTCGTACATGTACATTAATTTCTCCCCATTTAAACGACCTTCACACACAGCAAGTACAATGAAGCCAACGAATTGGAATGAAGGTGTAAAGCATGAATAAAAAAATTTCTTGACAGCTCACGTGAATATAGTGGTTTTCTCACAGCTCCTCTATAGACATAATCGCACATGAAATTATGGTGACAATTGCGCAAATACCGAATGCCTACATTGAAATCAAAATGAAACCATTTCAAAGTAATAATAAATGTATGAATGATGCTGTCGACGTCGTCATCGCTGTCGTTTGTCGCAAATGTTGAATTGTTTTGTCAATTGTATTGCTTTCAGATTCGTGTACATCGTTCATAGCTGTGTTCTATTTATGAATTGTTTTTTTTTTCAGTTGCGCTAAGTTAAGTAGAATGAACGCTCTTGTTGATTCGATTTGTTTTTTTTCTTTTTTTGTTCAACGGTTCGGCGTTGGGAATGTAAATACGCACATTGACCCACACACTGATTGCCAACACTTGAATACATCGTACAATCAAACTATTGTGAGAACTAAGCTCTATCACTTATGTATTTTGATAAGCATGTGGTAATTTTCACAAACAGACAATTACAATAACAATAACAATGGTAATAAGAATAATGGATTGTAGACAATTTGAATCAGCAACTAAACACAGATTGCATCGTCGTTTTCTTCTATTTCTCTATTTCTTGATACAAAAATTTATCGAAGGTTATTTGAATTGGTGTGTTGGGTTTTCATTTTTAAATTCTTGGAATTTTTCATTTAAAATTATAGGTATTTACGCATTTATCACGTTTGCAAATAGTAATTATGTGTTGTTATTATTTATTTTCAGTTGAAACAGCGCATAGACACCACAACTGATTCAACACAAGCTGAACACATTTCAGAGATAATCTATGGAACAAACGACGACGACAAAATTGAGGCAATTTTAAAAGGGATCGCTGGCGAAACGAAGACATTTTGACTATCGAAAAAACAACGAAATCATTGGACATTTCAGTCGCACCACATTGGGGAAAAAGAGATAAATTGAAAACACAATTTGTTTACATTTTTGATCTGTTTGTCAATACTCAGCTAAGAAAATCTCATTGAGTCGTTCATTGAGAAGATCGGCAAAACACACAAATTGCATTGCATTGAGAATCCGAAAGTCGGCTTAATTTTTAAAGAAACACAAAGATAGACATTTGTCGTCTTTTTATTCAATAAAAGTGGAGCACACAAAGAAAAACACGATGGCATTTGCTGGACTGAAGAAACAAATTAATAAAGCTAATCAGGTGAGTTGAAATCGAATGATGCTATCACCCAGCGAAAAAAAGTGAGTGAAAAGGCAAAATATAACAATTAATCAAATTGCATAAGATATAATTGATGTGTTTGCACTTTCTCTTATTGTGTGCAGATATGTGAAATAAGAAAAAAAACGCATTTAAAAGAAATGAAATAAAAAAAACCAGATTGTTGAGGCGCGCACACAACAAATAACCATATCACTCATTACAAGCAATAAATTGAGATTGTTTGTAATGAAAAATGAAAAAAAAAAAATATATAAAAGAGGCACACGCGCTTTTGAAAGCGAAATCGAAACATATACTTTTATGGTAGGCAGTACGTGTTAATTATAATTGCGTTAATATGCGGCCACTTAACCATTTGCCGTAAACATTTAGCACGTGTAATTGTGTTTCTTTTTTTTTCTTTAATTTTCATTTTCGTTGAATTTTTCGCGATCATTATGTTGCAACCGCTTTAATTGGCTACATCCGAGCTTATGAATCTCGGATTATTCTTAAATACCATCTCAGGCATACTCAATTGTTTTTTTTTCGGTTTCTTTTTTTAATATTCAAAACGAATGCGTATGCCTGTTGTATTTTTACTTCAAATAAATCGATGCTATTTTCAATTTTTCTTCTCTTCAACCTTTTAAGTATGTTACCGAGAAAATGGGTGGCGCTGAGGGTACTAAACTAGATTTAGATTTTATGGACATGGAGAGGGTAAGTGAATTTCAATTCAATGCGCATCTTTTTTTTTAACTGTTGAATTTGTCTTATTATTTGCAGAAAACTGACGTAACAAATGAGTTGGTTGAGGAGATACAAATCAAAACCAAAGAATTCCTTCAGCCGAATCCAACAGCACGAGCTAAAATGGCTGCCGTAAAAGGGATATCGAAGTTGTCTGGCCAAGCTAAAAGCAACACCTATCCACAACCAGAAGGTTTACTCTCCGATTGCATGCTTATGTATGGCAAAAAGCTCGGTGATAATAGTATTTTTGGTATGATATTCACATGTTTTCGTGCAAATGGGAGTTGCGATTTTTCTAAAAATGAATTTTCGTTTTACAGCGGAAGCTCTAATTGAAATGGGTGAATCATTGAGACAAATGGCTGATATAAAATACTCACTTGATGATAATATCAAACAAAATTTCCTCGAACCATTGCATCATTTACAAACGAAAGATCTGAAGGAAGTTATGGTGAGTGAATGAATGAGAGTTTTAAGAGAAAAAAAAACCGTTCATTTGGTATTGTGTTTGTTTCATTCGGATAGCATCACCGTAAAAAATTGCAAGGACGGCGTTTGGATTATGATTGCAAACGACGTAGACAAGCAAAAGGTAAGGCCATACAATGGAGCGGCACATGGAATTGTGGATACTGAGCGCGCGCAAAATAAAAATTATGACATTGAAACACTCTGATTTTTTCATGAAAAAAAATTGCATTCCATTTGTTGCATTAAATCAATTCAAACAACATTTAATTGCATTTTAATCGACATAATTTATTCAATGATCTATTTATTTTCGTTGTTGTGATTTTATATATTTATAATTTCTTATTTTTATTGTTTTTTTTTTTATTTCTTTTTCGGTTGATTTGACGTTTGCTCATTGGAAATTGCATTTAAATTGGCCATGATGCTGGCAACCATATATTTTACTTTTCCATCATTATTTTCATCCTTTTTCATGATTTCGATTCGTTTTGGAAACATTCTTTGGTTTGCATGAATGTTGAATGCAAACAAAAATAAAACCAACATTGTTATTTTAAAACGAATGGAAAATTCACAAACAAAGGATCTCATATTACAGACGATGAAATACGTGGTGCCGAGGAGAAATTTGCAGAGTCATTACATTTAGCCCAATTGGGAATGTACAACTTGTTGGAAAATGATGTAAATATTATTCGCATGAAAATTTGTTACATTGAAAATGGCAGCAGTAACGTTAAATTCAATACTAAATTATAATTTAGGTGGAACAAGTTTCGCAGATGTACACATTTTCTGAAGCATTACTGGAATATCATCAACAGTGTGCTGATATTTTGAAGGGATTAGTTGAAACACTTCAAATAAAGTGAGTGTCGTGGTCTTCAAATGAAATGCCATTTTTAAAATCTCATTGGGATACAAAGTTGAATATGATATTTCGATAAAAATGCAAAGAAATTATGGAATTTTTGTTAAATTTGTTTCAGGCGTGATGAGGCTGCAAGCCGTCCAAAGGGCGAATTCGTACCGAAAACATTGGCCGAATTGAATATTGAGGGTGTTGGTGTCGGTGTCGTTGGATCCGATGGGCTAGGAAATGGTGGGCGTTATTTCTCATCCAATTCACATAAAATGAATCATCAAAGTAGCAATACCAAATTCAACAACAATCACAAAAATTACGAAAGCAGTAAAAACAATTTATTCAATAATAAAACAAACAATAGCATTAGCAATAGTAACAACAACAATCAGTACAATATGTTCAGCTCACAGCAGAATTTGGCGAAAACAAATATCATTCATAGCAGTAATTTTGCGAGAAGTCGAACATACGGTTCACAGCAAAGCCTATCGACCGCCTCAAATCACTCATCATCGTCGTCGCACCGTACAAACAATAATAACGATTTATTATTGAATTTCAATAGTACAACAATGACAAATAGCCATACAAACAACATAAACAATTGCAATTCAACGAATAATATGTTGTTAAGTGATATGAGTGCGATACCAACGGATGTATGGGCAAATGCATGGAATTCCCCGCCGTCAGTAACACGGACGCCAAATCCAGTTCAGTTCCCATCCGCAAATATGTCAAATATGGCAATGCATGCCACTCAATCAAATCACATCACCACCACCACAACGACATCGAATAGAAATCATTTTAGTAATTTTAATAATCAAAATGGTCACATCAACGATCCGTGGACAGGTGAATTTTAATTTCCTTTTTTTGTTTTTTGTTTTTCACTTTCATTCATCCTCAGCAATAATTTATATTATCCTTTTTCAATTCATTTCCTTTCTTTTTTATTTTAAACTTTATTTCCTCATCCACATTTATTCCCATAGTTATAATTTACCATTTCTTTTATTGGGTTTAATATTACATTTCACTGGTTTCGGTTGCTCAACATCGGTTTTTTCTTCTTCTTCTTTTTTTTTAATTGAATCATCAAATCCATCCACGAATATTTGGAATCGATTGCAAACTTCGCATCTTTTCACTCGCACACATTTGTCAGTTTTTTTTTGTTCGACTTCGATCATGGGAGCATCGTTCATACAGGAAAGGTTATTCTGTTTGAACAAATGCATTTTGAAACGTGATAAGAATCCATGGAACTTTATTTCCAATTGTCATTGGTTTCAATGCAAAAAAAAAGATCCAACGCACCACAAAATCGATTGCAAAAACTTGTGCTCACGTTTGGAATGTCATTTGAATGCTGTGATATGCACCTGTTAAATTAATTTCAAACACTCATTAAATGATTAGCATTTTGTGATTCAAATCAAAAAAAAAAAAAAAAAGAAGAAAAGAATGAAACTCGATGTCGAGAGTGATTATTTGTTAAGTTTATAGTATCCTTTGAATTCATTTTATGTATATTATTCGTTGGTATATCCTCACCCATTTCATTAAATAATAATTTTACCTACAGTATCGATTGAATGTGTGTACTACCGGGAAGTAGTAATTTTCTTAATACTATTCAAAGTAATCGTAATGAATCATTTAAATGTTCAAAAGGGTTTTATTTATTTGGTGGTGATGGTGGTTGGTATCAGCATAATCGAATTTCATATCTGGTGTTTCGCGATTAAATAAACACACACACATTTTTTCCGATTTGTTAATAGGCACAAAGCAAACAATGGAGTCAACATGGGGATATGAATGCAGCTTTCTTCGTTTAGTATACATTTTTTTTTCTCTCGTGTCAATGATAGGCGCTTTAAATCATTTTTCACGCAAATCGCTCAAAGTCGGCTTCGATCTGTTGTGGACTGAAGATGTGGATTGTTCAATATATTGTTGTTGTTATTGTTTAGATGCCATGAATAACCCTTCTCTCACCCATTTGAATGAGTATTCGTTGTGAATTTGAGATTGCATTTTGATGTATACTCACAAAACTTATGTAACATTGCCATATTGTTTGAATTCTGAGCGATGATTTTTTTTATTTGATTTGAATTTCACGTCGTTTATTCTAACAATTGTCATAAGTATAAAAGTATTTTGTAGGTAGAAAACAGTATTCTATCTTCAAAGTACTTGCGTATCATTTTTGTTTTCTTTTTAATCTGTTTGACAAACAATTTCATTTGAATTAATAATCACCACTGAAAACCAGAGATTGTTTCTCAGAGCAAAATATGTGGGGAGGGTTGCACTGAAGTAAGGAGTGAAATATTTAAAGTCCTCAGTGCTCTGAGGAACAGTCTCTGCTAAAAACAAACAAACACTTCAAACAAAACACTAACATTCTAACATTCGATTCGATTTCAATACACCGTAATGAAATGAATCACATGAAATATTGAAGTGTAAAATGAAATATTCTCATATTCGATATTTGTCGTGATGAAGAGGCGACATATAAATCGACTGGATCATCGAGCAAGCATTAAGTTTGTGCGTGGATGCACAATGGATTTTTAAGGAGTTTGACTCAAATTCAAAAGTTGTCAATGAAATACACAGAATATCAATTTGATGTCATTAGTTCAAAATTCAATTTGTCCACATTTATCGTTATCAAAATTCCGATGTGTAGAATTTATTCAATGTTGCAACATTTTTTCGTTGTAAAAAATCAATTATTAATCTGTATACATACAAAAATGTATGTGATTATGTTAGTAAATATATCTGTCCAATTTTGATGTGTAAACTTTGAAAATGTTTCAAGGCGGATAGGATTGACTCAATTGACACTTAAATACAATCATTTCGATAATATGTTATAAGCTCTCTGTTAAACGTTGATTTTTCTTTATCGCTGTCAAAATTATCTTTGTTTTGATGACCAATGGATCGTGTTTTCTTTTTGTTTGATTTAAATTTGATTGTTATATTTTCGGCCGTTTGTAACATTTCTCTTTATATATATCTCTCTCTCTCTTTCTATCTCTCTATATCTGATCTCTTTTACATGTTTATTCATGTTTAACATACAGTAACCAAACCCACACATCTGGAATTGGATAATGGTCAAGTGCAATCTCACTCGACCAACGGTAAAATCAAATCTCCATTTTGCTTTAATTTAGATCAATTTACATTTTATACCAGCATGTTGATCTTCATTTCAATAAGCCAAAGTATCTACACAATCGATGCTTTGGTAACAATGGTTTCGTTTAATTTATTTTTGAGGAATAACTGCATGTCATTTGTTATTTTTACGCTGACTATTATGGATTTGGAATATGGTTTCATTTTCGCCAAAATATTTGTTATATACCGAAATTTTTTATTGATCTTTACAAAAATTGGGTCTTCTCTTATTTTATTCCTTTTTGATTAAAAAAAAAAACAAAAAAATTCGACATTTTTTTCATGTCAATTGTCATTGGATATTACACATTTTGTATGATATATTTATTCTAAAATGTTTGCATGAGTTTATTTTCTAACTATACTAAGTACATTTGATTCGAGTTTGAAGTGTGCTTATTTGTCTGCTTATTTTAATTGCGCACCAAAATAAACGAAAGTGTAACTTTTCACTTTATTTTGGTGAATACATTTTAAATTTTGCATCAACCTTGTTATATGCATGAAACTCTTTGTTGAAATTCAAAAAAAAAAAACTAAAATGCATTTTGCCTTTTCTTGTTTGTTTCTCTGGCGACAAATAAATGCAACTTATTCTAATAAGTGTTGTTTTCATCTGTGTCGATTACAGCATCACCTTTGCCATCACCAATGCGGTCTCCAGCAAAAACTCCATTGCCGCAACAACCACAACAACAACGTCCTTCCGGACCATGCTGCTCTGCACTTTACGATTTTGATCCAGAAAATCCAGGAGAATTGGGATTCAAAGTAAATATCATTTGCCATTGATGATTCAAAGATCTAATTTAAAATTGTTTCTCTCTCTCTATCTCTCTCGCGCAGGAAAATGATATAATTCAATTACTGAATCGTGTTGATGAAAATTGGTATGAGGGTAGCGTCAACGGTCGAACTGGTTACTTCCCTCAGACATATGTTCAAGTCATTACCCCGTTGCCATAAACAATCTAACGTCATTATTTGTTTAATTTAAAGAATCGTTTTGCGCTTCGTTTATTCAAAAAAATACAAACAAAATTTAGCAACAAAAAAAAAGAAGTAAAGCGAATATAAATACAACCAAGAATGAAATTAAAGTTTAGCTGAAGCCACGAAACGTAGAGAAAAAAAAAGAAAAATCAAATAAGGAATCAACATTAAACCGAGATGCAGTGCAAATATGTATACAATATACCATACAAGATATGAAAACGTATGCTGAAAGATGGCCATCAATACCAAAAAAAGAAGAAGATTGAAGACAAACTTAATTACCATCGTATGTGAACAGAATTAAACAGTTACGGTGTGCAAAGCCGAAATGCAAATTTATGGAAATTGTTTCGATGAACACTTTCCATACGAAATCACATCAAAATTCATACAATTATCGAACAGTCTAACAAACCAAGTAACAAGGGAAAATATTCTGGATTTTGTTTCCTTCGCTCGAAATATGTCAAAGAGACGACAATTTATCACTTCATATTACTTGTTTCACAAGAAATTCGTTAAGTTGGACGTGAGATCATTTGCATAAAACAAATATATTTAAAAGAAAAACGAGAGAAATAGAATGAGTGAAAAAAAAGATACACAGATGACAATGATTGAATGAAGCAGTAATGTTTGCATGATGTGCCTATGCACCCTTCACTTCCACTTTATTAACATTCAAAACAATAGTTACGAGGAGATTTGCTGTTGCTGACACACACCCACACACATACACATATACATCCATAAGACAGACACACGCGCGCGAATGTCTCAACTGATTTCGTATTTATAAACGTCATGTTGTTCGTGCTAAGCATGAGATGATTGGCAATCGCACTTAATCGTATCTGCAACTGGACTTGCGAATGTAATTCGATTTCAAATTTCGGGAATGTATTCCTAGAAAATGCGCGATTAAACGAACAACAACAATATGAACTCGAACAATAATGATGATTGAACAAATTAAAACCTTTGATATTTCATGTGTATTTTTTGTTTTTGAAGAAAAAAATCGATTTTAAAATTGTACATATTTTTATTACTTTAATTTTGTTTAGATTATAATCAAATATACTGATATTTTATACCTTTTTATTTTGATTTTTTTTTTCTTCATTTGTATCCATTTTCCCATTTGCTTTGTTTTTATTGACCGTTCACGTTTCGT
This sequence comes from Contarinia nasturtii, assembly GCF_009176525.2. Lineage (NCBI taxonomy): Eukaryota > Metazoa > Arthropoda > Insecta > Diptera > Cecidomyiidae > Contarinia > Contarinia nasturtii. The sequence goes on from NW_022197544.1 coordinate 5,370,112, forward strand.
TTGCCTTGATTTAATCCATCGTTTTGAACATTTCCAAACTATATGCTTGCATCAATTTATTTTTTAACTTTTTTTTGTTTTCGTTTGGCTTTATTTTATAATGTTGTTTTATAATTTTGATAGAATTTCGTTGCTAATTTGTATCGTCAATGTCGAGTGTGCAAACGAACGATTAAACAGTTGGGACCAGGCGAGTAAAGTGGCTGCCGTTTAATCCATTACAGTTAAATAAAATAAATATCTAGAATCACAATGAAAAGCAAATCAACATCTATATATAATTTAGCGATGTGAAAAAATTCATTGAAAAACCATAGTTCAAAATTGAAGGCATATCAAATGTACAAGGTACATTTAATGGAGTAGTGTGAACATGGCTTTTAGTTTAAATGCACAAACGCCATATGAAAATAGAAAATAGAGCAGAGAGCAGTCTATGTATTTCGGATGGATATCCATCCGAGATATTTTAGAATATCTGGATATTTAACGCAACTGCACAGAGCCAGAGCTGTGTGCGTCGCACATATAATCTACGGTATGTCGCTACACGTAAAATACAGACACAGTGTGACTGTGTACGTGCGGCATTTGATACACATATACATCGCGACATACCGTAGATTCTATTTGCGACGCATACAGCTCTGTCGCTGTGCAGTTGCGTTGAATATCCAGATATTCTAAAATATCTCGGATGGCTATCCATCCGAAATACATAGACTGGCAGAGAGTTTGAGCACGAAATATGTGGAACGATTGACTTTTTCATTTAAAGCATTTCACACACACACATACACACACACACACGATTTGTAGTGTTCACAAAATACAAAAAAAAGCCCTAGACGATAAGAAACAAGGAGAGACCGACTACGCAAAGAATCAGCATCAGCACTCACTCATTACATTATGGACTTGAAACTATAATTAGAATTAATTTAAAACATTTTTAGATAGGATGCACTTTTATGAAAAAAAAAAAGCAACAACAAACCAACCAAAAACGGATTTCTTTCGATCAATCGTAGATTGAAAAATTGCACTTAAACTGAGATGAAGATCGTATGATCGTTGAGTCATTTTCGCTGATAAAAATTCTCTCATAGAATATCTTAGAAAATTTCCGTAGTTTTTCCGATTACTACTGTACATTCAAGGTATTTTCTTTTTTTAGAGAGAAATTACTGTCCGAAAAATGCTGAACGTGTAATCATGAATGAGATCGCGAATATTAATCGCAACAAGGGTCTTGTAATTTAGATTAAAAATTGGTTCAAAATAAAAAAACGAAACATGTTGCCAATAAATCTTCCAATAGAAGTCACCGTTCATAATTTTGCCTGTAAACAAAAATACAAAATAAAAAATCCAATTCTTGTCGCTGCCCACATAAATGCGATTGAAAAATAGTAGAAGTAAAGGTGATTGGAAGGCAAACACACAATTTACACAGGCACATACGTTTTAATTAAAATTTAATTATCTGATCATTGCCATTTGAATTTTATCATTTCGTCACACAAACAATCTCAACCAACTATATCGAGAGAATGACTTGATTTAAGATTTTCGAAATATGATAAAAATCGAACACCAAAATGTTAAGTGGTATTTATTTATGACACTCAACCAAAAAAAAAAGATCCATTCAACCTTATTCTAGCAAAGAAGAAAAAAAACTTGAAAACGTAATCGTCGTTCATCTCATTTTCCTCAGCAAAGTGTAATGATTTGGTTTTTTTCTTTGTTTTGTTTTAATTTCGCGATAAAGAACTGAATAATGCGAGAAAAATTATTTTTGAAGCGATAAAAGTAGTGTGCGGATAAATTAGAGTGAGCATGATTTACTCTATCACCAGAAAATTTATTAATTTAAGCACGAGAACAGTTTGCAGTGAGACAGTTCGTAATATTGAGTTAACATAAATGAAAATCTGCGACATTATTTGATTTGAAATGATCTCAAAAGAAAGCGAGTCGATGCAGCAGTGAAAAGTCCTTGTTGATCAACGAATTCATTTAGAGGTTTAATTCAAAAACAAAACATGTCGTATGCGAATTATAATAACAGACACATTAGATTATTGATATTGACATGCTTGAAAGCTTCCATTTACGGAATGCGGGTGAAAAATCGTTAAATCACAGTAGAGAAAAATAACAACAACAACAAAAAATATAAAATAAATATAGAAAATTAAGCAAATAAAATTATTTAAGGTTTCTGGAGTTCGGTCACGTACGGCATAATCACGAATAATCGCTTAAACGATGAAAAACATATACATAACAAATCAAATACATATATACACATATACAGCACCATTTCATGGATAGGTCCTCTCTTCTACTTTGCAAATCAGCTCACAATCACTCCCGTCGAGCACACCTAATATTCATTAATTATGAAAAAACAAACTATAATGCATGACAACTGATTAACTAATCGCTGTGATGTTATTTCAGTGAATTTTCTTTTGTATCGATATTTCTGCAACAAAGAAAAATACCTTCATAGCCCCCCTCCGAACAGAAAGAAAAAAAAAAAACGTTATTTTTCCCTTCTGAACACCAAGATTGGCCGTTTTTTTAAACTGTGTCACTTCGACCGATTTGAACCCGACAGATAATGTAATGTAAAAACGGCGGAAAACTGTATGAATAAGTTAGTAACCAAAGAAATAGTAAAAATCGAATAGATATATAAAAACTGTTGAAATCAACCAGATGTATCAGAATCGACAGGATTAACAAAAAAAATCAAACTCACCAAAGGGTTAAATAACAGACAAACACACAAACATATATACAGACACACACATAAACATATATAGCAATAAATTGAAGATAAGAGTCAAAGAGAAAATAAAACATTGAGTGTATTTATTGACGAATAAATCATATTCGCATTTTCAAAAATATGTGATTTACTGCTTCTGTTCTTTAATTCTATTTAACTTTGAATAAGCGTTCGTTTTTGCATTCTATTTGCATCAAAATGTTATGTGCATACCAAATGAAAATGATAAAAAAGAATCCTATTCTAAGTGTTCTAGATGTTTCTTTTATCTCATTCATTTTGACGTTTTTAAACGGAGTCGGATCAATTTCTCTCCAGTATTTCCTATCAACAAAAAAACTAATCAACCACAAAATATATTTAAAAAAAAATTGTTGTTCTATTCATATGTAATCATTAAAATTGTAAAAAAAGAAGATATAATACGCAATGGATCAAAGACAAAATTTACAGTTTCCAGAAATGTCTTTTTGTTTTACAAATTTCAATTTATCGTGGTTTTTATTTAATAAAATATTTAACTTGAGAATGGCATCATAACAATTGCATTTATAGACTATATTATAAGCGTCTAAAGCCTTAACCACAAAAGAAAACAAACATAAATGACACATTTCATTGGCTGTTACATACGAAACATCCAAATCAATTGTTGTCACCATCAATTCCCAAATGAGATTTTCACACTTATATATTGAACAGCCAATAAATTGTTGTAAAAACCATGTATCTACAAAATGCTTAGAAACGCAGCACAACACATTCATTCATTTAATGTTTGTGATGACCTTTTTTTGTCTCTTTTAAACTCAATTTCGAGTATATATATACAGTGTTAAAATAATCATTCGTTTGTTTCTGTTGTTTTCACATTTTAAAAAAAGAAGAAGAAGAAACGCATTTAATAAATAATATCGTTCATTTGAAACGCTCAAATTGCAATTTTAATTTTGCATTTTCTTCCCATTTTAATTACATTTACCCAAATTATAAAACAACAACCAAACAAACAACAAATTATTTATAACCAAAATTACTATATTAACCTATTTGAAATGAAAAAAAAAATTAACTAAAAAACGTACTTTGAAAATGAACAAAAAAAAAACATGAATAAAACACACGACAATACCTAGAATTAACTAAGAAACTAAATAAAGTAATGAATAAAACGACGGAAGCAAGTAAATTAAACAATGATAAAGAGTTTGCAGAAAAAGCAAAGAAAAAAAAAACAATTTCAAAGATATTTATTAATAATTCATGCAATACAAAACAATTTTACCGATTTATGAAATCGACGAAAAACTCGGGTCAATAAATTTCACCCACAATTCATACATTCATCGATTCCAATAAATTATCAGTATCATCTATTCTATGTTTAAAATATTTCTTAAAGTTATATTATTATTATTATTCGTCTCTGCATGATCCGCATAATTATTTTCATTTTTATTGAAAAGAAGAACTAATCAAGAAAAAAAACTTCAAAGCGTATTAAAGAGTTAATTTCAAAAAATAATCCTTCGTAATAGTGTTTGTATGCGCGCATGAATAAATGCTACTACACATATTATTCTGCACACACTGCAACGGACGAAGTCAAAGTTACCACAGTGTATTGGCCACCACACTACATAAGCAGGGCTTTTTACTCAGCGTTTGAAATTTCCTCTTTAAGATGTTATAACCATAAAGTCAACAGCAACCAAACGAAAAAAACGAGCAAAACGTTGTAATTTTACTTACTATTATATTGATATGTTTGTTTTTAGCCATTTATGCTAAAAATGGCGCGCATTCCTTTTACTGAAGTATCAAAGAAAAAAATGACGAAAAAAAATATTATACGTGTATATTTATTGTAATTTGCATTGTTGTGAAAATTTTCTTCTTTCAAATCAAACAAAAAAAAAATCGATTAAAAATCAACAAAAAAGTGTTTATTCAAAATTATAAATTAACAAAACGAAAAACTATTACCTATTATGATTACTAAAATGAAAATTATTTAAAACAACCTTTACACACGTAACCAAATCCTTATAAGCAAAAAATTTCGAAAAATTTTCCCCTCTACCCCTTCATCCGGCTGGTAAAATCACAAGAAGAAAAAAAAAACTTTAAACAAAAAGACATCTCCCGTTTCGGAGATTTCAGGTACATTAGCTCAGTTTCCAGTTCAATATTAATAAAATATAGAATCAATTACGTTTCAAAATCTTATTTGAATACAATTTATATTTCGATTGAAAAGCAGAACTTAGCTCGAGTGTGGTTGCATATATGCAGTAACTTTACACCGTTTCCAAACCAACAATAGTCAATAAAATAGTAGTTGGGTAGTTAGCTCCAGCTAAGATCTGGGAAAAAGTATTCAAGACCCAGCCAGTTCATTTTAAACACACCGGATTTTCTTTTTGTTGAAAACAAAAACTCTCAAAATTCATAGACATTAAATTTAGCCACAGAAATTACTTCTCATTTAGATGAGCTAATTAAGAGGGAAATTACACTACATTCCATTGGATCGGCTCCGAGCGATGATGTTTTTTTTTTTTTAAATAAGGAATAAATCAAACTGATATGAAAACATGAACAAAAAAAATAATAATACACTGATTGAAATGAATTTATTGAGAAAAAAAAATGTCAACAATTTGTGTATGCATTTGCAGTTATTATTTACTATGGAATAAAGATAAAACTATAAATTAAAATAACTTTTTGTTTTATTAATAAATTTTATTACCCTGCCTGAATGTATGCTCTACGACATGCATATAACTTTTGGTGGTTGACATTGAACAAGCGATATTTGAATAGATCTATTACACACCTGTTGCATTGAGCAACTCTTACTTGGAGTGATTTCGGTTGCGGTAGACATGAACATGAGTGTATGTGGATTATGTATGGTTGTTCATCAATTTTCATTCACAGGTGCTCGTTTCAATATCATTCTTTATGGGGCCGTTCGTTTGGATATCGATGTGCACCCTATAGCCCAGTTGATTTAATGATCGAACAAGTCATTTTGTTTCCGCTCTAATCCAGCGGCAGATGCGTCGGCGCGTAAAAGGATCCATTGTGAAAAGAAAGCAAGTGTATATTACATTGTACATGTACACACATGAAAATAAAATTGAAAATTAATTGGAATTGTTAAAGGAATGCACGCATTTTGCATTGTATTCATAACGGAACATTTTGACGATACGAAAACAAAAAAATCGCATATCAATTGACAATTTGGTACAAAACTCATGCTGAGCGAATGAATCAACAAAGCGCTCTGTCTTTCGCTTCACCAATTGCATTCATTTGTGTTCAAACAAGTCAAACCAGATTTTTGTCACCAAAATTTTGTTTGTGAAATAAAAATTACGGTTCACGATGTACCATGCCAATACGGAATAACAGATCATTGCACTTATTTGTAACGAGTTAATGAACTAAATGAATTTAAGGCGCGGAATTTTTGTCTCCAAAAAAAGAAATATATACACAACGGCACCAACCAACGATAACAATGCCATAAAACGGCCAACCAATTTGATCATACATAAACCGAAAAGAACAAATAAAGTAAAACAGAATCATAATCGTTGTTAACGGTTGGCGTTGTTTACTGTTTTACTCCTGTTTGCGTTTCTCTACATATACATTCAATGTGTTGCAAATGCCTGATCATTTGTGTTCATGATTTTTTTTTCAATTAATTCAAATGAAAAATGCTACTTCTAGTGGATTCGGGATCGGGACCTAAATCTTCCATTTTCCTGCATTCTGAATTGTCGAAATAGAAATATATCATGTCGAAAGCAGCAAGGTTGAAAACAAATCGAAAAATTCATAAGCAAAATAAAAGGAATAAAACACTTGATGAGCAAGTGTTCATTTGGTTGATGCGGTTGTGTTTGTGTGTATGCGCGCGAACGTTCTTGTATTGGCCGCATAATATTGGCTCATGTCTTTCGCTTTAAGCGCACCATTCGAATTGGTTGCCTTGAATCAAGGTGTAATTCAAAACGGACAAACGATGAAGAAAAAGAACACAGAATGAAGAAGTAAAGAAAGAAACATGTGAAATACACACACAGAGACATACAAGTGAATATAACGTAGAACGCTCGATCGGCATTATATTTTTCTCTTCTTTTTTGAATGATTTGCACCACGGACTGCGAACGATGCGGCTTCGAATGAGCATATGCGCTACATTGTGCCGCGTTGAACGTTTGAATGCAAAAGAATCGCTTGTGATATGCTTGTGCCGTAGATTTCCATGCTTGCTAAATGGAAAGGTGAACGCCAGCCAACGTTCAGTTGAAAAATAGCATTCGATTTAAGTGCACGTACATTTCGACCGGTCGCACTGAAGAAGAAGAGAAGAATAAAAATATAACTCACGTAAATTTTCTTTTCTTTCTCTCTTTCAAAACTAATCTTGTAGCAAGAGTGCGCGCGTATGTTCGTGATGTGTTCTTTCGTGCTCTCGTTCATTCGATTTATCGTCTTCTTTCATATATTAATATATATTTTTTCGTTGTTGTTGTTGTTGTTTGTGGTTTCTCTCTCTCTACCTCTCGGTGTTGTGTGTGTGTGGATTTGTTATAAATACTTTTTTTTTCTGTGTATCGAAACAAAAACAGAATTTGCTTTTGACTTTGTTTCAAAGTAAATGAGACAACTGAATAGAATTGAAGGCAAGCAAATAAACAAAATAAAACTACTGAAATTCAACGATCGTGGTTCGAAAGCAACGAGAAGAAGATTAAAAGCGAAAAAAAAGTAAAACTAAGCGTTAAAACAAAAATGGAATTTTAATTACGTATTATGGAGTGAGTAAAGTTGTACCACGGAGCTAAAGTTGTTGTGCCACTACTACAGCTAATTGTGTGTGTATGTGAAAAACGCACATTTCTCGAGCTCGAATTTTCGATACTGTGTTGCATTTTTTTGGTAAAACTTGTTTAACACTAAGTGCCAGATTTAATTCAAATCTTATTTTAAACATCAATAAATCATGTTTTACATGTGGCGCGCATTGAAGTCTTTTGTTAGCCACATAAATCATTCAAAAGATTAGAAAATATATAAACGATGCTTCGTTTATTGACAAATAAGAAAATGCCAATTTATTATCTAATGTTCGGTGTATACAATGCATACGGTACCACAACATTCGATCATTCCACCTCGACCGCGTAATTTGTAAACACACAGGTTCTTGTTTCTGCAGCCAATGGCTACAAAATAGTTCCGAGATTTATCAACGTTATGTAAAACGATCTCTTTTTTGCTACTTTTTTTTTTTTAATTCTGTTCAACTAAAGTTCTGCGATGCTAAACCGCAAACCAATTTCGTGTTTAAGTTCTTTGTTATTTTGTGAAATCCCGTTTGGACTAATGTTTAAAATAAAAAAAATAGTTTCATACAAAATTTTTACTTGTAATTGTCTCGTCGACCCAAAATACGCAAACTTTCAGCATAATGATTCATCATTGGCTGCCGTCTTTTGAGAGGCACACTCATGATCTTGTATTTTGTTTTTGCCACAAATAACATTTTGAACTTGTTTCGAGTTGGAGAAAATATGAAATGCCCAAAAGATTCTTTTTTGGCATTCAATCGTATTTTTTTTCCTATGCTTTGCACCATATTCATAAGTGCTAGAAAATTATTGAAGAGTGACCGTTCCGCCGCTCTTAAGAGCTCACTGAATTTGCACTTTTCATTTGATTAAATTGCCACTTCCGTTTGATGTTCATCCAAAATTCATAAGATGATCAACACACACACAAGCACGAATAAAGGAACATCATTTTTGGCACTGCGAAGATTTGCAGAAAATGAAAACGAGAAAAAAATTCATTCGATTCGACAGTAGACAATTTTTTTTTTAGAAAAAAAAGGACAGAAATATGAATGCAAACAGCAAGAAACCTAATCATAATCGAAATCATTTGCATAGAGTTTATTTCCCGTTCGTAATGAAATGCATAAAAAAATTGTAATTGGCTTTAAAATAAATTTTAGATGTGCAAGGTGTTTGCAGAGAGTCGCTTATGCCTCACAGGAACAAGAACACTTATGACATTCGATGGCATGATGAGCGATAGAGACAAAGTAAATTGACGATCTGCAGATATTTTAAAGAGAAACAAGGAATAGGCACTTAATGAATAAATAATAATAAAATGACGTTAGACGAATAGCCGGGACAAAATCATGGCATAAAAGTGTAAAATACTCATTATATTTCTATGCAGATATAATGTATAGAAAAGATGCTTGGCTGATGCCGATTGACGTGCAACTCAACATTATAACGTTTTGGCTGAAAGTTTATAATCATCATACAATCATTATCTATTCATAGTATGCAAAGAAAGAGAGTAGAAGAGAGAGAGAGAGAGAGAAATTGAAAGAAAAAAAAGGCTAGTGCAAATGGCGCATAAAAAATTGAGCTGCGGGAATGACGAGAATGTGCAATTAACATTTTATTTTCCTTCTGTACGCAAAATATGGTATGCACTCTTTGGCATCCAATATCCGTCATTGCAGAATCAATATATTCATAGATAATTCATATGAGTGGCAATGCATACCCACACATACACACACTCAAACAAGATTGTTGTGGCATGTCAGTTATTTGATTCGACATCTTTCTACTGCCGTTTTTTTCTTCTTCGCCTTGCTTGCATGAGAATTTACCTTGTTTCACCTATCTCTTTCGTTCGAAGCGAACGTGTTCGATTTCCCTTTTTTGTGTGGTGAATTCGCGATCGATGGGCTTCGCAATTTGAAATGCCAAATCATATACAATTGATGGTCAACAAAGAAGTGATTTAAAACAAAATGTACGAAATGCATTGATTCTTATTTAAATAATTTCTGTTCTCACCATCCAAAACACTTTACATTTCTTCACAAAGTGGTCGAACCCACTTGAAATAATCTGTACGCAATAAGCATTCGAATGCAATAAAAATGATAATAATTCATCGATTGAATAAAAGGCATGCCGAAAAAGATTCTTATGAATATATTCAGAGTGATTGAATTACAGACAAAAACAACAACATCATACGTTCGTTTTCCGTTCTGATTTCTATAAATTTAATCATTTTTCGTCATAGCCACAAAAACCGAAGCTGAAACAGCACGTAATGGGGTCCAATCATTAGATAAAGACAAACATAGTGTTGAGGATAAAAAAAAGTTGTGCATGAAAAAAAAGAGTGTCGAAAACGAAAGAAGCCGAAGCGGAAAAAAGAATGAATACGAAACCATAAACTTAAGTGAATAAAGTACAAACGCACATATTACACGAGTTTCAATATCAATCAAAGAGGCATTCAAATGGATATTGTACAGTGTTGAAATTGGTCTTGTGTGATCACAGTGGAAAAACTGAAGAAAAAAAATCATTCGATCGCACGAAGTAAAGACTTTGTAGAGAACAGAAGAAAGAAAGAAAAAAACTGTAAAAAAAAGAAAATACCTGCCAATTGTGCCAATTAGAGAGAATAAAACAGATCGAGATGTTACTAAAATTGTTGTCGATTTAGTAATCATTAAATGTGTATCGCGTTTCAATTTATAAGCTAATAAATTATATCGGCTAAGTTACTGTTTGAATTGTAGCCAAAATAACCATTTGTTGCGCATGAAAATTCATTTTAAAGCAATTTTAAAATAAATAAAATAAAAACTGTAATAAACGATACAAGAGAAAAAGAAAACCAAGCCAACGATCGAAAACAATCAGCGCTCCAAGTTTGAAAGTGTCAGAACATGGACTAAAACAAATGGTAAATATATGTTCATGTTCATTTCCTTTTATTTCGCCGTGCATCATTTGAGTGTTTAATCGAAGTCGCCTCGGCAATTGTTCAGAACGCTAAGGAAAACGAAATTGAATTCAATGTTTCACATCGAAAGAAAAAAACTCTTTTATGCAAAATCATCGAGTTCGAAATTTTGAATATTGTCACCAGCCATTATTTATGAATTGTCATTTAGTGTCAATAAAAGTCACGCAGAGAAGGAACTGAAAGCAAAGAAATACCATCTGCATATTTATTCGAATATAATGAATAAAATAAAATCCAAAACATTGTTCAGGCATTGAATGCTGTTTATTCAACCGAAGTCTCCGAAGATGTGGTGGCCAAATGGACACTTAAGCTGAGAGTAAAGTTTTTTTCTCTGATCAGGTGCTGGCAATATCATTTTCACTATTTATAATTCGTGATTCACATTATATGCAATCAAGAATTTACAATTCGGTTTTACAATCGTAATCCCTGCTGTGAAAACTTGCAATAAATAATTCTTGTCTATGCCTCTCTTTCTACACAATTTATCTACATTTTTTCTCTCTTTTCTCATTTTAATTTGCTTAAGCCATAGTTTGTTTATGCTTCAACACAATATACATTAAGTGGTGTAATTTTTTTCGGTGAAAGACAATAGACCATTTAAGTTTGAAAGTGATCATGAAGAAGCAAAAATTATTCGAACATTGACAATATAAAAATAAATTCCATCTCCACAAATTTTTTTTTTTTGAAACGTTGTTCAATCAATCGAAATGAATGTTCGATGTACTTTATGCGAATATGTACTGTTCATTGCTTCCGAATGCACAATTTGAATGATTCAGCGAAGCAATTGCAAAGTACTTGCAGCACAGGCTTGTTTCGATTTCATTTCCCAGTGTACCATCCCATTTTATTGTTGTTGTAGCGAAAAAATGAAATTGTGCATCGAATGAGATATGTGTTCGGGTTTTTTTTAATGCACCAAATGTTGTGCATGCACACTTTTGGTTTTCTCTATTTTTTCTTCTTCTTCGTTTTCTTCGGTGGATTTTTTTTTCGCTTCTTGCTTCAATTAAAATTTACATAGCTTAGCACCGTACACATATACTGCGAATTCAATTTGCTTCGAATGATGCATTACAATGTGAATATTTTGCGGCTTCAATGTTCATTGTTGTAAGTTTTGTTTGTATTAAAATGTCATATATGAAATGAAATGTGCATTTAAAATTTAATAGCGTTTGAATGCGAATATTATATTTATTTCATTTGTTTTTCTTAATTGTACCAATGATTTCGCGAGATTCGAACTAGAGGTGTAAACTTCAAAATGTACGTCTCAAATAGATCCAGATTGTTACTTTCTCGCCATTTGTTTCATTAAAAAAATGAATCAAACGCAAGCATCTATATCTGCGATATGTCTTTGTTTCCATGCTGCGTTCACCATCGCTCAAAATCGAACTGATAACATTTGAATTGTATTTGAAATAGATATTCTCTAGATCAAAAAAATGTATTGTATTGTTATTTTCTAGTTTATTTGTTTGAATTGGTCAAAATCGAGGAGTTTCAATCGACAAATTTATCTGATGACTCGTCGTGAAATTCAAATAAATAAAGACGTTAGATTGGGTGATAAACTACTCAGAGAACGGAACAATGAAAACAATTCGAATAAACAAGTGTGTGTCTCTCTCCTCCATATAGAAAACCGGTTAATCAAATTGTTTTGATACTGAAACCGTTTTTCAACGTTCACCAGCAAGTCATTTGAATTTATTTATGAAGAAATTATTACCACTTTTAACTGAAACATATTTCTCTATTATTTTTCTCTCAAGACGTTTTATTAACTTTTCGTTTTTTTTTCTTTCTTTTTTCCAAAAGTGGTAAATTGGTAGATTATTGAGTTAAATTATTGTAGTGTGTTTTTTCTCTTCTTCTAATGTTCGCGCAATCATATTTGATTTAAAATTTAAATGTGCAGATGAAATGCATACAATGAAATTCATTACCATTTTTAGCATTTTAAACAGAGTTCATTTACTTCAAACCGCTGGCTTCAAACTAGGCATGGATCAATTCATAAAATGCATCTCGCAAGCTTCATGTTATCACTTTAAATCAGAAATACATGAGAATGTATAGACAACGGAATTGTCAAAAATTTGCAAGTGAATACAAGCAAAGATCTTTTTAAAGATTTTATTTAAAGCGAAAAAGTGTCGTAAAAATATATGGCAAAATCTCCATATTGACAAAAGGATCACTGAACATAAAAATGACAAACTCAGCAACGGGTTGACAAAATAAAATCAACTTTTTTTGATAAATAACTTCACGTTATCAGCTGAAGGTAACTTTTTTTTTAATTCTCTCAATGTTGAGCTTAACTTCGATTCCAATTTATTTTGGGTGAGCACTCCATAAGCTCCAGTATATCCGGATTCCGGACATTGCACTGAGTGAGCGACTTTGATCAGGTCCCGTAAAAATGTATCAATTGATTATTGTGGGTAAAAATAAGCCATAATCTAAACATCGATTTTGGGCCATGATGACAACATGGGTGTTAATTGATAGGCTCATTTTTAGGCTAAGTCTTCTTATGCTTTATTAAGAAGAAAAAAAATGGTGTAAATAAATCCAAACTAGATCCGAAATATCGAGCTTAAACCTATCAAAATAACCGCCTCTGAAATAAGTTGTTAAACTCTGCGTGGTTCCGTCTTTCGAATTAAAATGTCCGTTTATAATTGCACAGAGAAAACAAACGTTTGTTCCGAATGTAGATCATTTCAATCTCTTGGCTGACGTGGTCTGAAATAAATGTAATCAATTCATCACATTATTTCTTCACGAAATGAAGTAAACCTTTAGTTCGAGCTGTATATGTGGGCATTTTCCGTTCATAAAATGAAACTCAAAATATGCCAACAATTAAAAAGAAATCGATGTTCGAAGAAAAAACGGTAACAACAATTATCGACATCGTGTGTATGAGTTTTTCATTCTCTTTACACCATATTTTGGATGGAATGTTCTAACTTTTGTGAACCTGTAAACAAATAAAGGCTAAATGACACAGTCCAAACTGGTTGGAATTGAAATTCTCATTTCTTCATTTCGATACAGCATCAGTTTCGGCTGTTTAATTGTCGGCCTTGTTCATTGTTTGTTCACGTTTTATTGTGATACACATTTTGTTCTTTTCCATTGGTTTTTCTTTATGCTCATTTGACTTTAAGTTTCTCTCTTTGTCATTTAAAGGTGTGAGTACGTGCTGGCCCGAATTGGCTTCCGTCTATATTACTTTTTCATTTTATTTTGCGTGATCATGGGACGCAGTCGTTCCGTGCAGTTTGCCTTTCTTGATCTTGCACACACTTACTGGCTGTGCCAAACTTTCGGTTTATTTCGTTTTATTTTTTTTTGGGTCGAAAAATTCAAAGCTCATTTGTTCCACACGTTGGATAGTGAATCGGTGAAAATAAAAGGTACAATTGTCTGTGCCATGACATTCACTACAAATAAATATTTGTTTCTGTTTGCTCACCGTTTCGTACGCGATGTAACTTGGTCTAAATGAGTTGGCCGCAAATAATTTATGAACCTTATATTTTCTTTTCGTTTTGATGCTCTTATTTCACCTGTGTGAATCGTGATGATCATTTTGGATTATTTGTTCATCATCAGTACCGTGAACATGATTGTCTCTCGTTTCCTCTGTAGTTTTTTTTTTGCTTTCTCGCACACACACACACACATTCATGTTTGAAAGCGCTCATCCATTCTTTGTACTGATGCAAAGAATAAATTCAGTCAAAATGAAAAATTCTCTCATAATATGAGAATTGCAGTGAACTAATGAGAAATGATAGTTTTTCATCGTTGTTTTATCTCTATTACTCACACTTTTGTTTTGTGCTGGATTTTCGTTTATCGACTTATTATAACACAAACATATGTGTGATCAACAATAATGTCAACAATAATCACATTACATTTGTTTTGGGTTTTTGTTGCTTCATTAGCTGGATGGAATCGTATTAACAAAACCAATTCATCGCAGCTAAATTCACATTTGTTATCCGGTTGTCCAATTCATTTTTTTTTCGCTTACGCTTGGCACTGGTAATCTGAATACGTATTCACAATTTTCAAAAATAAATTTCAACACAAAACAAATGCTGATTTACACAAAACACTGAACCAAACGATTTTGTGATTGCTGAACTGAAATAAAAGAAAATGTAAAAAAAATATTTTTCTTTTTGTTCTGAACACAAAATATAAATGACGACAACGATGACGACAATGAACAACTTTAACCAATACAAGTTCCAGATAGAATGATCGTCGAATAACAGTTTTAAAAAGATTTTTATTGTTAGTTTATTTTATGGTCGATAGCCATTCAAAAACTGAAGTTAAACTGCAGAATCGTTCGTTTTGGCCATTCTCTTCTACCTTTATGCACGAAATTCTCTGCTTTTTCTTCTTCTTCTTCTTCGACATTGATGAAAATAACATTACAATAAATTTAATGTCCATTTTGAATTGTCTCTTCTCAAAGCCAGAGAATGTGTGAATTTCCATTTAGCAAAGTGATATAAATTTTATAGTCTCACTTTTTCATTTTCGACATGACTTTATCAAGATTATATGCATTAATTGTTTGAAGAGATTAGTTTGTAATGTCCATTTGGAAAATTTCTTTCACATTTGAAGATGATTGAATCGCCTTTCTTACCGCTGAAACGAAATTGGTGTGTTAATTAATTTGAATGAAAATAGTGATCGATGATAAAGCCATCGTCTCGGTGCGCGACACTCTCCACTCGCATAAACGTTAAGCATTCAATTAAAAATCGCTGGTATTTTTCTGCTCTTCCTCGTTTGTCGTTCGAAGTGCAAAGCTCGTGATAAGTTAAGCCATTAAGATAATCAACAAAAATTTAATGTGATGGTTGTCACAGAATCAAACAAGTCACCCGGTAATCGAATATTGTTCGACGATTGTAAAAGAAAATTGAACAAATGATGAAGAATAAAAACGTCGAAATGTGATTATTATAGAACAGCTGGCGTTTTATATACGTATACCAACGGTCTTGCAATGGTTGGCCTGACTTTGGCACTCGCGACATAATAATGAAAATGTGGTCATGTATCGACGTGCACAAACGAGATGTGTTCGGTTATTGGTTATGCACAGTGAATGTGCTGCTTGCAGCCCCATCACATTGATTCGATTGAATATAAAATGTTAAAAATTATGCGATACGATCGTTTACAATGTTTTTAAGGCAAAATCAAAATCATTAAAATGAACATAAAATGTGGTTTTTTTGCCTGTGGTGGATAATTTAAAGTCGTTTTTCATAGCATCTTTCAAAACGAACAAATTTCCAACATTTAGACGATTTTCGTCGACAATTTTTCTTAGTTCGTTGCAAATGCATGTTTCAAACTATTCAAATCAACATCAAACACACAGCAAGTGTTGATTGTGCAAAAATTCCAAATGTCATGGCCCTAATCAACATAAACTAATCTACTGATGCAAGAAAAAGAAGTGCGCGCGCACACTGAATATGTTTGACGTAAAATTGCAAATGCGCAACCAAACAAATCGCATGCCATCTCACTTTTCATCGTACTTAACAAGCCACTTGTGGTTTCGCACTCTCTCAAAGATCATATAACAATTACGCCACCATTCTCATTCTTTGGGTTTCTCTTTTAAGCATTCCGTTGCCCATGAGATCGAATAGTAAAAGGTGCCTGTCATCAACACCAACATTTTTATTCCAACATACAATCGCCAGCAACGATCTAATCGACAAATATCGTTTATGAGCGAACGGCTTGGTTTATTCGCTTTTTCAATATTTCATTTTTTTTTCTTCTGCCAATAAAAATGCCGCATCAAAGGATCAATGACATTTTCGATGGGATTTAATTAACGGCATCTTTTTGCTGTTGTTGTTGTCGTTCGCTATTCAAATGAATGTAAACGAGGAAAAATGGCAGTCTGTTGAAAGTTGAATAAACTATGACCGTTTGTAATGTTAACTTCATGTTTGTTACACAAATTCAATGGTTCAATTCGGTTGGCATGATAAAGATAAAGAGGTTTGACAAATTTTTCAGATCTCGGATGTCAAAAACGCAATGTTCTCACATTATAATTGAATAAGGTCTATGAATGGTTCATCTTTTAAGCACAAATCCCACGCATAATTTCTATTGCTAACGAGAATAAAATGAATTTCTTCTTGTGGTCTTCTGACAAATTGGCTTCACCTCGCAACCAATTTTCATTCTCCGGCTCTTTGTTCATGCATTGACTGTATATTTTTTTCTCTTTTCATACTTAATTCTAAATTTTATGGCTTCAAATTGAAAAAAAAAAACACACACCAAAAACGACGATTTAAAATTTCTTTTTTTTTGTTTTGCTTTGTGCATTCTTTATAATTTCAGATGCAGTGTGAAAATCATATGTCGGATGGCGAGACAACAAGAACAAGACGTTTGCATGCAACCGCTTAAAATTATATGCTCAAGGTACAACAAGTTGGAAAGAAGACAGAGACACCGGTACAATTTTACCATGTAATGAATGCACATCGGGTTCATTTGTTCAACGTTGTCGATGGAAAACAAAAAAACAGAGAAACAAAAACGTAGCAAAGAATGTTTGTATTGTGTCTTGACTATGTATCTGGTGCAGTTTAAAAGCGAACCCTTGAATTACCTACAAAGATAGATTTCGATGAATGAATTGAAATTGAATGAACTTGGAAGTGAATCAGACAAATATCACAAACACAATAAAAGCGCATACACAACACGATCGCACACTCTCATTCAATACCCGATTTCAGCAAACACACACATACATTCGTATCTTTCTTTTCCACAGTCAAATTTTTTCTTTAATTAGACACAACGAAAAACTAATCTTACCACGAAGCAAACGTATAGACGAAAAATAAATAAACACACACAAAATTAGCAGCGGCAACGAAGACGAAATAGATAAAATAATTTAGAAGCAGCAAACATTCAACAAACAATAACACAATGAGAGAAGAAGAACTGGAGATAGCAATTAAGGTATTAAAACAGAACATATTTTTGCATGTTTAACCCGGCGCATTTCTGGAGCACAAACTATTTCTGTTTTCTTTTGGTTTAAACCGCTCGCTTTTAATAAATGACAATGGATTTTGGAAAAATTTCACGTCAAACTCACACTTCAATTGCATTTCATGATTAAATTTATGTGAATCAGGTGGATAATTGAATTAAACATGCAATGAATTATTGGTTTCCATTGAACATTTGGCATGTTTTTTCTTTTCTACGAAACATCTTCGGTCAATGGATTAAATAAATTTAATGGATTTTCTTTTTTAAAATTAGGTTGTCATCGTGGGCAATGGTGGTGTTGGCAAAAGCTCGATGATCCAACGATATTGCAAAGGCATCTATACAAAAGACTATAAAAAGACAATTGGCGTCGATTTCTTAGAAAGACAAATTGAGTAAGTTTGCATTCACATTTAAAACGACACCGCGCTCGTATTTCTTTTAGTTTCAATTTGCATTCATTTTTGTCGGTTTGTTTTTTTTATTGCAGAATTGATGGAGAAGATATTCGAATAATGCTCTGGGACACTGCTGGTATGTTAAAAATCAAGACATGACCCGACACATTGATAAATGTTCACTCATTATTATTCAAATTTACAGGTCAAGAAGAGTTCGACGCAATTACCAAAGCATATTACCGTGGCGCTCAGGCATGTGTTTTAGCGTTTAGCACAACCGATCGAATGTCATTTGAAGCAGTCAAAGAATGGAAGATGAAGGTAAACAAAAAAACATTTTCTTTTTTCATTCAAATTAATTTGACCAATAAGTGGTCATATGTTAAAAGCTGGTAAACATCAATTTATTTCCAAACAACTTTCCATTACATAAAGTGTAGTTAATTGAAAAAAAGACAATTATATCATCACTTTACGGTATTTTAAAATGCCTCTGATCGTTCAAATTTCTTGATTTCTATATGGATCCATGTTGCATTTGGATGCATTCAACATATTATTTGAGCTACATCTAGTTAGTAAAATAGTAAAGAAAGTGTGGTTTTCTTCTTTTTTCGTAAAGTAACTTAACAAATAATATAATTTTAGGTTGAAAATGAATGTGGTGAAATTCCAACCGTAATTGTGCAGAACAAAATCGATCTAATGGAACAAGCTGTGGTTTTACCGTAAGTATTTATTGTGTTCAAGTCGCATGTTTTTATATTAAAAAATTTCTTGCGTTTAAATTCAAGTGAGGAAGTCGATCAGTTGGCAAGAAATTTGGGCTGTCGCCTGATTCGAACATCGGTCAAAGAGGACGTAAATGTATCATCGGTTTTTCGCTACTTAGCAACAAAATGCCATCAAATTATGATGCAACAATACAATGTAGTGCCAGTTGGACAACCAACAATTAGTAAGTGATTTCTTAAGCAAAGCTGAAAAAAATCGCCGTGAATTTTAATGGAGATTTATTTTCTAAATTTGTTTTTAGGTGCGTTTAGTCCAACATTTACGAAATCAAAGGGAACGATTATTTTGAGACCGTCAAAGAAAGCATCACGTCGGAAAGCTGTACTGAAGAAATGTAGAATTTTATAAAACAAAACAAAAATCCACTTCGGTCGTGATAATATGACTTGTCATTTCTTCAATCAAAAACTGTTATTCTGCAGAAAGCATTACTCTCGAATTAAGAGACGAACTAATGTAAAAAACAATAATTATAATGAAAAATATTGAATTTATAAGAATGTCAGCGATGCAAATGAAATGTTAAATGCATATAAATTGGGTTTCAAAAGACCTTTGTAGATAAATACTGTTTGTAATGAATTGTGTTTTTTTTTTCGAGTCGAATTAAGCATATTCAAAACTACCTTATCGGAACTGAGCATCAATTTAAAGTCAAACTTTTTTTAGGGAATAAATACATTTTTTTTATTTAATGGATACTGACACGCATTTTTATTGGAAAAATAAAAACAATCAAATATTGAAGATTTTTTCCCCATTTTTTTCTCATCAAGATGATCAGATTGACGGTTTTTCTTGGCGAAACACAAAGGTATTGTATGAAAAATGTCAAACTTTACTGAACATTTTCTCCATTTTTGGTTCATCAAAATTAACTTTCCCATCGGTAAAAACATTTGCTATCTTTTCTAAATAAGCTCAGTTGTTTTACATTTTAGTAAGAGATGGAAGAAGAATATGCTCCATTCAAGTTTAAAAGTACTGGTTCTCATTCAAATTGTGTACCGCATTTACATCGACCAAGTGTCAAATACGGTAATTTGTCAAATAACACATCAGCAGTGTCATTTGGCTAAAGTTTCAAAAACACGCTCTTTAAACAACAGTCTTTAATAATTTTTCTAAGGTTTGTTTAGTAAGGTGTGGATGGAAAAACGATTTTCTATCGATTTGATATTTATATTCAATGATTATTTACAGACGATTCATTTTAAACGAAAAATGGAGACGGTAAGTATTTTTTGTGTGGTCGGCTCCACTAAAACGTATGACATTTTATCATTGACAAGAATGATGGCGCTTTTGCCGTGAATTTAACCAATACCACTTCAAAATGTTTTGTTTGTATTGTGCGCAATCTCATCACATGATTTTCGTATCGTTTTGCTGCTGTCACATGAAATAACATAAGAAGGTTTTTCATTTATATCTACGATCACCACTAAAATCATCACCAGTCCATAAAATATTGATATTTTCGGTAGAAAAAAACCATCGATTTAGGTAAATGTAATTGAATTTTTCGAGTAAAAATTAATGTGCATCCAAAAAATAAAAGTGGTGTTTGCAATTGAAAAAATAAAATCGATTTTTCTGTGTGTTTTCATTGCAGTTCGAACGACGAAAGTATCAACCAAATTTCAAGTGACTAATTAATAGGCAGACCGAAAGACCACATCAAGATTATCAAGATGCGTTACGTCCTAGGATATTCATTTGCGGGAACGCTAATATCTGTATCAACACTTCTAGTTTTATATCATGTATTGACTGGAAAAGGTGAACGTGTCAGTTTTGCTTGGTTTTTGAATGATACATCGCCCTATATGTGGTCCGCCGTTGGTATCGCATTAGCTGTTGCATTATCAGTGGTTGGCGCAGCCATAGGCATTTACACGACTGGTGTCAGTATTATTGGTGCTGGTGTCAAGGCACCACGTATCAAAACGAAAAATCTCATTTCGGTCATCTTCTGTGAAGCGGTTGCCATCTACGGTCTTATCACGGCCATTGTGTTGACTGGCAGCATGGACGAGTTCGATTTGAAGACCGCAGGCCCAAATGTTGATACAATCATTTCAAACAACTGGACCGCTGGTTATATCATGTTCGGATCTGGTTTGGCTGTTGGCCTAGTGAATCTTTTCTGCGGCTATGCTGTCGGTGTTGTAGGTTCGGGTGCAGCCTTGGCCGATGCAGCCAATCCAAATCTGTTTGTGAAAATTTTGATTGTTGAAATTTTCGGTTCGGCTATTGGTTTGTTCGGTTTGATTGTCGGCATTTATATGACATCAAAGATTAAAATGGGCAACAAAGTCTAAGCATTTGAAATGGAACAAAACTAAAGAAAAACCATCTTGTTTTTATTTTTGATTTGTTCAGCACAATTCAAACCAATTCAATCATTTCAAAATGTTTCTTTACAACAAATAAAATAGTTTAAAAAAATCAATTTTACTTTCAACAAATAGAAAATGCTGGCGAAGTGCTGTAGTGAATGACCAACAATCTATCAGATAAAATCCACAAGCGTATGGTCAATTGTTTTGTGTAGATGTCATTTTATGTTCATGTGATCACTCGAATCGATGCAATCGAACCAATAGTATTTTCAAACCATATGTTTTTTCACTCACATGATCTCACACAAACAAATCACACGGCACAATGATTCGCACGAATATTATCGTTCAAACAAAACTGCTCATTCCAAAAAAATAAAATAAACGTTCGACCAACATCGAACAGTATTTTTATTCTGAAAATACATCAATTTTTTTTTTGAATTAAAGGAATCAGTGACTCAATCAATATTCAATTTTCCATCGGCATTTTTGGATTGGTTGAAATTAATTAGTCGTTTAGTTAAAATATATTATAATCGTGTAATTATGAAACATGTTAAACTGTACACATTTAATAAAAAAAAAAAACAAAGAATTATCAAATGAAGTAATAATATACGTGAAGATTTTCAGCTAATATATAAATACCAAAATTTATTGGCGTAATTGCTTATTCACATACAGCATCATTTGTGTATTATTCCGATCAAATATCATTTATTTTTAAATTTTTAAACAATTTTTGATTGATGTAAATAATTGAAAAGATTGTTCCACAAAAAAAATAAATGAGAAAAACATGTACTATATATACTGTTTATTATATATTTTTATGTTATAATACTGAGTCGCATGAACAAACATAATTAATTTTTAAGTGACGAAAATGACATCATTCTTCCATTGGACGACCTTTTTTGGGAACATATTTCGATTTTGTCCGAGGTCAGGTTCGGGCAAAAACGACTACCGCCATATTTTGTGCTCATTTTCTCACCTATTTGCTTCCTCTAAAAGAGGCTAAGTCCATAAATCGTTCTTCTCATCATCTTTAGGAAATCATCCATTTTTTTAAATCTGAATTGGCAGTAAGAGGTAAGAATCATTTATTAGCGATTAAATTTGCTTTAGTTGATTGAATATAAAAAGACTCTAATTGCATATTATGTTCAGAAAATAATAACATCATACCTTTCCAATCATAGCTGGGCAGACAGAGGAATATCAAATTTTTGCGTTACCCCTTTACAAAATTCACGATTTTGGATATAATTTTTCTCATTTTGCTAGAGTTTTTGGATCGTAGCTGAAATTTTCCCTGCATTTTTCAGTCTGCCCAGCTAATGAGTACCTTCAACCTTCTACGAAAAAATTATCAATCCTCAATAAAATCATGTTGAAGTGTTAATATTAAGTACATTTCTGTGAATGCATTTATTGAATTCAATTCACTTGTGTACAATTTAGTTTTAATTTCATTGTATGCACCATTTTAATTTAAAATTTAATTTCTTTCATTTTCTTTTATTGTTTCATTTTTCCTGTAAGAGAACAAATAATGCTCAGCTCATTGCACAGAAACATCAAAGATATATAGGATAGTACATTAATGTTAGGTGGTATTCATAAAATATTTGAAGAAACAAAATAACTAAGACTACACTGTAATTTTGATGGGATTAAAATATAATCCTTTTGGATTATTTTGATGAAAAATCCCAAATGATTAATATTTAATCCCTTCTATTTTACAGAGTATTAACATGGGATGTATCCAGTTGTGGGGTCATTCATATTGACCGACATCACAAGTGCGTTTTGTCAAATGTAAAAATTCGATCACATAATTGTAGGTAAAGTAAAGTTCATATGCAATAAAGATATTGGTTTCCTTTTAAATGACTGTTTGGAATGTATTGCAAATAAATCAAAGAAAAAATAAATAATTATGCTCTTTTCTATCATAATATTTTTTTAGATTTCTTTTAACTGCGTTGCTTTAGAAACATTTGAATCAATCTATGTAAAAAAAAAACATTTTGAGCACATTTAGCAAATGGCATATATAGTTTTCATTCATTTGCCATTCCAATAGGCGATTTTGCCATTTTCAAAGCACAAATTTTTCTGAGGTGGTGGTAATAGTTTACCAAATTTAACTTGTTCCATGTCCTCATTTTCAAAGTGCTACAAAATAAAAGGGATCAAGATTAGCCGCCGCAGAATATACGATTTCAAACAACTTACCAAACACTGCGATACAAATTTCAGGAATTTTTTGTTCATATCCGCATTGATGCTTGGCAATTTCTCCAAACTGTAACAACGGAACAAATCGATTTAATTTATACGTTTTTGTGTTGATTTAAAACAAAATGGAACTTACATTCGGTCATCACATAAATGTTTAACCAAATTCTCGCATATTCGTGTATTACAATCGATATCAAATAGCGGCACACCAAAATGAACATCCAAAATGGTCCATTCCTGTGGAAAATCATACATGTTGATTATTAAGATGTTAAAGTATGTTCTGATTTGAAATTTACCTCTCCAATTGATTCTGGTTCTTCTTCGATTGAATTGAGTTCATCTTTTTTGTCGGTGTCGCATATTTCAATTTCAATGGATGACTGTGAAACTAATTGGCCACGTTCACTGTCCGGAGTACGATCGCCTCTATCAACTTCGTTGAGTTGTTCAAGCTCCTTGGCAAGTATTTCATTACAATCATCGCTTCGGTATACATTTGCCGGCGATAGGTTTTGTGGTGTTATGGCAAAATGATTCTCATTGGGTGATTTCAATGTTAAATTCGGCAAGTTTTTGGCAATGTTAAAGCTTGTTATTTCCGATCCATCCATCGGCGATGCGAGTTCAGCAATATTCTTCACTATAGGCTATACAATTACAATGAATTTTATATAGTTAGTATTTTCTAAAGAAAAGAATCGATTTTATGTGCTTACAATGTTCGGTGGCTGTAAAGTGGTTGGTACTTGTGATGATCGGCGTCTTTCTTTTGCCGACAATTTTTTTGGTTTGATTAAATGGACATTCATATCGAAATGTTCACATCCAATATCGCGTACACCAACATTCACGAATGTTATATAACCACATGTTTCTTTTAAATTCAAAATTTCTTCAAGCTTTTGAACACCTTTATGATTCATCCACTTTTGTTTAGTTGAATCTGAGTAACCAAATGGAAATGCTTCATAGTGTACTGTGGCCGGATTTCGGATTCCATAACCCTGAACTAAAACGCATCCGTTCTTCAGTTGGTCGTTCAAATTCTTGAAATTTTCCGAATTTATTATATAGGAGTCGGTGTGAACAATTGTGACTAGCAGTTTTCCATAGCCCAGGAAAAATTTTGGCAATGACTTCAGAACAGTACCTAGGTGGTATCCAAATGAGAATATCACGTAAATTGAGCATTGTGAGTCACCAGAAATGGTGTGAAACTGTTACCTTTTGTAAGTAGTAAACTGGGCGGACCATATCCAGACATGTGATAATAGAATAGTTTCGACCAAATATGTGAATTATCAGAGCTTTTGAAAAATTGACCAAAAAATGGAATTTCAAATATATTGGTAATCATACTGGTCAGCGGCGCTGCCGATATTATAAATCTATTTTTTGTGAGAATGAGAAAAATAGAGTAATTAACGCATGCTCGCATTGTATGGTGAATAAGAGGACTGACTTGTATTTTTTGTCTAATAGCCTATCTCGTGTTTTGTGGTCCAGACTCTCCAAACACTCAAGTCGCAATAAGTCGATTCCAGCCTCTAGAACATTTCGCAAAGCGATAATTGTTGAACGTAAAATCACCTGTGAGACATAAAATTTATTTACGCATTTATGACATTGTTGTGAAGTGATATTTAATGGAATTTTGTGAATCTTACAGCATGAGCAAAATAACGCGAAACTTCTCCTTCGCCTTCGGCATCTAGTAGTGACACTTTCTCCAATTCACCCAAAAATGAATCGAGACTCTCGTCGCACAATTTGCCCACTTCAAACATGGTGACCGCATGATTTTTAAGCCCCTAAAAAATAAAAGCAAAACCATTGAATCAAATAAATGGTGTGACAAATTTGTTCAAAATTAAAGTCGAGATATTTTTGGTGAAATTTACCGGTGAAAGGTTGCCCATCATTAAAAATGCGGTTAGCGTGGCATCGAATAAGAAGAGTACGCGCTTACCTAAGGGGAGAATCACAAAAGAAAAGATCGAAATTTAAAATAATCGATAATAATTAATAAGTAATTTTTAAGTGATTTGCACCACGCGCTTACCATTTCCACCACGTCGAACAACGGCGTTTGGTGTGGTTGGCGATGCTAAAAGCGACACTTTTTCCGATTGTTCATCGAGTTCACAGCTCGAGTTTGGACTGTCGGATGTGTGTTTTTTGCTTGATTTTCCATTTGAATCATGCACTTGACTAATAATTGAAAAATCGCTAATGTTACCATCCGATTCGTTTGAATTGCTTATTCCTTCCGATTGTGATGTCTGTTTTGCGGATGCCGGACTCGATGTTGAATCATTCAATGGGCTCAACTGAATTTGATTGCCATTGTTTGAAGGTAACTTTGGTGATGAATCCAATGAAGATGTTGTACCAATAGTTTCACTACCAGCTACCGCTTCTCCATTACTGTTGACTAGACCGGTGTTTGTTTCATTTACAAGCAACGCATGAAAATTCAAGGGTGTCACTTCAACGCGGCTATTGTCGAATTTTCGTTCATTCCAGGTCGAATGTTGATTCGGTACATCGGTATTGGTTTTCTTTCGTGCAAATCCCAAACGACAAAATAATGAGACCGCTTGTTTTACCGTATCAAGATTGATTTGTAGCATTTGTGCCAGTTCAGAAATGGTCATATGTTCATCGGCACTCACAAAGATTTGATAGAGTAAATTTTCAAAATAGTCGCCGCTCACGCGATTCATTACAAAGTTTTTTAAGGGCGGAATGCATATTTGATCTTCACCGCTGATCGGCACATCCAAATAGATTAAGCCTTTTCGATATAGACTTTGGATCACATCATGATCCAATTTGCCAGCGGTTAATGAACCAAAATCAATTAGATCATCTAAAACACTTATTTCTTGTGCATTTATATACTGAAAAAGAAGTGAAAACAAAAAATTATCATTCCAAGTTGAATATGAATGCATTTAAGAACTTACTTTGACATCGCTTTCGAGTACGTAGCCGATTTCCACCTTCCACCAAGGTTCAATGTTTATTCGAATGGGAAATTTTGGCAGGAAATTCATTGGATTTGGCTTACGAAATAGTTTCGTCGAATTTGTTTTTAGTTCGCTGATAAGTGCCAGATATTCATTTCGTCCGATCCCAAGAACTCGAAGGCCTAGATAAAAGAAAATATTATATTTTTGATTAAATCAGGAAAATATTCATAAAATACGATGTTACGTACAATCGGCAGCTGTAAAATTTGGCAATGTGTCGTAGCTGCGGTCATTTTTGAGTAAATAACTGAGCACATCAATGTAGTAATTGAATGGTGTAACACGCAAACCCTTGGTGATAATATCGGCTAAATGATATGGAAATAGGCACAAACATTGAACACTTTTGTCCACCAGCAGCTCATAGTATCGTTGTTCATTTCGAAATGTATTTCGTACTGTTGTTCCGTTTCCAGATGGGAGAAGTGGCCAAAAATAGTTGATAAACAAAATAAAAATATTTATAGTGGCAAAGCTTGTATTTAGATTTATGATTAAAAATTATGTGATGGACGTGCGGAGATGGGGAATCATGTTTTGTTAGGGTCATTTGTTGTGACCTTCTGTTTTTGCTTTGATTCATCAGTTGTTTATAAGTCTGAAAATCGAATTAAATGTCAATTGTTGCTGTTTTTGTTTTCAATTGAACGTATTTTCCCTTTTATTCGAAGCGCACTTTATTGAACAGTTTTCTTCATTTTTCGTAATTCCGCTTTAGACATTTTTCAGTTGTGGAGTTATTTCATTTTTGTTATCTTATCGCTTTGCATATGCTAACGTGATAAAAGCTTCAAACCCCAAACACAAATACAAAAACGTGCTCACATACATTTTAATGGAAGCGTTTTCGAGCTCAATGTTTTTGTATATGTGTATTTTGTGTGGCGCAACCTTGCCACATGAGATTTGTTTTTTGTTTGGTGCGCGCATACGGACCGAATTTTTTTTAATGAGTGTTAACGCTTACACAAATTGCTATCGCATCCAATGTAAATTGTAAAATGACAGTATTGATAACAAAGCATTGTGCGTCAAATCAGGCTGGATCTTCTCAATCGCGAATGAGATTAATGTTAATTTGCCAAAGTAAACAACTCACCTAGATTTCCCTTGTATCGCAGCTGATTTTTTAAACTGTAATTGAACAACAATCGCTCGTAGTCTTTCGATGAATTGTTCAAAAACTAAATGAAATGGAAAAAAAAGGAAATATTGTTTATCAATAATTGGAAAAATAAACAAAATCACATCAACAAACAAAAACATCATCAAATATATTCGAATACATTTCGTTTGCTCATATCGCTCACATAAATAGCGCTTAAGGGATGAAACAGATATGATACACACTTTGTAATGAATATTCGGATAATATACAATTGAATACATCGAATCTGAAGTATTAATGTAATTTTCAATTGATTTGTGATATTCACAGAATCGGTTGGATTAAGCATGACCCCTATTAAACTTTGTTAAGTATACGCATAATTCACAGTGTTTTTCCATTGTCCTTTCGTCACATTGCACTGATTATTATGAATGTGTGCTAGACTTTAGGCCAACACGACTTATCGAACGAAAAGGGATTTCGAAATCAGAAAGCAATTAATATTAAATAATCCGATAAAGATTTAATGGCAACTTATAACGGAAAAACTACTGCAATATTGTTGTTTAACGTAATTATTATGATTCGCGTGCTTTGAGCCAAGCACCCATTCATCAATTTAATATTGAATAAAGAAAAACGAGAGATGAAGCATACAAATCGAATCGGCGTACGCAGTGTCACGCGATTTCATGTATATATATATATCGGTCGTTTGTTTCACCGTATGTTTTACGATTAAGTCTTTGGCATCTTCGAATCAACGAATGTTACAATTAATAATTATTTACCATAAAACCAACAGAAACACCACTCAATAAAATGACGTTAATCTGTTTATATCCGCGAAAAATCATCGGAATTCAAAGTATTTAGGTGACAGTATCCTTGATACGAGCGGCCACACAGTCAGCGCCATTAAAATATTTCAAACTGGCGGTAAATTCAAAGAATTACGAAACAGGAAAACTTTATTTTCCAATAAACAAACATGAACTTTACAGCTATCGATTGATTTCTATAGTCGATTAATTACTTGATACGCTGCCCATTGCAGTTCATTGAGATTATAAACAACGTATCAGTTGTTGTGAATAATGCTGATGAAATACAACTCTGGAATTGGCCAAAAAAAGGAGTGATCGGGAGAAGAAGAAAAAAGTTAGAAAGAAAAACGCTCCGATTAAATTATGTTTGAATAAAAACCAAAATTGTGTGGCATGAAAACGATATTGCACTTTGAAAACCGTAATATAAACACTTCAACGAAAATTTATTTATCACATTTTCTTTGTAAATTGATGCATGTGCGCTAGCTTGATTTTTTTGTCTCTTTATCTTGTCGCCTGTTTTTCATCGTGAATTATGCATAATGTTTTTTGTGTGTGTGTGTGTGTGTGTGTGTGTGTGTGTGTGTATAGGCATTGTCTCACTTTGTTCTAATGTGTAGCCAAGGGGGACTTGCATATTTTCGTAAATTATCCATTGTATTTTCGAGGCTTTTATGGTCGAGCTGTGTGTGTGTGTGTGTGTGTGTGTGTGTGAATAGAATCACACAAGATTTATCGTTCAAGCAATTTGTCCTTTTGAACAATACATTACGTTATTCGTTTGGATGCACATCAATAGGCGAATATTTCGCACTTAACACTCGATTACATTATTTATCATCGCAAAATAAAACTGTTTTGCACTTGAGCAATACCATTATACTCGGTATGACGGCTCATTCACGTCAACGGTATCCACTACAATGGTTAGAATAAGGCAACACAGAGATAAATGTTTTGTCTTTAAAATAAAAATATAAAAACTCGACTCGACTCGATTTCATTACATGTCAACCGAATTCTGTGCAATATACAAATGTAATCGATATACTGACACATATTTCGTGCATTTTCCATTTCAAATCGAGAATAAAATGCAAAGAATAAACTGTTTACCTGTTTTAAATGTATTGGCAAATGTTGCCACGTTACATTATTCCGGACACACTCTTCAATTTCTGTGTTTATTTTTCCAATCATCGACTTGTGCATCGTGTCTAACAATTTGTCCAACTTTCAACAAAAATTCAACGAAATATTTGTTTCTTCTTTTTCTTCTATTCTATTTTTGCTTCAATTCCAGTTTTGATGCACCAATTAAAAACATTATCAGCTGCTGCGAACTGTCAGTATGTACAAAATTAAAATGGTTTCATTCGATGTACCAAAACAAAACGAATGGTACACAATTGATGTGATGGTGTTTTGCATTCACACAAATTTTTCATTCACAGCACACTTCAAAACACCATCGACAATTTTTATTCACTTGTACGATATGGAACAATCACCAGAGTAACACTGAAATCACAATAAGCCAACAATTTCACAACACACATTTCTCTGGTTATGTGTTACGATGATAGAGAAAAAAAGGTGCACAATACTATATTGTGAAGTAAGAATCGTGGAGAATTTATTTCCAGTCGATATTTTCTTAACTTTAATTAATTTAAAAACAAAAAATTTCTTGCTAGAAAAAACTAGCGATGAGAATTCATTGGAATGAAATGTTATGGAAATAGATAAGTGAATGTTTGTCTATAACAAAATTTGTTATTTAGCTATCAACATTGAATCAATATGAAACTGACAAATGTGACTGCCAAGAATCCGAAGAGCTGGTGGCGATTGCGATTAGATCGACCACAAAACAAAATGAAAACACTAATCGACGACAAAAACAACAACAAAACTATTCAACTATATATTTTTTTTTACAGCCGAACTTCGTGATTCGTTTTTATTTCGATTAAATTCTTCTTCTTTTTTTCGTCGTTTTCTTCTTTTCACGGTATCTTTTTTGTTGTTTTCTTTAGTCCGCTTGTCAATATAAACATTTCAATGTGTGGCTAATATTATGATTATCTATCTTGGAATGTTTTTGTGTGTATGTGTGTGTGTATAGACGTGCAATGAGCTGTCAAAAAATGCGTTCAATAAGCAACGAAGCGAAAGCACAATGTGGAAGTAATTTTTTTAGTGCTTATTTCTTGATTCGATTGTTGATTCTTGAAGTGTCTCTCACATGACATTTTATTTACAATACAAACAACTGCAGCACGCAAACAAATACTTTTTCTTCTGCGATTTTGTTCCAGCTATTCCTTGGATTGAGTATTTGACATTAGAACGTGCAATGCTTATTTAATCACATTTTCGGTTTTGCATAGTTTTCGATAGATGTCACCGCAATGACATTACCGCCGTTCCATTCACCGTTGCATTTTTGCTCTTTATTTAATACCATTAAATCAAGCTATGAATTATCACACTTCTCAAGTTTCTCAATCATATATCATTTCAAGTGAAATACATGCCAAATCGATATTGAGAGTTAAACAAAAATATGAGCAATATATTTGGCAAAATGAAAGTTTTAATTTTATACATTTGATGTCTCATATCAGCTCAATAATAAAATATAATATACGATTTCTCTCTCTCTCTCTCTCTCCCTCTCTCTGCCATTGATTCCTCTGATGCATCTATTTTCATTTAAAATACTTGAGAAACGTATCCGTTCACATTTAATATTCAAGTCATTTTACGATACCGTTTGGTACTCAATTTCACATCGCTGATTCTCTGGAGATTGCATATTTTGCTGAATCAACTTCAATTTATAGCATGATAAGAATTTGGATACGCAGAGATTTTATTTGACAAAACAAAATGAGTTGCCGGGACGATACTTGCAAATTTTCAAGTTGGGAACACCAAGTTGCTGTTTTCAATATACGATTTCAATTTTCGACCAAATCATTCTGAAAAGTTTTTAAAAACTAATTTCCGGCGAGTGTTGTTCAGCATTTATCAATCTTATAACGGAATTTAAAAAAAAATGGAAAGGAAAAATTATCATCTGATTTTGGGTTGGGAGAAATGAAATTTTGCTCCTTTTTTTCCTTTCGAAACCGAAGAGAATATTATTCAGCGAAGTTTTAATTGGGTCTGTAATGAACTAATTTGGAATGGAATACACTGAATGGGAACGTTTTAAATGTGGAAATTATAGAGAGAGAGAGAGAGAGAGAGAGAAAAAAAAATGCTCCAACGTTCTCCATCGAAGTTACTTTAATGAATATTTATTAATTTATTCGTGTATGTCGAGGTCAGTTATTTTGTGAGGTGAATCACTAAGAGCTGCTCGTGTCAACGCATATTATGCACATTTCGTGCAGAGTGCACAGGTTACGTTTGCATTTCCCAAGCTAATTTCACATGGCATGTCATTCATAGAATTCAAATTGGAATTTACAAAGCAATTCTTTGCTAATCAATATTTTATGTCTATGTAAAATGGAAAAACCTGCGATATATTTCATTATTTTCTTTATATCTACATCTAGTTTTCGTCCAGGTATGTAGAACGTGTTTTATTATTTGGGAATTTGTGCATTTTAAAGAATAAAATAAAACATACAACATAAGTAATACGACTCTATTAGTGTAAATAGTGTAACGATTTTGGTCTTAAGACTGTTTGCTTATAGAAAATAGTTTGTTTAAATGTAAATAAAACTGAAGTGTGTATACAATTGCATTACCATAAAGAGTGCACCACATGATCTGATCTGTTTCGCGTTGATACATAATTGTCGTTATTGAAGTCCGCCCATGCAATCAAACAGCATCTTAACAAAGAATGTGACTTTGGATTTTCGCACGGAAAAACCATTTATGAAATAATTTTTCGATTACGTTTTGCAATGTTCTCATATTCTTGCCATTCTATCGACTCGTATCGTGTGTCGATGAATACAAATTCAGTAGCGTACGTTTGTTGTTTTGGTAAAGTAAAAATACAAACAGGTGCGATGGTTGGTGGACTCGATGCGATTAGTTTTGCGTCGGCGCCACTCAAAAAATCTTCAACTACACAAAACCCATATGCATCGAATGTGAATATGGCAAAAGCGATGATATACAATCCGCCAAGGCAAAGGCACACATACTCCAACTATAGTGTAATGGAGAACATTGGCTCACTTTTTATTATATCGCATTTTCCATTCGATGAAAATATAACGCAACAACATATAGCCGCTGCTTTGGCAGTCTCGTCGTGTGCTTGAGGTATTCTATTGGTTTTGCCACTCATTCCATCTCGCCCCATCACTTTCATTCTCAACAGACTTGGCTGTTTTCGCTCTACTTGTGCCTGCACTCCGTTACTCAGACTCAGTTGTATTGGTTTCAAAGACTCGCTTGTTGCGCATTTTTCACGTGAGAAGCAGCTTTACCAACAACAACAAAAAACGGAACCCCACTAAAATGCCGTTACGTTATTTAGCGAATGCAAAGTACACTGGATAGCTGGATGGTGTGTTCTATGTGTATCATGCAAACGTATCAAATATAATGAAAAATACACCATCACCAGCATTAACAATTTTTATCTTCGATAGGTATTTCTCCTCTGATGTCATCCGTCTATTCCATGTAAAATAGACTCACATACACACACATACAATTACAAATTCTCCCTCTCGCGCGCGCACACACACACACACACACACACACACAAGGGGATACGAAAAAACCCTGACTTTATTTGGTGCTTGTGCTTGCTGGCTGGCTGGCTGACTGGCTTATATATATTTGTTTAAGTGTTTTCAGTATACCTTGTGCTAGGCATGAAGCACACGAACTCATATTAAATACACAATTTTCCATAGAAATTTTTGCACGCATTTTGTATCGTCTTTAGTTTTGCGTACCCACTCGAAGTTTCACAGAACACGAAGAGTTGAAGCACAGAGCAAGCAAAATCGTTCCGAAGCTCGACACACACTCTTTCTATCACATACATACAATCTGTACGGTTCAGTGCTCATGTGTATATTCGATTACGTATGAACGCATCTACCGCTCATAGCATTTGGTTGGGCTCCATACAAAATTTAAATATAAAGCATAACAACAATATGAAATATACTGGCATGAATATGAGAGTACACACGTTCATGAGTAAAAACAAAACAGTTTTCGTAAATCGTATGCAGGCAAAGCCAAAGCCAGAGAAAACTCACCGACTGTCGTCTATATATGCGGATGACGAATGCGACGACGACGATGACTACGACGGTGTCGGCGGCGGCGGCAATATGTGCCATACACCATGGCATGCCATACGTACATCTCCTCATTTTCCTCTGTTGAATGCTGAAATCTTCTAGCCACTAAATACTATATGAAATGTCCATTTAAAATTCAGTCCATTTCGAACATCTGAGGTGTTCACATTGTACACTAACATTTGCTGCGATCCGTTTTGTTCGTTGCCCGTTACTCTGTGTTTTGCGTTCACTGTGTGAATGGTAACATTCGTACTAGATTTTATTATTATTATTTTTATTTTTGTATTAAGTGCTCTTTCTCTCTCTCTCTCTCTATCTCTCCCTCTCCCTCTATTTCTCTCGATGTGTGTATGACACATAGAAATTTAATCAATTTGTTTGTTGTGTTAAGCATTTAATGATTACACTCACACTTTCTGTTTGGTGCATTTAATTAATTTGACATCAATTCTCTTGATTGTTGTAAATTATTCATTTTGAAATTGGTTTTCGTTTTGCGTTCGATATTTTAACGTTAATTCGTGAATATTTGGCATTGTTCTGTTTTCTATTTTCGATTTTAATTCAAATAATGAAATTGTTTATAAACTGACACTCGAACCATTCACATTTGTTTGCCTTGAAAAGCTGCACGGGGGAAGTTGAATGCTTCACACACACAACGTATCCTACATACAATAAAAACAAAAACAAACTCTCACACACGTTCACGAACCATTAATTCCATTGCATGGAAAAAGGAGGCAATTTATTGCTTTGTTATTTCGCGTTGACCACGAAATCCTTAGCAAAAACATCCGTTTCATTGACGATTTGCCCGTATTCAAATTGTGAATTAACAGTGAAAACGTTTAAATTGAGAAACAAACAAACATAATTTATTGAAGGTAACATCTGAGCAAGTTTTTTGCCTATATATTTTTCAAATGAAAATGTATATCCATGTTCTGTTTTGTTTTTATTCGAAAAAAAAAAATGAAGCGATAAAGTTGATTAAAAAGCAAATTCAACCTGGCTTACAACTTTATCCACACTTCATATTTCACTTTATTAATTGTATGCGTATGATGCGGTGTATTAGTGTTTTCTAAAAACGAAAAGAATTTCGGTGGGTTAATACATTTTTGTTGTTTTGGTTTTGGATTCATTTGCAGCCCAGCATTCAAGCACACCATATTCATTGAAAGCAGCATTCAAAAACGTGCGATCCAAAACAAAACACAAATCTGACGAAATCAACAAGCTACTTTATTAGTGTGAATAATCAAATGCATAAAATACGACATAAATAAATAATATTGAAAAATAACGTCGAAAGTTATAAAGCAGAAGAAGGCAGTAGCGCCAGCTCAGCTCATTCATCTGAACGCAGTTTTTTTTTATTATTGTTGTTGTTGTTTTGTCAAAGAGAAATAGGAAAGAAGCACGAACAGCAGATCAAGTGAAGAAAAGAATATAATAAAAAAATAACAAACAAACAACATTTGCGCGATATATAAAATATAAACGTATCAAAGGAGTTGAATAATCTTAATTCCGTGCACATTTGGTAAATGTGCGTGTATGTGTTAACGGTGTTTTAGCCAATACAGCGTTAAATTTACTGGAGACGATGCCGATAGTCAAGTAAGTGGGTGAACTTGTTTATATTCATCTTTACTTCTTATAAGTTTCGTTATTTCTTTACTGTGTGTTTTTTTTTTCTTCGCTTTACTCTGTCGTTCGGCACTTCAGACGATTTACTCATTGTTTACCTTGTCGTCATATATGAATTCGTTTCATTTGCGATATTATTTATTTACAATATCATTTGGTTACTTACATACTTGATGAAGCTAAAGTAAAACAGATTCGAACCGAATTAAACGAAACCAAAATAATAATCGTAATAATAATTATAATTATAACAATAATAATAACGACCACGATAAAAAATGAAATGATACTATTTTTTTGTGCTCTAGGGTTCTTGTGCTTTGCACACGTCAACCAAGTATTTAACAATATAACGCACAGTGGGTGAAAGAGTATTAAGTAGATTGATTAAAACACAGTTGTTTGTTCTCTCAAATAGTAATTAATTATGCGTTTTTCTACTTCTTGTTCTTCTTCTTCGGATTCATGTATGTGCGTTGTCTCGGTTCTTATGAGTTTAGTATTTGACGTTTACAAAATATTCGAGCTCTCGATCTTTAGTTGATTCCATAAATTGCATACACCAAGTTGTGTTGAGTCTTTTAAATAGAATATGCCATCGTCTGAATAAATAAAACTGCTCACTCGGTCTTTAATAAAAATTGTAGAAAATTGTTCAAACTTCTTTTTCAATCTGCAAAGCTTCATAATGAGATAGAGAAAGAGAAAGAGAAAGAGAGTAACACATGAAGAATCCACAAGAAGAAAAAAATATATTGAGAGATAGAGAGAGAGAGAAAAAAAAACTTCGCCTCTTACAGTATACGTGAATGCTGCAACTTTAATTTCATTAATAATAAAACTCGCGCACTGCATTGAAAAGGGGTTAGAATGAAGAGTTTTAAAAAAACATTGGCATTCACCGTGAGCATTTGCTTTGGTCTCGAACGCATGTAACAAAAGGAATTGTTGCAATTTTAATGAGAATTGAAAAACCCCGAGAGCAATAAATTATCATTTGTTCATTTCAGAGTTAGTCAAATGAAAATTCAAAACTTTTCAACGGGATCCGAAGTTGTTATTGCTGTTGTTGTATTTTTTTCTTTTATTTCGAATTTTCACAAAGAGCAACGTGTTGTTTATTATTTTTGTGACAAAACGGGGGACCACGAATTAGAATCCAACCCGAAAAAAAAAAACAATCAGCAGAAGAAGGAGCAGCCACAGCAACCTAACATTGGCTGGCTCGGAGTCTGAGAGAATGTGTATAGCATTTTCGAGTTGACCCAAAATGAAAACGATTCACTTTGTTGTCAGCTAATGATGTTGCTGATGATAAAATATGCTCATTTAATTAGTGTCTTCGTCTGTAAATACACAAGCATAGAGTGCACACACACAACCCATGTAGTTATAATATCTTTTCCGACTTTTATTTTTCGATGTTCTTTTTTTATCATCTGGTCTTTTTCTCCCGTCGTTTCAATTTGTTGTCATGTGACATTTGATTCTATGATAATTATATTTGAGAAAATCACTTAAGTTGCTACAAGAATTTCTTAATTACAATGTATCTCCTTTTTTTCATGCTCAAATATCTAGATCGGTGTAAAGACGCACGACATCAATACAGCACAAAACACAATAGCACACCATTTGTTACATGTTGTCATTCATCAAAAATTCCAAGTTCAACCGCACAGTAAAGCACATAAATCAAGACATCATCCCCATTGAATTTGATACAGCTACAGCATCGTTCTTAGCATACTATATGTGCCCGTTCTATTCCATTGCATCGATGTGCTCTGTGTAAAAACATGAAGGATAATCGGCTGAAAATTGCAATCAAAACCATTTGAACAGCAACAGTTTTCACAGACGAAAAACAACAACAAAAACGTTACAAAATAGAAAAAAAAAACCGAACAGAAGTGTTAACTGCGCGTATACACACTATTGAGTTTTGGAGCAGTTGTTAAATGGCATTGTTCTCGAGCGACGCGATAACAATCATCCATAAATTGTTGGCAAAAATTGCTAGAACTAAAAAAAAATATATATATCAGCCACTTAATCTGTTTCCGTCGGTCGATTTGATAAACGTAAAGTGAGAGTGAGAAAGAGAGTGTGAGAGGACCCCATGCACGTCAAACAAACACACTGTGTGAGACTTGGCAAACACCCCGACATCAATATATATACAAAACTATAATTAAAGAAATAAAATAAATGAAAGAAAGAAACTAGACCAATTTCGCTATTCGCTAAAACCCGACAAATAACTACTAATAAAGCAATAATATTTAATATAATGTGAATTGTTTGCACTTAAACACATCGCGCAGTGCATGAGATTTATGATTTTATATACAGATCGATTTGTGTACAATAAATTTTAGCCGCAAACCATTTAGATATTGGTTGAGTAAAATAATATTCCGATAATTAATATCGTTTCCCATTTACTGATATACATCATATATTCGTATATACATAGAAAAATACACACATGTGAGAGACATTGGAGACGCGCGCGCGCTACATCGTATCGATATTATGATCGGGTCTATCAAGGAATTGATATTGATATTAAAAATGAGTTTATATGAAGCAAAGGAGAACACATGCAACCAAAATTATTGACTGTATTGTGTAAATTAAAGTGAATTACATACGAGATTCTGAATCATTACGCAAATTTTTTTTTCATCGAAAGTCGAGTCAGCAATTCGTTTTGTTGATAAAAAAAACTTCACTGTTTAAATAAACGAAGTAATATTTTTTTTTTAAAGAAATTCTTTATCGTTGCAAACGTGTGATGAACAAAAGTCTTTCAATTGAAGATTTTTAATTTAAAAAAAAAAAACTAAATAAATAAACAAACATTGAAATAAAAGGAAATTTAGCAAACAGTTTGTTGCCAAGAGCAAAAACGAGTAAAATAAACGGAAAAGTTAAAGAAGCCATCGAAAAAAGTCAATCACACACACACACCGCACACAGGTACGTTGAGTGATTGAATGAGACAACGTATATGAAAAAGCTGCTGCTGCTGCTGCATCTCATTTCGAGCCCCAAAATATTTGAACCAGCACACAGGCGACATTACGATTATTTATCATGGCAATGGAATGGATCACAGCCATCGATAAAAGGTTATAGCTATATATTTTATTCATTACATTACATTTCATTAGATGTATCATTAAATTCAGCGTTAAGAATTCGGTTGCACATCAGCTTAAGCTTTAAATCAAAGCCAATGGCAAACACACACACACACAGGACGCAGCATACCCTTGTCGTTTCGATTTTATTTCGTACGTTATCATTCTTCCCTTCATGTGGATGTGTGTCTGTTTTGTTTTTTCACCCGTTATCCTTTTATACTTTTCTCTTTATTGTTTGTATTTTCTAAAGAAGTTGTTTGTTCAATAAAATTCAAACATTTATTGAGATTTCATTGGCATAACCGTATCTGGAATTTGGTTTAACATTAACACAAGACTTAAGTTGTCTGTTTTATGTGATGTGTCCGCTGTCGAACATTTATTTTTAGTTCAATTCAGTTATATTTTGAATGTTGTTTATGTAAAACAATACCAAAGATTGTACCTTTGTTTCATGTCACATTTAATGTCCGTGTTTCATTTTCTGCGCGCCGCCGTTCCCAAATCTAATACGTCATCTTTGCTCTCACAAGCAAATTATTTAATATCCAAATGGAAGTGTTTTTTTTTTCATTCGTTTCCAAACTTATCTATTTTTATGGACAGATTTAACCTTTTTGTCTCCAAGGTATTAGAAAGAGCTCGAACTGATGAATCTGTGTATTCATTTAAAACTCGTGAGATAAATTTTTGGAGAAACAAAAGAAATGCCGGGGAAGATATTTATACAATCGAATAATAAATTGAGTCATGTGCTGTTGTTGTTGTTGTGGTCACCATTTTTTCAAATATTTGCTGAACTTAATAGAACAAAGATCAAAAGCAACAACAAACGAGCGATTACGTCAATCGTCCTCGGCCGGTCGTGTTTTTTTTTTTTGCTTCTAAAGCCAATTTTGAAATTCCAAAAATATATTCGTATGCTTCAAAATGCTTCAGGTTAACAAGTTCATCGTGTAAAAAGAGCGAAAGAAAGGGAGTGAGAACAACAACAAAAATACGAGCGACAACGAAACACGGTAACATTTTTTTCCCCGAAAATATTGTCAAAAATTAATTTTTATCTTCGTTCGCGTCACTTCATCACCAACAGCAACACATTTAGCGCAAAGTAGAAATGCGAATCGCAAGAGAGAAAAAAAAAGATACACTGCCAGTAGCTTGTGGCTTTTGCATAGCGTACATATTCATTCAATTCAAAGAATAACATTAAGAGATATGTATAATATTTACGTCGTGTAAAGTGCACAAATATTCGATATCATCTAAAAGGTAGAAACTCTGCCCTGCTTCGCATTTTTCTTCTATCCATCTTTTGTTATTTTGAAAGCTGCTGTATTGAATATTGCCGTATTCCCTGCTATTGTTGTTGATGTTGATATTCTTCTCGTCTCATGCACACACACACACTCCATTCTCAACCAAAATAACCGAATATTCAATAGCTTGACTATATTCAAGACCTAACTGACAAAAGCTTCGTAATCATTTATACTCGAAGTTTTTTTTCTTCTTCATCCAGAGTAATTTACTTTTTTCTTCTTTCTGCATTCTTCCGTTCTTCGACTCTTCGATATCTGGTGCTCTATCAGTTTCCTTTTTATTTTTCCCATTGTCACTTTTCCATTTTTCCTGAAGACATCGATGTCGTGTACATGAAGCTTAGAGTGAAACGGGTAGCGAACGCATGCCACTTTATCTTTCGGTCGTTTGGTTTTGGTGGTGTACACACCAAATTTCTGCATACTTATAATGCCACAAAAAATAATCAGATTTTTGGTTGTCGAGAAAGTTTTCATTTTCAGCCCTTTCGGTGAAGTTTTTCACATGTTTTAGCCCACGGTGGCTTTTAAATTGATGCCTTAAATGCAATAAAAAATAAGAGAAATCACGACCAGAAAACGATGGAAAGAAAAGAAATACCAGTCTGATTACAAAAATACCAAATGCCATGCCTAATGAAGAGCAAATAGCATATAAATCATCGATGTAATTTGTATTCTTATTCGCAAATACAGAGAAACCAAGAGAGAAACACTTATAGCACATAAGCACATTGAAAGCACAATCAAAAAATAAAATACAAATCGATCGAAATAACTCGAACTATATATTTAGATATATACTACTCAAGATGAAATGATTCTGTTTTTCATTCTTTCGATCTTTTATTGGGAATACGCAGAAAAACCTGTTGAAATTTACGGCTTTGTTTGATGATGACAATGATATCAATGGTCAATGAAACCGAATCCGTATTGAGTCTTTCGCAAATATTTGAGAATGAAAAACCATATACACATACACTCACGTCGCATCGACCTTGGCGATATAGTATGGCAAAAAATCATTTTAATAGAGAGTGCTCAAAATCATTTTATTCCATTTCAGCATCTCTACAGTCGGCATCGTTTTTCTTCCATCTTTTTCCATTATGTTGGGTTCCGTTTTGGGGTGCTAAATCTACTTTTTCCCAATGGCTTTATCAATTTATCGAATCGTTTTGTCGAATCATAAAGAACAATGTCGTACCGACTTTTTAGCCCATTTGAGTATTATGTGTCGTCTTTATTGTGCTTAATACATTGGTATACGCTTAGTGAGCATTTGGATCCATTAGAGCATCAGCGACAAAACACTTGTCGTTTGTCTCGTCCACAATTCAGTTTATTAAAAATTAATTGTAGCTCACTGGCTCCGGTTGCAAGAATATAGATCAACTTTCTTAGTGCTGGCACTGTTTTTTTTCGTCTTCTGTGTTTGTTTGTACGCATGCTGGCTTGCACCCGCGCCCGCGACATACACACAGAATGAGTAATTTCTACATTCAATTTTAAGGCGAACTCCAAATGGTGCCAACGACGCCAATAAAATGTCCATTGTAATTGCAAGACTCTATCTCTCAAACCATCAATCTCTAAATAAATACGACACGCACACATTTTGATTGATATGTCTAAATGTCGCTTTGACAATAAATAAAACGAAGACACACTGACTGTTCAAATAGAATGTTCATTCTATATTAGATTCTCGGCGGTAATTTTTTTTTGTTATTTCGTTCTCTTTCGCTTGGGTTATTTCAAGCCAGCCATATTAGGCTTGACGAAAAATGACAAAGTGAACACACAACAAACACACCAACACACATTTTGTTTATTATGAAGAGAGTATGAACTCGCACTTTCATGCAAGTGCCACCTCCACATTCTAACACTTATGATTGTGACGCTTCACAAATAATGTGGCTTTGTATCATTGTTAAACATTTTCCATCTCTTTGTCAGGTGGTTGTTTTCATTAAAAATTTGGATTGGAAACGCGGTTCATTTGTCATTTGCGAAAAAGCGCACCAAAACCAAAATATAATTAATTGACACTGAAACACAAAGAGCGTGTTTTGTTCGTTATGCTATATTGTTGTGCCGGTGTGTTGGCTGCTGTGGCATGCATATATTTGTGAGATTTTTTTTTGTTCTTTTTTACTCGGAAGGAATGATGATAACGATGCGAAAGAGAATGTAAAACGTAGCGTTCAAGGTACGCAGGATATTTGGTATTTTACACAAATGATATGAACGTAGCTGAATTTAATCCCGGGAAACTGAAACAATGACAAATTTTATCAATTTGCCCATGTGAATCCTTAGATTAGCAACATACCGTGTCACACTCAATGTCTATCCCGATAATTGTTGGTGTTTTGGTCTATTGTTATTGTCGCATGTCGTTGCAATTTGTTGGTTTTCGGAAATGTGTGGCTTTTCCTTCCGCTGTTTTACCTTTTGACTTTGGATCCATTTTAAAATTGTTGATTTGGTGGAGATTTTTTCGTCCTACTTTTAACCATGATTTTAACCCTTAAAATTTATAATCTGTGCATTTTTGCATCGTGGAAGTGGAACAAAGAATTTTGAAACATTTTTTATATAATTAATGGTAACTTTACACAATCCACACTTAAAACACTGCACTTCAGCATTTATTTTAGCCCAAGCCCAACATCTAGACATTTTATGAATCTTTGTTGCACAGCACCAATTCAATATCATATTGCATTTGAATGTAGACTGCTTTGGCACATAAACTCTGGTATATATATTCGCAAGCATATATATCCGATATTCATGAGCATTGGTCATGCCAATGCCATTCTAATGTGCTACAATGTAAACGATGGCAAGTAAAAGTTTTCGGCTCATGTTTAAGCAAATTTCAAAACTTAAATTTTAAGCGTAAGAACAAAGGCGTTAAAAGCAAATGCAAAATTTATACCATATTGAAAGCATCAAACTTAATTGCCATACCACCGAATGAAATAACTCGGTTCCATCAAACATATAAATACGTTTGGCACATTTCGAAAATAAGATTGGAAAATTCTGTGGAAAAGAATTCGCGAAATTTATTTTATGATCGACATTGCTGCATTGTATAATTGACATATAAAATAAACGCTTTACATGTGAATTTTCATGTCGACATGGACTACTTTTTATATCAATGTAATATAAATGTAAACATAACTCTCTCACATTCCATCCATGTTCGTTTTTGTTGTTATCGTCGAATGAAAATAAAAAACACGAGGAATTAATATTCAAATTTATATCGAATTCCAGCAAAAACGCAATCCATTCATCGAATACGCTACTATGAAAATAAAAACTAAAAAGTCAATAAGTTCACAGTTCAAATATTAATTTATGTTTTTCGCCATGATATGAGCGGTAGATTGGAATGAAAATTTATTATTGGATTTTTTCCCCTACATTGACAAGAAACGAGGCTGAATGAAATATTTCCAGACTTCCATCACTGAAGAACAATTGATGTTGAAACTTTATTCTAAATTCCATTTTGGTTGCATGATAAAGTTGAGGCTGATTCTACTAACCTGTTTTTCTCCTAGAATGCTTCAGTTGTCACGTATATGCCTTCGTGCTAACTTATATTCAGTGAGAAACAACGATGCAAGAAAACTGACATATTACATACATAAAAGTGCAGAAGAAAAAACCCAATGGTATAAACTACTTATAAGTAGTTTTGTGATTCTTGAGGCTATGTCATTCGATGCATTTTTTGCTTTCTATTTTAAAACGGAAATAAGAAAGTCCAAGAGATTTCAACATAAAAGAAAATGCGCATATTTTCACACTCGAAAAAAAAGCATGTTAAATATCAACGTCGTAATTCATTTCGAATGGGTAACAAAATGTCAAGAAAAAGGCCTTGGGTGATGTTTTAATTTTGGTAAATTGATTGTCATAATAGCAAAACGATTGTCTTTTTGTTTCATTCAAATGGCATAAGAAACAAATTTGTTGATTTATTGGAAGTGAATCGTCATAACCATAATGAATACATAACCATAATAAAGATTAATGAATTGCAATTTAACTTGAGTGCCAATCAGTTGGCATCCATTTTCATTGGATTTTTGACAGTTCACAAAACTATTGATCGCACCTTGTTAGGCGTACTCTTAAATAGACGTAACGTTCATTCGAATCATTATGGTTTTCTCCATCAACCAATTAAATAGACTTTAAAACAATATCTTCATAGTTTTTGTCGAGGTCGTTATGCATTATAAAAAATACCGTGTAAGCATATGAAATGCCCTTCTAAGGGTTAATTAGCTTAGCTGGAGTGCTTGATACAAAATTCAATTCTAAATTTGGTTGGCTTGAATGCGGTAGGCGTTGAACATCCGTTTTCCATTAGTTTGTTGTTGAATTAACGTCACACGCTCTGAATAGCTAATCAGTTTTTGGGTATAGCAGATGGAATGCGTCTGAATTGGATTTTGCGATTTG
This sequence comes from Contarinia nasturtii, assembly GCF_009176525.2. Taxonomy (NCBI): domain Eukaryota; kingdom Metazoa; phylum Arthropoda; class Insecta; order Diptera; family Cecidomyiidae; genus Contarinia; species Contarinia nasturtii. Next base: position 5,414,627 of record NW_022197544.1, read on the forward strand.
TGCACACATTAAAACAACAAAATTATAAATCAAATGTCTATATATGCATATTTTATGGTAGCTGTCACAAATCAATTTCGGTTTGATGCTCACCTGCGACGCTTCTAATCAAGCCGATTCACTGTGTATGATGTATGAATGTGTGTGTGTGTGCCTGCCATGAAGATGGAAATCACATAAACAATATCAGTGTCTACCTTTGTTTCCATCGACGAATTCCTTGAGTTGACACAATTTCTCGAGTATGTAATACAGTGTAAGTCTTCAATTAACTTTTCATACTCACTGTTAAATATGGTAATTCATGGTAGCACACAGCCAAACTTCTTGGCTTAGAAAATCCAATTAGTTCCGAAGCGTACTAAATGAACTCATCACATTGTAAATCACCGCATCGCATTATTAAAAAGGCAAATCTCGGTTCGTTTGACTGAAATGAACCTCAAACTTCCTTTCGTGTGCAAAAAACATTTAGACAGAATCCGAAATAAACTCACACGCCGAACCAAAAAAAGGGCACACCGAAAAATACACGATAAAGTTAAGAATTTCACGAACAAACGAACGCCAACGAGCGGATCAATTCATATTTGAAATTATAATTGAAAATTTTAATGGAATTTCTAGAGAGAACTGGTGTGGTGGCCTAACGAATGAATCGCATAAAAATTATTTTACACAAGCTTTGTCAAATGGAAATGACACTTTTGTATTCCAAAGTTGCAAATAACAAAGGCGAGTTGCGGATGGGAAAAGAGAAAAATAGCGAAAAAAAAAATGTGCACACATTTTTTTAAAAGGATCAAAAGAGCTCTGTATTTTTCGCATTAAATGGAACATAAATAGAATTATGCTACGTTTTTCTTTACTTATTCCTTTTCATATCAATCCCGCCGCTAGATTTTCCACTGGCGTTTCATTAAATGTTCCATTCTCTCACTCTGTGTATGCGAGTTTGCGAACGGAAGTTTCTTTGTCATTATCAAAATTTACAATTCAAATGGTGTTCGTTCTTTGTCGATGTAAAACAGACGTTTATCAATAATTGCAGTGTTATTTTAACAGCTAGTTGTACAACGGGTGTGCGCTATCATAAATCATTTCGTACGACATTCGCATTATGTGTCACACAGAAAATGAGATTGAGCAAGAGAGTACGAGCGGCACGTGCAACCACCAGTAGATTTATCAACGGTGCCTAAGCTTTTCAATTTGCTAATTTTTCACTTGAGAGTTGTGTGTATATGTAATTTGTTGTGTACCGTTGTCGAGTAAGTAAATCGCTTCCGTTTCTCATGATTGGATCGTTTTTATTCTAAATCGCTAAATCGTTTTAATTTTTTTCTCTCTTTTTTTTGAATAAAAGAAAGAAGAGAAAGATGAAATTGTGTGGGGATCGGTGCGCACACCTGTTTCACATCCTTAGTAATTGTGCACATAAGCTTTCATTTAAATTCGCTGTGTTGAATGCATTCATAGTCTCTTTCAGATCTCTGTTCGCGATATTCAAATCCATTAATTATGATGTTCAAAACCATTCGATAATCCCATCGAAAATTTATGCATGCAAAATTAACGACGTACAATCAAGAGAAAAACAAACCAGATATTATCGAATGGAAATAGTTTTTATTGAGCGTGTATATGAGAGTAAGTCATTGGTTTTGATGTTGTTGGCCGGCGTTGATTTTCATTTGCGTCGTATATACTTTCATCATCGTAAAAGTGTACTCTTCTTGCAGCACAATATTTCTTTTTTTATTCCCATCCATTTTTGATTGTATTTTATGGTCTTGAACTGAACTATTCAAACATAAAATTGATTATCATTCAGTGAACTGCATGATCTCCAGCAGCTTATCTGCATCCCAGTACATTGTTGATTGCAAAGGAATGGCTGTATTGATTTGCTCTTTTTGTTGTACATGCGTCCAAAAGGCTGCACACTAATAAACTAATGCCTGGTCGCTCTCTTAAAATCGATACGGAATCGAGAAGAGAAAGAGAGAGAGAGAGGGACCAAAGCGCAAAGAAAAATGACGTATAAAATCCTGATTCATTGCCGCTGACAAATGAGAATGGAAGAGAATAAGAATGCGAATGACAAAACCAACAATAGTGGATCTGACTGCGGCAAATGGCACTCACAGAAAAATTTGCGGATATTTTGAACCCAGAAATAGGTACAAAGCCCAGCGGAATGATTTTTGGGTATAACTTAACCGAAAAATCGGTTGAGACTTAAAGTTTGAGAATTTTGATGAGACTTGAACATAGAACTGTCATTTTAAAATTCTGAAAGTACGTGAACACGGTAGAACGTACGATCACACGACTATGTGCATCGCACACAATGCTTATATTTTCAATGTGCACGCACATTTACATAGAAGTTTAACATTTCAAATATTGGTTCTGAATTTTAAAAACTCAATTTTTCGGCAATTGTCAAACTTCTATGTAAATGTGCGTGCACATTGAAAATATGAACATTGTGTGCGATGTCGTGTTCACGTACTTTCAGAGTTTTAAAATGACAGCTCTGTGTTCAAGTCTCATCAAAATTCTCAAACTTTAAGTCTCAACCGATTTTTCGGTTAAGTTATACCCAAAAATCATTCCGCTGGCTTTGTACCGATTTCTGGGTTCAAAATATCCGCAAATTTTTCTGTGAGCAATAAGAATTTATACCAGAGTGGCGCATGTAAGAATTGAAAATTCTTTTTGTTCATCTTATTTCCGTCCTTTTTTCCATTGCGTCACATTTATATATAATTTTTTGTTTATCAGCAGTAAGAAGACGTTCTTTCTGTATTCCATTTTCTTTTCGCGCGTATTCCCTTGATATGGCTCAGCATTTTGTCGATATGCCATTTCTCTCTCTCATTTTCTCTCTCACTCCACTACTACTTATTTTCTATTGACACAATTAGGAAATGCTTGAAAATTATGTCGACAATATCCGCGTGGTGTTGTTGTCCTCATCGTCTGAATGTGATATATGAATGTGTACGTGTATGTGTCTAGAAAAGGCAATGCTGATTGCAAAAGAGAAACCTCAATATGTGTTGTATCGCGTGAATATTATGTGGTTGATATGAATAGCTTTGCAAAAGCAGACTCACAAACACACACCATCACCATACGAACGAATTAAATAAAGCACGTTGAGGTGCAAGTCATACAATTTCTTTTATAAGACATTAACAAGAATATCCTCCCACAAGATTATGGATGTATTGTAAACTTACCTAATGTTCTCTTTTTTTTTTGTTTTCATTCTTCGTTACGCTTCGATTTTTTATTTCGGTTACAATAATGCATCGTCTTGACTGCACACAGACCGTGTGATCGAAATTTACGTGATGCCGAACTCATATCCTGTCGTTTACGACGTGTTGAACCACTATGCCGTTTGCCTGGCTCAGCGCTACAGCAATTGGCCATGTGTGGCTTCTACGAAGATTTAGAGAAAGGAATCACCTGTGAGTATTGTTATTTATAGATTTCTTTAACCTTCTTCTATTTGTTTGGCGGTTTTCTTTATTTCATTTTTGCACTCTCATTTTCTTTCCATCTTACATGATTTATCGATGCTATCAAGCATCACAATGTAATAACTATTTCTTTATCGGGGTATATTTGACCATCAATTTGGACGTAAAGCCATCATAATACCATAATACCGTCATTTGGATTAACTTTTATTTTCATTTTTATTTGTACTCTCTCCTGCTGGTTTTTTTTTCTCTCTCGCCGCTTTTGTGAATCGCATGTTAATTACCACCATCATAGATTAATGAGATAAAGAAACAAATGACCGTAATACGAGGCGCTAAAGTTAAACTTCAGCTCTCTCGTTTGCGACTCTCGTCTCGTATAAATTACATTGATAATTACATGATGAAAATGCACAGAATCCGTTCGTTACCGTTTATTTTATTTTTATTTATTTTTTCATGTTCATTTCCATTGCAGTATTTCGAGCCGGCGAACAAGGTCGTTTTTGGTATGCGGTACTCGGTGGATCGTTGGAAGTTCGTTATCATGCACCTGACACAGAAAATAAGGTATGAAATATATTTTCACATTGTAATAGAGGATGTGTTGGTGTTGTTGGCACACCTCTGGTACTGCTGTCCAAATCTTCTTGTGAATAGATATAGAATATAGATAAAGTGTAAAAGCTTTTTGTATAATAATAATAATACGAAGAATGAACGACTATCTTACATCGTCTTAATCAGCTTACACACAGATATCGTGCACATTAACTGATGCTACTGTTTCTATCGTTTAGCTATCTTCATAACCATTTGCATGCCGTCCGTTTCGTCCACAATATAACATCTTAATGGTGCATTTGCTCTGTCTGCCGTCGAAAAAGTTGCTCGCCCGACCATTTGTATTTCTTATATTAAGAAAAAGAAGAAGAAAAAAACATCTTTTCACACAGAGGAAATTACGTGATAATTTGTCGTACGGTAAAAATGCACGCATCAATACCGTTAAACAGTTAAACCACAACACGCAGCACAAAATACAAAACAAAAACACAAAACTCGCTTCTTGGGTCTGGTCGGTTTCGACTCTTCACATCAGCTATGTCAAAGCGTATTAAATGTGTCTTTCTAGTCAAGGAAATGAAATTATGTGCGGTATTTGGTGGGAAATTGGTGTCGTTTCCGTTGAATGGTTGGTGTATAAGTTTTAATTGATTTGTTTACATTGATTTGATTAACATGTTTTTGCGTGTGTTTCGCTCTTCGTTACCCTCCCCCGGCCGAATTCCACTCAATATATCCAACACGTACGGATGTTGCTTTCAGTTTTGCCACACTCAAGAATTCCCTTTCGTGTGTCCAACAGTCCATTGGACGGCTGTAAGAAATGGCGGTAATTTGGTTTTTGCACATTTTTTTCGGCCTCAAATCCAATTTATATGATATAAATATAACAGCCGAAAATTAAGTATTTTATTGTGCGTGCTAAATCAGAGCGTTGGCCAAGATATGCATTGTGATAAGTATGTTCGTTTCAGTCACACAATAACCTTTAATGCGCGTTTCTAGTAGCTTTAGCTAACTAATGCTAAACAAGTTTATCTAAACACACAAGCAATGTGTACTCCATGCAATGCTTCCGCTTTTCGTATCTTTCGTTTATTTTGCATTTGCCGTATTAAATGCGAGCGTACAGAGTGTGTAGCGCGCGCGCGAGAGAGAGAAAGAGACGCGTTGAAGAGTGGGAATACAGAGAGAACGATTGAGTGGAATGAGAAGTGTTGAGATATACACAAACATTCATGCTATTCCAAAAGGTAGCAAGTAGCAGCAGTTTATCAAAGCCAGTCATATTTCATTAATTAAACGAACCGGCAGTAAAACGCATTAAATGAAAATTGGCCAATCATTTCGCGCGTAAATCTGCTCTATACGCGTTCACTTTTTGCATTTTATTGTTCACGATTAAAAACAGTGAACACACCGAGTCAGCGATACAAAAGCGACGAGAAAAAAAAACAAATCAAAATAACACACGAAAAAAAAAAGACAGAAGAATAAGCAATCCCGAGATTCTGCCAAGTGTGCTCTTGGTGTGAATCCACGCATACGATTAAATATTTTGTCGTAAATGAATCAGTGTGTGCTTGTGTAAGAGTGCCATTTATTTTATTTTTTTGCTTTTCACAAAACAGATTTATGGTGTAAATATATCGTTTAGTCGTAAAAATTTGTGCTGTGTGCTTTATTTTTGATGTGCTACTGAAAATATAATAATAACAGGCGACTTTTAGTCACCGTTTCAGGACAACAGATTGAAAATGCAAAGCAACCAAATAAAAAGAATTGAGTAACGAACAAAAGGACGGTGGCAAATAAATAACAAGTGAAATTAGACTGTTCGAGATGACAAAAGATGTGATAAATTGTTGCGCTTTCTTCACATAAATGGTGAAATGTAAAACAAGCAAGGCCTCATTCAATGGCCAAAATGGTCCATTTAAAAAATACATAAGATTTCCAATGTATGTGAATAGTTGAAAGTTTCATATTTGCTCGAAAGGCATTGGCAAGCAAAAAGAGAAAAATTCTCAATACAATGAAATGAAACGACGAATTATATGTGGTCAGTCTACGAATGAAGTTTTTCGATCGTAAACCAAGTTGATGCAAATTTAAACGTGCCACATAACAAATGGAATGGATTATAGGAAGTGAACACACACAATTCTTCTTTAGATTGGATTTTTGCTGATTGTAGACTTTTATTTACTGTTTTATAGTAACGAAGCGGTTGCAAGCATGACTTATTTGAAAGCAACTGCCAATAAAATGGCAAAAGATTTAGAGTTAGAGTAAGAGAAACAGGGAATATGGCAAAACAAAAACCATTGACGAATAACAATAATACACACACAAAGATTGGCCGAATGAAAGTGAAACAGTAAACTCACGTTCCACGTTTTGTGCACACCATTTTTCGTCAGATAAATTGTTGAGCGTAGCTGTCGTACATTTCAAGCGTTACGTCTGACAAACAAATTTTCATTCAGTTTTTTTTTTTAAGAAAAAAAAAAATAATGAGTTTTCTTCACGCTTAAGCATCTAAAAGAAAACAACAACTCAAAAAAAAACACCTTTGATTGTGTTGGCTGTTTATCTTTTCAGTGTAAGTGTCTTTCACTTTCGCGCATATCAAGCAACAAATTTGGCTTTTACTCTTCTCGTGCATATAGCATATTTCTCAATTGTTGCAAACAAACAAAAATTCCAGTTTTATTCGAACTTCATCGTCAACAAATAGAGCAAAAAGCAAAAAATCCAAATTGGTGTTCGGTGTGCTGTGTCGATTTACGTAAGAAGAAAAAAAGAAATCCATTTATGTGTAACGCCAGAAAAAAGGCCATAATTTTTTTTCGTCTCTTACATATTGGACATTTCCTAAGATGTTTTGCCACAGAAAAACACTTTCAAGTTTCTTTTATACTTTGTTGCCAATAGCATCTCGTTTACTATAAAGTAATCAAAATTACAGTGCTCATATTGGCTTCGAAGTAAGAGAAGAAGAAAAAAAAGCGGCGAAAAATCGTCAAGAAATAAAAAGTAAAAGAAAAAAGGAGAGAGAAAAAAAACCTTGAAAACAATTTGCCAACTACATTCGGTTGGCTGTTAGAACGTGCGGTAGATAATTAGGAGCAATTATGTACCAAATGAAGTTAGACTGGAAGCGAATGATGAAATCTGATGGAATTATCGATGATAATAATGAAAATCGTATTACTATTTCGTAATATGTGGCGATTATGGCAATAAACCGTATAACGAATCTTCAAGTCGAGGCTAAATTTTGTTGTTTTTATGTTGCAATTCACGTAATTCCATTTTAAATATTTCATGATCAATTTTTTTCTGCGGCATTTTGTTTGTATGTTATTGGTGCATTGCACAAAAAAAAAACCATAATGCTCGACTGAACAATTCGAATCGTACAATAAATGGAAAAATAAAAATAAAGAGCGCACACATAACACTCACAAAGCAATTACAACCATTCAAATTTGCATTTGCGAAGGTTTTCCGCTTGCTTTTCAATGAACTTCATTCAATCGCTTCAATGTTTCAGCTGACGCACTTTTTTCATTTATATATATTTGTGTTATATTAATCAAATTGAAGATTCGTAGAACTTTTCAATAAAATTCAATTAAATACTGCTCATACTCTATCGTACATTGTTAATGACTTTGAACAAAAGCGGAAAAACAAAAGCAAACAACAAAAATAAATAATTTATCGAAAATTGTGGAATAAGAGATAAAAAATCGGTCGGCTATATTCACGCATACCACTCACAAATTTCAATTCGCATTCGAATTCGAATTGATGAAATTAATTCATTGAGCTCATCATATAAATACACGAACGATAGACAACAGATAAATTGAGAGACACGATGTGTGCAAAATGAACACAGACGACTACAACAGCAAAATAAATAAATAAAAATACATAGCGTGCAAAAAAAATGATAACAAAACGAAGAAACACACTCGAATCCCACAAAATGGTAATTCGTTAAAGCAAATTGTGAATCGTCATTTTGTGCTGCAAAACTGTGTGTGTGTTTTTTATCATGTATGTTTGTATTGCTGTATTTTGAGACATTAACATGGTTTATCAGTTTATAAATGTATACGCGGAATGTGTGCGATTCGTGTTCTTTCGCTTCGTTTACATTCATATAATGGATCTTTATCAAAACGTTCGAAATAAACATTTTTGTTTACAATTCAATATTCTAGTAATCCTCTTTTACCGCTCTTCTCTCTCTCTCTCTCTCTCTGTCTTTATCACTGTCCTCATATTGACAATGGTCATAGAACCGAAAAGACTGCTCTTATTCTGCCTTTTTCATCAATCTAAAATTCACTTTTTTTCATTCACATGTTTGCCAGTCGGCTGAATCATTTTTCCCTTTGAATATGAATTATGCGAATTCGTCGTCATGTGTGTGTGTGTGGGTTTACATGTTCGGTCTTCTGTGCCACAAATTTTTCAGTTAGTTAACGTGCTGATTGGTCCCGAGTATATTTTGCTTAAGTTTCATGTATAAACAACTCTTACGTTTGTATTTCTCATTAAAATTGGTAATCATGATGTTCGGGTTCAGACAATATTGTACATGTTTTTTATCGGTTTTGCTTTATCTTTATCGTCGTCGTCGTCGTCATCATCATTGTCGTTGGTATCTATCAATGTTCAAGCCGCTTGTCGTAATCGCAATACCGATACGATGAAATGACAAAAGATATTTGTGCTCTGGATGATCGTCTCTCGTTCATTTCGTTTGCGGTTTTGTGCGTTTTACACAATCTATTTGCTTGTTTTTTATTGAACTGTTGGGCGCCATAGTATCCCATACACATTTAATGATATTTTTGCGGTTAAATGAAACTTTGCATCTGTAAAAATCGATTCTGTTAAAGTCATTTGTGAAGATAAGTGAATTTCAAGTGTTAAATATGGTTTGAATGTGTTGAGCTGCGATTTGCATATATTGTTAGAGATACCGACGAGGCGGTTTCAGACGGTTAAAGTATCCCCTCAGAAAGAGAAAAAAAAACATGATCCGAATGTCTCCATCGACTGTGATTTTTTTTTTTTTTAATTTAAAATCAACCAAATGTTTATTTTAGTTTCATGCAATCGCCATTTCAACGACTTTGGCTACAAACAGTGAATGAAACCTGGAGTTCCCTCTCTTTCTCTCCCCGTCTATTAATAATTACCATTTCTATGGAATGGAAAGTTAAAGTGCAATTCGCTGGCAAAATGGCTGGATGGTAGAAATGAATCGTGCGTGCTTGAAATAAAGATTTCATTCTGTTTTTTTTTTCCTTTAGAAAATGAAATTATTCGTGTTTTGACCTTTTTCATTCGCCTCAAAACAAATTAGTCTAGCAAACAAGTGCAAGCATAATCATATTGTTCTTGTCATATGATTTTTTTTTATTGTGTTTGGCATTAACTTTCGTCCAATGTAAATAAATGAACAATCAAAAAATGTTTCTGTTCATTATGAAACTATTTAAGCCAAAATGAATAAATGAATGGGAAAAACATACAAATAAATATATGTTGCGTGCACAAAACGATTGTGACCGAATTCCAATTCCGAACAACCGAAATTCAAATGGAAAAATCTAACAAATAAAGACTTTTATCAGGAAATCGAAATCAAATAATGTGACCAATGTATATTTATCATTATTGTTGGCATTTTTATGTTCATATCAAAATGTATCATTAACACAATCAGAAATGGTGATAGACAGAAAATCAAATCAACTATTTGCTTCGGGCAAATCTTAATATTCAGGCGCTACATTCACAGCGTATATTGATTCAATCGAATCGATTGTCAACTTCCAAATGTAAACAAAACGAGAGAGAGAGAGAGAGAGAGAGAGAGAGAGAGAGAAAAATATGATGAAAAAGCCATCACACAGTGAATAAACGTAAAATAGACGTTGGTGTGTCTCGTTAACGAACTAACAGTGAAATTGAATTAAATATAGTGTGCTTGGTAAAACCACTAGAACGCCATAGTGTTTGTAGAATGTGGTCTCAGCGCAAAGTGTACGATATACAAAAAATAACGCGACAAAATCAAAAGGTAAAAATGATAGCAGTTTTATACTATAAGAGCTAAGTTGTGTATTGCAAAACAAAAATAAACACAACGGCAAAAATAAAGAGCAACACACACACACCGGGAGCGGAGAGAGAGTGAGGCGAATTGCGAAACTCAAAAGTTGAGTTGCACTCAAACATTCATTCGGGTTAGGGACACGGGAACACAGAGTACAATTCAATTTAGATTATGGAATACCATTTTATTTTTCACTTTTCCTCTCACTCTCTCTCTACCGGGGCCGTTCTAGCCTCAGTCTCTGTGTGTTATTTTTATTTATGTTTGGCGTTATTAAATTTTACTGAATTAGTTTTTTTACCCCATAGGTATGAATTATATGCATACATTCAATTCGACAAAGGACACCACGTACATACGCACATATTTTACATGTAGTACATAAAGTTCGCGGCGTGCTATAAATGACTTTTCCCAATTGGCTTTGCCACATCCATGCCAGAAAAATATATATGAGTTATATGTTTGTTGATTGTATGCTTTGGTGGCAAGTTCAAGTGAACACCCGCCTATGACATTGCAGTGTGAAAATGATTTTTTTGTTTTGTTCTTATTCGACGTATACCTTGGGACTACCATAAAAACAATCAAACGTATTAAGTTGAAGAACTTTAATTTTTTTTAAGTTTATCTGTTTATCATATTCTCTTCCCCACTTAAAAGTTTTTATGCAATGCGAACGATAAAAAAAGCACGCGTAATTCATCATAGGGGACGCGATTGTCCTTAGGCTTTAGTATTTATGTCACAGTCTGTGACTCTCAGATGCTTTGCAATGAAAACTAAATCATTGTCATTCATCAGGCATTTCAGTGCCATAACGTAGATGCAATGGCGATGGAATTCATTCTTGCACCACACGTAATGCTGAATTCTTTGGCACCGTTATCATAATAAATATGCGATTTTTATTCGTTTAAATGGATATCATAAACGATGTTTAATAGAATAAAATCCATTAATCTTAATTATTTGCGCTCTTTCATCGTTGATACGGTAATTTCGTTGCTTTTTCTTGCAATGACATTCAATTAATTTATTCTTAATCAAATTGAGCTTTTTAAATTAACGTGTTTTATATATAATCAAGTAATATGCCATTACGTTGTGCAAAACCATCAGCGAATTTTTTTTTTATCGTTAAAGACATTTTTCATCTATTCTTTGCAATATCACTGGATGCGAGCACATTTTGCTTTGAATGGCTCTCATCTTTTTTGTTATGAGAGCATTTACAATGCTTCAATGGATTTAAAATCAATTTTGTTAGTGTACGAACATCAAATATATTCATATGAGAGAACCGGATTTTCATTTCAAAAGGAAGTCAACGCATTTCAATGTCGACCTTTTTTAAGGCAAAATATCATTATAATCTTCCTTTTTTTGCAGTTTATGCACAAAGGCAAACAATCAAAGAAGAAAAAGGGTAACTGAAAGCGAAATAAACAGACTATGACAAAAAGCAAACAAAAAAACAACGATCGCGCAACTGTAGCCCGCAAACTGATAAAACAGCTGTGACAAAATACATGAATGTAGGTGTCGATGCCGTCGATACGAAAAATGACGCATTTTCGATGAATATACTTATACATATATATATATATATATATATGAGTGTCTACGCGTGCATTTACAAAGATTCAAACGAATTCATCAAATGATTGAACATCATCACCTCTCTTTTCACATAATCAGTTGGTTACACATGGCCCGACGAACACATCGGCATTTTGTGTGACACATTTTGTGCGATTCATTCGATGTCAATCTGAATTTTTCGATTTTCGTATATCTTCACATGTATTCAAAGCCCTACATAAAACAAATATCCAATATGTGTACGATACACACCTTCGTATAAACAAACCGAAAAAACAGCATCACATGGAAAAGCTCGAAACTAATTTCCGATTATTTTGTTGGTTTTATTTGTTTGTTCAGCCATTTGGTTGTACATTTTCGGTCTTTTCATCCGTTACCCCCTTGTATGTTATTCTGCAAGTGGGATTTTCTGCAATTATCCAACTGTAAAGCAATTCGGTGTTTTTATTTATCAACAACAACAATAACATTTTATATCGTATGACCCCTGTTTAATTCAATAAAATCGAACTTTAAAATAGAGGGAATCGTACTACCCAATAAGTTTGCATCTGATTCACACTTTTTAGCCATTAGATTGGAATTCTATTTCACAATGCCAAATTTATACTATATATAAATTTCCGAAGTATTTAACTTTAAGCGCATTTCGTTTGAAGTGCTTTTGTATTAAATAGGAGAAAAGACACATGTATTTCTTTTTTCGAAATTCTGTTTTATTTCACTAACTCGAATGCTTTTTGTTTGTTCCGTTTTTTTTTCCATGTCTTGTTTTTTTTTTTTTTTTGCTGCAATGGCCGTTTCTTCTGTGTTCAACACACACCAGAGCCCTGTAACACTGTGCAATTTAGGTGTTGGAGCTACATTTGGTGAATCAATCCTGCATGATCTGCCGCGCGATAGCACAGTTGTGACAAAAACGACCTGCGAACTATTACGTGTTGAAACGAAAGATTTCCGTTTAATATGGGAGGTAAGTTTGTGTGTTAGTGTATGTGGGTGTGGACGAGAGTGTGTATCTATCATTTAGCCGAGTGCGATTATTTCGAATTTGCCGAGGTAGCTATAATATGTTATGATGTGTATTTTTGGTTGTATGCATGTTGTGTTTTTTACACTCAACTAGAAGTGTGTTTTATATCGCTCTGGGGATGCATACATAAAGTACAACAGGCACGTTTTAGCCACACACTTTTGTCTTTGTTCCGGCAAATGAACGGATTTTCATTTCTATTCACGTTTCGAATATCAAACACAACACAACCATTATGAAATTCCAGTGATCCTTTTAGTACTTTCATGCTATTTCACGAAGCTTTTTTTTCTTCATCTTGATGATTGTGTCTATAATTCAGTGTGCTTCTCATCACCATCTTCTTCTTCTTCTTGGTCTTCGTCTATTCAATAAATGGTTAAACGGTTTACGGGTGATTCGCTGGGTATCAATAGTTGAAAGCGACACAGGAGAGAGGATGGAATACGTGCGTTCGATTTTGATGTAAAATTTTACACGAGACGTTGATCTCTTGATGATTTCAAATAGATTGTTCCAGTTTTTCGACTCTTACTTTGAGCCACTCATAGCCGTTTCACCGTTTTGGTTTTTTGTTTTTTGCATGTGCTGCAAAAGTTGTAAGCTTCTAAACTGTCCTCCGCATCCATAACTGGATCAATCGATATTAATATACATATGGATAAAATAGCTGAGTTTTGCAAAAAAACGTATAAAGATTCGCACACAAAAACCACCATTCGCTGTATCATGAATATGAAAAATGGAAAAGTAGCGCTTTAATACTCTAATTAACATTTTATATCCTTATTCAATAGCTTGAGCGAATGTAAGTACAACTTGAATACACTAATTGTGCTTAATTTCCTGTTCATAAGCTTTTATCGTTTGAAGCGAAGGTAAATTTTCTGGAAATATGTCTTTATTTATGCTTTCACATTTTCCATACGAAAATTTTCTGTGAAAAATCGGGCGAACGTAATATATGTATACATGTAAATGTAATGTCGTTTTTTTTACTGTCAAGTAAGACACAGTATGCTATGACGTTGATTTTCGTAGTATTCAGTTATCTCGGTAACAGAAATATGAATATCTATATATATAAAGACTTTTATTGATTATTTTTTTTTGTGCTGCTGCTCTTCAACGAGCTTAGCTTACGTTGATTTCTTCCTCGTCATCGTCGTCGTCATCGTCGTCAATGAGTACTTTGCGTACCTATCCAGGAGTTTGTTATGCTCTCACATTTATATTCGCATTCACATTCGCATTCATATAATTCTTGCTTTTACCATGAAACATTTACGATTTATAAGAGTTAGGCATGATACACAGCACGCTGTGCGAAAATATTCTCGCATTAATTCAATTTTTACATATCTCATATTCCTTTGGTCGTTTTCATTGGCGTCAGCCTCATCACATTCACATTTTTTTTGCGAAAAAAGAAGCGTACGTTACCCTATATATTTTTTGTATTCGTATATGTTTTGCTTTTTTCTTTTACTTTTGCTTCTTCTCATTCTTCCTTTTCCTTTTCTGCGACATTCTCAACCAACTGTACTTTCCCAATCAGAACACTTGAGATGAAATCTCGCATAGAACGATAATCTCTTTGAAAACGATTTTGTTCCTTTTTCGATGGGGGTGTGTGTGTGTGTTTTTTTGCCACTTTCTCCGTCATTTGCCATTACCAGCGAAACATTGAATGGTAAAGCAACAGTATAAACGAGAAAAAAAATCAAACATATTCTACTACTTATGCGTTCGCAATGAAAGTGTCTTTGTCACCGATTTGTTTTTTTTTTTCACTTTCTCTTTCGTTCGTTCTAACTTTGATTTTATCGCCATTCTTAAAGAGTATTTTGTAAAAAAATTGAGTCATCTAAATGCAATACGCGCATAATACAAAATTGTTTTGAAAACTTTGTATCTTTTGTGTCTCCATTATACTCTTTTGTTCATGCATTGTGTGCGGTGCTCATGTTGCTGTGTGCGTGTGTTTGTTGCCTCTCAGATAGATCTTAGGTTCTTCGATTTCTGGCTTCATATATTGTTTTACAAAGCAGAAAATTTGATAGACTAGATGGATGTTTGTAGCATTTGTGTGATATGTTGGTTGAGTTGGCCGCGTGCTTGTCTCTTCCTAGCTTTTTTTTTTCTTCAAACGATCAAACATCGTTTGTGTTGTGTCTTTTTTTCTGCGCTTCCACTCTCACCCTCTCTCTTGCCATTACACTTTAAATGCATTTAAACAACATGTTGACAAAACAACATGTGCAAATAACAGAAAATTTCTTTTTTTATGTGCACAATATTACAATTTTATGTACTACATTAACTACTTTTTTTATGATTGTGAGTGTGTTATATAGTGTGTTACTTTGTTTGGTATCAATATAAAAGGAAAAAACCCCTATAAACCGTTCAGGCGGTCGGCGAACAGATTTGATTTTGATTTTGTTTTTGTATTTATGTGTACATGTATTGTGTTAGCATTGGGCTTTATTTTTATTCTTCGAAAAGTGTATGTTTGGTTACTGTTTATATTTTCTAGCCTAACCATTTCCATCTAAGCAAACACACCGAAACGGGATAAAAGCGAAACACAGAGAGAGAGAATTGGTAGACAAAAAATGATTTCTCTATGGCAAAATCTGTAGTCTGAAAACTTTTTCGAAGGTAATCTTGATTTGAAAGCGTTCGCTGGAAATTTGTTCGCTTCAATGAGAGAAAGTAAAATCGAAAGATTTATTTTGATTCTTTTGTTGGTAATCAAAGAACGTACAAGCTTCAATCCATTCAGTTGAGCCCGAAATGGAGTGCGATAACATCGATGGGTGAAAAATGTAACGAAATCGATCTGATGCTCGAACGAAAGAGAAAGAAGACAAAAAGAGAAAAAAACTACCTCTCTCTCCATTTTGTTTGCTCCGTTTCTCTTTCTCTCTCCCTCTCTCTCTCATCCATAAGTTCCGTTTGCTCAGTGCAATCGAACAACATGCTTTGATAAATATTTACTTTGTGAAATTAGAATCGATGCACTCTCGCGTGTCGAATTTAACAAGTTCAAAAGTACATAGCGCTGTGCAACGATGCAACGTGCGCAACGAAAGTGTATTTACTCTCACACTCAATAAAGCTTTAGCTGATTTTGTGGATATACTTGTTGGAAATTGAAAATCTTATGCTTAGGTGTTTTGTATGCATCCGTTAAGAGTTTAAATATCGCTCGATTTAACTTTTTATATTTATCAACCAATGCTTTAGCCCCTTTCCCTCCCAGCATCTAATCAATATTTACATTTCTCTATATATTATATGTGTACCCTTTTTTTCGTATGCTGTTTTAAACTATCTGTTTTCATTTGATTTTCTCTCTCTCTTTTCTTTACAGAAAAATAAAGAATTAATGAACGACATTATCACCAATTGCAAACTCAAAAATGGTAAGCACTTTTGGTCATGCGAAACGGAATATTTTTTTTCTTCTCTCTCTCTCTCTCTCACGATGCAAGAAAGTTGGACTGAGTGAGAGAGACAGAGAAAAAAAATCGCACGAATTACAAACTAGATCGAGAAATAAGGGTCAAACACATGTTGAAATTAAAAGAAAAATTGCACGTAAGCGAGTGCGTGAAGTCTTGCGAAATTTTGACGGATATGATTCATATTAATGCACCAAATGTACATACGCCATACCATTATATTAAAGTTTCTCTTCATCGCATTTGAAATTAATGAATTCTTTTGAAATATCCATTCGACGCAATCAAAATGAGCAACACCAATCAAATACTGTTTTATACTATGGAATAAATGGTGTTTTGGCGAGCAAAATAGAATCAACCATTCATCTAATATTTACACGATGAAAAATGAAATTCAGTGCATAAGCTGATTTTCGATGACTTACACATACAAAGCTAAAGAATTTAAGACGAAAATACTTTTAATACTTCGATGTCAAAATTGGTTTGCAGCATTTCCATCTCACCACCTTACACTTTGCAAATACAGTTATGACAGCTTCAGTGCAAATGTTACGACGTGGAACTATTCCGTGCATGCTTTATATTCATCGACCATTTATGAACAGTATATTATTGACGCGCATATGTTGTTATCGTTGTTGTCTCGTTTCAATCTCATAAATAAAATTCGATAAAAGAACATGGAAAAAGAAAGATAACCGTACTGTGTCCAAAATCTAGATACAGGCTTATATGTATATGTATACATGTTCAATATGCCGAAAGCAAGAGTTGCGGAGAATGTTCATTATTCATATTTTTAATACCACACAACGGTACAGTGCGGCGTAGCTGAGTTAAAATATCAAGCGTATATTTTAGAAATAAATCGTTTGAGAAAATGGAGCCATTTTTTGCAATAACAAATGTGGATTTGGTTCGATTTTAGACACGAACGATTTTTCTATACTTCAACGACTTTAGGTTGAAACGAGACTAGGTTATGGATCGCGATTTTTTTTTTTACATTACTGATAAGAGATATACATACTCTTCTCTCCATTTCACCAATAAAAATATTTGGACAAATCGGCCAAAAGATTGGTATTTTACTTTAAAAGTAACTTGTTTAAGATATATATATAACTTTCTAAAACATCAGACATTCGTGTCATTTTTTTGGCCATTTAATTTGATTTGTTACCCGTGATAGCGACATTTCTTCTTTTAAATGATAAGATGTTATGTTAAATTTTTGATCTCAAGAAGATGAACAAAGAAAACTGTCGGATTTCATTTAGGTTTTATGAATTTTTGATGATTTTCTCACGACCCAAATGCAAGTCATCAGTCATTTTAATGTAAAATACATTTCCCCATTTATGAAAATCATCATTCGGAGCATACATTTTTATTATCATGTAACATGGCAGAATTAATTATAAAAAGAGAAAAAAAAAAACAGAAAACCACTATGATACTATTGAAAATAATCTGCATATGATATGAACAACGAACAAGAGATAGCGATTTTGTTTCATTTTTGTTGTTGTTTTCATTTAAAAAAAAACCGAAAATTGGACAAAATTCAACATTGTTATGCTCATTCGAAACTGTACGGCCCAAAACAATTGTATACAATATACATTGCAATAAAAAGAACACTTGCGGTGTCAAAACCACACACCTGACGTAATATGTACAATTGTGTGGATGTGAATGACATATTTGAATCATTTTGGGCTGGTCGAATGTACATAATGGCATTGACATGTGTCCAGCTCACTGAAAATCAGCGTGAATATAAGCCAAAAATATTCGAAAATCGGGTGAAAATTTCCATAATTGGTTGTGTACATACAACGGTGCTCGTTTATTAAATACGTTTCTGTCCGTTACATACACATAACTTAGATCAAAACCAACTTCCATTGCATTAGCTGTTGAGAAGCTTATGATTTGGTTACATAATTTTGATCTTGGGTTCTAATTGAAAATTATATTGGCTTAATGCAAATTTTTGTTTGACCACTGTTTTTTGTTGTTGTCAATTTTACACCGTACGTTTGGGGTTTTTTGTTTGTTTTTTTTTTTTTTTTTTTTTTTAATTTCTTCCATTGGTTTGGTTTGCTTTGCTTTTGGTTTATGCAGAATTTTTTTTTTTTGCTTTTTTTAATTTAAAATTTATTGATCGATTGTGAATTTGTGTGCACCAGTTTTATACATTTAAATGTTGCATAGGTTTTGGACGTGGTATCACACCGGCCGCACAGACGTCACCTGTTCGTCGCGCAAACAGTCCAGATCATCCAAATCCGGCATTAGCAATCACGGAGATTCCAAGCCCGGCTATAGCACGAATTGGATGGGCACTACGTGTTCTATTACTATCTGATAGCTCCAGCTGTCTCAAAGATCGAAAGGTAAATTTGTTACGTTGACGATTAAATGGGAAAACATTTTCCGAGGAAAAATAATATAGTGAAAAACCGAAGGCGAGCAAAGGTAGAGCAAAAAGAAAAAAAAAGAAAAAATAAAAACACACAAAAAAGAATGAAAATAAAGATGATATCAGCAATGTAATAGCGTAGCATAAATAAGCATCGCTCGACCAAAGTAGGAAAAGCAATACATAAAAATCCAATTTAGCTGTATCTAATGTTATTACCGACGTCGATGAGTGAATATGCCGTATAAAAACAATAACATAATGGTTTGATGTGTTTTTTTATAGGTTTCAGGCAAATTGATTCGAAAATGTGCTTTGGGCACCGAACTTGTCGACTGGCTGATGAATTTATCGGTAATCGTGCATACAAGAACACAGGCAGCTGGCATGTGGCAAGCTATTCTCGAGGAAGGTGTTTTAAGTCACGGTAAGTAGCACATTCATACAGTTGAAAGCGTAACTGGATGATTTTATCTGTTCGCCAATTTTAGATTTACCTCTATCGTTGGCTTTCATTTGCACACAAAACATTCAGTCTTCTCGATGTATCTTCTCTTTTTTGCATTGTTTTCACTCGATCCTTAAACCAAAATTGAAGGTTTTTACATTATTACGGTAGTCTTCAACAACGATTACTGTTTTCTGTTTGAAACTACTTCAAGATTCATTACATTTATTGATATAATGACGATATAAAACCGGATACCAGTAACCGCAATGCGAATTGATTTCTCTTCATCAACGAAAACGTATTATAAGAAATAAATGATCTCATTTTAAATAAAGAGGTTTATGGTTGCGATTATATTTTATTTTCTTTCTTTATTTTTGTCTCTTATTTATATATATATATATATATCTAACACCATTCAATTTCCGTTCTTTCGTTTTCGATACCGGACGAATAAAAATCACGGCAAATCCGAACAGTGAACAAAGAGCAACCGTTTAAAGATAAATGTTTCTTATATCGATTCAAAGTGGATGAGGATGGTACTGGTGGACAACCAACATCAGACGAACAAAATGCGGCAAACGAACATGTACGAGAAGCGTTGGGCACTCTTTTACATCGTGGTTCTGATGCTACGCTACGAATGATTTTACGAAAAACGTAAGTTTTCTTTTCCGTCTTTACATTACGAAAATAGAGATGAATATCCCGTTCGCAAAAGGAAATTTGAGTGTTTCAGCACAAAACCACTTACGGCCACTTTCAAACATTGCGCCGTGATTGTAAACAGACATCAGTCGTTTTGAACCTTGGTTTTTGGTTTTGTGTTGTCTTTCAAGAAAAACACCATTCGCCCAAACAATAAAAACATACAAAACATCACAATGAATCATGAATTTTCTTGAGGCAAATCACAAATCAAGTAGAAAAAAAGCCCCATTGTTGTTTCTATGTAATTAAATTCACAAATTTTTGTGGTCTGTTATTTTTGTGGCTGAAAATTGCATTTTCAGATCGCATGAGCGCACGCAAGAGGAACTCGAATTGGTATTTGAAGAGCTACTTCATATTGCAGCCTTATCACATCTATCAACATCAATAAAACGGGAATTGGCATCAATTATTGTGTTTGAGGCACATGCTTATGCGGGCACCATTTGTAAGTACTTGAACATGAACAACAGACATTTATCACAATATAATATAATATCGTTTTATTGCTGCTCGGAGAGTAAAAACCAATTATGATTCTTATTTCAATACACAGCCATTCGGCTACGTCGTTCTTTTTGGCAGTTTTGACAGCTTTTGCACACGTACACTTCAACCAGAAGATATTGTACGATTTGTGAATAATCTATTGAATCGTGGACAATTGACTCCACGTCAGCCTCCCACATACCCGCTTCGAAGATAGAGTTTGTTGTGTACACTGTACACATACACAAACACGCAAAATACACAATCAACACAATTGGATACGCACACATCTCAAACAAACGCACAAAAATCAATAATTACTCATGGTTTTCTGTCTAAAATAAGCATTAACATCATCTATCTATATTCGTTTTTGCCTTGTTCCCTGGCATTTTCTCATTTCTGATTTCAAAAGCTGAACATAAAATCGGGTTTAATTTGTGACAAGTGGAAGCACAATTTACAATTAAAGTAGATTGTTTCATGGAATTTAATTAACAAATAAATCGCATTTCCTTTTGGACATTGAAGTGTTTTTGAAACATTCAAAAGCAACAACTCTCAATCCATAAATTGTTTGAAAAGTGCTACAACCATTTGGTTAATGATCATGGTCGTTTTTCATCTCGTCATTTTGGCAATTGCTACTCTGTGTCACTCTCTCTCTCTCTCTCTCTCTCTCGCACTGCTACTATCTTAATCGGCCCGTATCGTCATATTTTGGCATTTCCAAGCCATCATTAATAACGTCTCATTAACACTCAGAAGTCACTGTCGATCGAATATATGACAGATGCCTAGCATCAATGTGTTAACGATAACTAATCTTAATAGTTATAAACGTAATTAAACCTTTTTCTCTCCACCTCTTCAACTTATTTTATGGGTTTTTATTTTCATTTGCTCGTTTTTGCTGTTTGCATTTCCTACACCAAAAACAACAACATCAACGTTATGTTATTATGTCGATAAACAATTTCTGCCGACGAAAATACGAAAACAAACAGTATTTAATCAGGGCGACGAAGGACGTTCATGGTACATTATACTAAAAGGATCAGTTGATGTGGTAATTCATGGCAAAGGAACGGTCGCTACACTAAAAGAAGGCGATGATTTTGGAAAATTGGCACTCATCAACGATGCTCCAAGGTATGTTAACTTTCATTCACTCTCTCTCTCTCTCTGCCCCCCCTTTCTTTCTCTACATTCAAAATATGCTGTATGTTTCTGTCTTATACTTGAGGTCTACACTATACGGCTCATTAAAATATGATTGATATGAAAATATATGTTAATTTCATTTGCCATATTTTTATGGACCCTTTTTACCGACAGCAACAATGACGGGAAACTTCGTTTTTTCTTTATCAAACACACATAGTTAATATAGATATAGATTCAAAAGCGAAACAGTTTGTTTGGAAAGCTGAAATGCAAACGAACCGACTAAAGAAAGAGTGCCAATTGAAAAGCATCTTTTTGATTTATTTTTGCGTCTAAAGTGTTGAGTGAATTTCCGTTTCATTTAGGTTTCGGTAAATTTGATAGAATTCTTGGAAATTTATGAAATTAGATATCTTATTGTGTTTTATGTACAAGCTGCCTCAGAAAAAAAAAACGCTGTGTTGCTTCTGTTCGCCATCGCCTTGTCAGCCATATAAATGTTCAATGTGCTTTAAGATCACTTTTATAAATATGGAACCTCATTTGAAAATAATTCAATTCAATTACCCGGTCAGCTTCTTTTCTCTCCTCTGTTTTTCTTTTTTGATGATATCATTAGTACGTCCTTCATTCAGGGCTACTATTCCTATGACATAATGTGAGTTCGCGTTAAAATAATCAACACTAAAATCAAATATGGCATCAAATTGATTCGATGTAGAGACCCACCAAAACAGCCTCTCACTCTCGCCTACCATTCAACAAATATTTGCTAACGTTGTAATTTTTTTATTCTTTCATGTATTACTCTCATATTCTCTTTTTTCTTTTCATTCTTTGCCTAACTTATGCTTGGCTTTTACATCATTTAACGTGCTAAAAATCGTGTACAACTCAATATGAATATGTGAATAAATTGTGCTGCGTGTGAATGTTACAGAGCTGCCACAATAGTACTAAAAGAAAATAATTGTCATCTTGTGCGCGTCGATAAGGAGCATTTCAACCGAATATTGCGTGATGTCGAGGCGAATACATTACGCTTACAGGAGCATGGAAAAGATGTTTTGGTTTTGGAACGTGTTGCCAAACAACGAGGTTTTTCCTCAGCATTTAAGTAGGTGTACCAACTTCTCTTTATATTGGAATGAATTTTCATAAATATATATATATATATAAAATATAAATGCTTTGCCGAAGCGAAATATGCGAGCGATATGAAGAAGTTGAAAAAGATGAAGATGATAAAAAAGGAAACACGCCGATTCGAATGTGCGTACTGATACCGATGTACTTACTTTATGGTATTGTATATTGGTTTCCAGGCGTGCTGTGTCAATGACAACACAGAATAAATATGATATGGCTGTTTCGGTACGATAAAGTGGATATGAATGAGTGATATTCGAACCACCATTGAAAATCATCTTTTAATGAGCTTTCTTTACCGCCTCTTCTGAGTATTTGATTGCTGTTTATTCACTTTCATTACCGGTGGTAACAAAAAACATTAACGAAAAATATGAATTCGCTGGTGGCTGACACGACTGACTAAAATTCAATTTCCACGCGTTAACATATTTTTCCGTTTCATTTTCACAATTTACAAATTTTAACAAAATTAATTTTATACTTTATAGTCGGTATCATTGACCGAAACGTTATCGATTGAATCTTTTTTTAATCATAACCAACTAATTGAATCGCATCGAAATGGCAACATATACATAAATGGTGTAATGGATACGATAAGCGTGTCTCCTTTTTCATCTTAATTATTATTATCTCTTCGACATTAAATTAGATTCTATTCAAAGCAAAAGTTCGGCCATTTATTTCGATTTTGCTTGATAAACTCTGATTGTGATTTATTCGTTTTAGGTATACTGTGATGAGCGGTACACCACAAAAAATGCTAGAACATTTACTTGAGACTCGCTTAGGAGGACAAGTGGGACCAAACGATCCATTCTTGGACGATTTCTTACTTACGCACATTGTTTTCATGCCAGTGCCAATCCTAATCAACGAATTAGCACATTTATATCCTTTTTCTTAGTAGAAAACCGAAACCATTTTTAAACTGAAAATTTACATCTTTTTATTTCTCATAAAACACATATATTCTTTTTTTTAAATGTCATTTGCCACAATGAAAAAAACAAACATTTTCTTTAATCGAAACATTGAATCGCTTGAAACACATTTCACAATGGAGGTAACGAAGAAAATGATTCATCAGCAACAGCCGAAGATACCGAGTATGCATTGACGATGCGAAAACGTGTAATACAATTTGTCCAGAAGTGGGTGATTGCCGTTAGGCAAGCCGTCTTCGAAGAGCCAATAACTGTTGCTTTTATCGAGGTGTGTTATCATAAATTAACAAATTTAAATTTACTTCCAATTGATTTACGTTCCATTGAAAATGGATGACTACGTTCCCACATTTTAAAATGGTGATACGTGCACCTCATTGTCTATTATTTGCATTCAACAAAATTCGCCATCCACCAATTCACATTCACAATGTTGAAATTCTTTTGTTTCGTTTCATTTTATATCGTCTTTAGGAATTGGCAAGCATAGTTGATGCTGATCCTGATTTGCAAGAAGAAGCTGGTATCATGCATCACGTATTAACTCAACTATTAAGATATCAGGTAAGAGTTCGTTCATCGTTATTCAACACGGCGGATGAAGTGGTAGAAATCAGATCCATTTCTTAATAAGAAGATGGAAAAAGAGAGAAAGTCGTTTAGTTCGCAGCGAATTTAGAGGATATGCTTATGCATGTCCCTTGTCACAATAATACCATCATCAGCATTCCGTATTCAACAAGACATTGAATTTCGGTCTCTTAAAGAAGACGAAGAAGAGCGAATGTGTTTGTTGTTGTTGTTGTTTCGGCGGGTACGCAGCATTCTCCATTGTACAAGCGAATAACAAGCATTACAATTGTAGATTATTGCTTCTAATGCGATTCGCGTAATTGTTGTGCTGACATTTTCGCTGTGTAGGAATGTTGTGTGCGACGGAGTGTGCACAAATGTATATTCTTGGGGTGGCTAATGCGACTTCGAAAAGTAGCTATTACGTTGATCTTATCTAATATAATAAAGAATATCGCTTAAATTGTTTCAGCCTGCGGCGTATACGCTGGCGTGTTGAACAGTCAAACATGTTTCTAAATGTGCAATGCCATAAAGTATGATGCCCTCTACCGCCGTTCTAGATTTTGCATCCTCATTTGACATTGACTCATTTTTACGACCATCGCCCGGCCTCTTTTCCCTCTTTCTCTCCAATCACACACAATTGGCGCGATGATGATTCAAATCAAATCGTAGACAAACTAAAATATGTTTTCACCTCTATATATTTTATGTCAAAATGAAAATGAAAAACTTTACCGACCGCACAAATGGTGATGTGAATTTGAATTATAAGTATCATTTTTGCATTCAAATGAATTTGGATTGTTTTCGGTGTTCATTGACTTCGTTGAAAAATGTGCACACTTTGAATTCACATGAGATTTAATGAACGTATACACATTTCAATGTGTTCAACGAGACATCGCCGAATGAACGAATAAACTTTCTTTTGCATAATTATCATTCTCTCTTCATTCCATTCACATTTACATTTGGATTGAAGAAAAAAGTCTTTATTTCAAATTGTTCAGAACGATGAAGTTATGATAATAAGCTCGTTCATTTCCATTCTCTTTGAATTTATTCAACTGATTTTTTTTTTGTGTGTTGTTTTTGTTGTTTCACATTTTGTCTGTTAGGAAGAACGTCAAGCACAAACTGGACAAAAATGGAAATTACCTCCAAATGGTCAGCCAATTTGTTCGTTTTCTGGTAGTGAAAAGCAAAGTCGAACGCCGATTCGGCCTGAAGATGACAGTAAGTAAAATTGGTTTTTCTTTTGCTAGTGAATGTGCATAAATTTTATGTGTATGCACATTGTACACTGCACATATATAAATGTGTTTATATGAACTCTTCAACCGTTTATTCCAGTTATCTTCCGAGTATATTGTGCGGACCACACATATTGTACATTGAGATTTCCGATAAATGCGACGACTGAAATGATAAAAGCGAGCGCTGCCGACAAATTGCAATTGAATCGTGCAAATGAAGATTTGGTGTTAGCCGAGGTTAAATCGAATGGTGAACGTACCATTTTTAAGGATCATGACGTGTCAATACCGACCGCATTGTATTTGAATGCTAGAATTTTCGTTTCATCCAAAGATCATATCGATGCGCTGGTAAGTCATATCTATTTCTCTCACATATATCGTATGTGCGGTCGCGCATTCAATTCTTTTTTTGACTTTATGTTTGTTGCTTTTTTGTATGTTTGTGTGTGCGTGCACGTAATTTAAATGCAGACACCGTTGCCCGAGCAAGAAGAGATCACCGAGGGCATTCCACTGGAATTGGAGCAATTGGGTACCAAAGAATTAGCATTTCATATTACGCAATTCGACTGGGATTTGTTCTGGTCAGTACATGAATACGAATTGCTCTATCATACATTTGGCAGACATCATTTCGGCAAGGTAAATTAAATCGATGTTTCAATCGATACGATTTTATTATCAAACATTAAAAATTAAACGATTAATATCATCAATATTATTGCTGTTTCAATCCTAAGTACCATTATTTTAATTAGTTCAATCGAAATAAAATGGGTTTCAATAGATAGATAGATTTCGATAACGTTGAACATGTTCGCGACATCGATTGTTATAGCAATTATTTTAAATGGAAATTTTCAATTTGCGTTCAATATGCAGCCGATCGAACGCGACCCAAGAATATTTTGGGAAAATGAAAAGCAACGGAAATTGCAAATGCAATGGCACAGCTAACAAAGCCGAAATAAGCGGATTACTGATAGACAAAAACATTTCAATGACGCAGCTGACTTGTTTTTTTTGGTCCACATTGTATCAAAACGTGATATTTATGGAAACCAATCATCGATTTTATTCGCGCTGCCCTTATTAAAGCTCACGCTTCTTACCTCACATAAAAATAATAGAAAAAGAGAAGAAATGGGAGAAATGGGGAGATAAAATGGGAGGGTACTAGCGTACTGAATACAATAAAAAAATGAAAATTTTCTTTTTTTTCTCTCTTTCTCTCTCTCTCCATCTTCCGGAAAATTTGCGCAAAACTCAAAATATTGATATCAAAACAATGGTGAAGTTGGATAATGGAATGCAAATGAACTCATGAATTTGGTGTGCGTGCGTTTGAATATTTTTTCCACCAATTTTTATAAGATTGTTAGAGAACAGGCTTTTCTCTCATTCTCTACCACTCGCTGTCACTCTTTTTGTCACATTCACTTAAAAAACACATATATTTTTTTTCAATCTGCGGCATCATTTCTCTACAATTGAAAGCTCTGATTTCATAATGTTTTTATGATAATATATATCCTTTAATCCATTGTCAATAAAATCACCAAATTGAAATCCTTTCAAATTCAAATGTAAAGCCAACTAAAACGAAATCTGAACGAGACAATTGAGCCTCAGAAACAGACATTGAGAATCTACATGCATGCAAACTGATTTGTTTCACTGAATTAACAAGTCAATGACAAATGAATGGTGGTGATTGGATTGTTCCATAGAATGGCTGGATTTAGTGGCAGTACACAAATTGTTCCGATGGGACACGTTGTGCTAGTAGTATGCCGATTGAAATACCGCTAAAACAGCATTAAATTTATTGAGATATTGAATTCAATCCGTGAATCTCGAATATCATAAAGAATTTATAATATTTCTATTTATTTGTTCATTTCATTTGAATTCACATACAGATTACGGCCAATTTGGATGTATTCATCAGACGCTTTAACGAAATACAATATTGGGTTGTCACAGAAATCGCATCACAATCGAGCATTACAAAACGTGTATTACTGATAAGGAAATTCATTAAATTGGCCGCATAGTGAGTATATAATGTTTATAATTTTACAAATAATAAAAAAAAAACAAATTCGCTAACATTTCAATGGATCGATATGCGATCAAAAAATGAATGAGAACAAATGGGGCTGTCAACATCATACGTGAATGTGAAAATAGAGCAAGCTTACGTTGCTTATTTCATTGTATGTCTCGCCGAACGATGTCGATGAGATGCGTGTGTGTGTGTGTGCGTGCCTCTTGTTCATTCATTTTGCATTCCGTATGATTGACAATAAGCAGCTTTTCAATGTGATTAGCATTGCATGTTTGCGTTGTTCGTGATGTATTTTTTTTCTTTCGTATCATATATTCCTTTTTTATTATTATTTTTTGTATAATATGTTTGTGTATTTTGTGTAACATTGTGTCAATTGCAGTTGTAAGGAGTATCAGAATCTGAATGCATTTTTTGCGGTTGTGATGGGTTTATCAAATAATGCTTGCTCAAGGCTGACACAAAGCTGGGATAAAGTACCGTCAAAATTTAAAAAATTGTTCATGGAATTCGAGGCGCTCATTGATCCAAGTCGAAACCATCGAGCTTACAGGTAGGTTGAAAACTAATTTTTTTTTATCGAAAACAACAAAAATACAATATGAAAACAAAATCATCGCTGCAGCATTGACAGAGCGTACAAGTAGCTTAAATACAATAAAATATTACGATTACCTTGTTTCGCTGCGGGTTTAATTAGTGGTTTGAGAAACTTCATGTTCTCAACATTCAATTCAGTTTAATATGCCATTTTTGATGATGAGAAAGAGAGAGATATTCGCTTTGAAAACAATTGAAATTTGCATATGTTTCCGTTTCTGATTGAATGGCATTGTATTGCTGATTTCAGGAGTTTCGTTGGAAAATTGCAACCGCCTGTTATACCATTTATGCCATTGCTGTTAAAGGATATGACTTTTGCGCACGAGGGCAACAAAACCAGTTTGGATGGTTTAGTCAATTTCGAAAAGATGCACATGATGGCACAAACTATGCGAACAATTCGCTTTTGTCGATCAAGACATTTGGGTAAGTATTTCACATCTTCGTCTTTCATTGCACATCATTTTAACATCAATATCACATTCATTTTATCATTGTTTACTCCAAACAATTGCTTTCACCGCACAAACCAAAATCAAGCTTTAACGTCTACCGTTCTTCCTCTTCTTTCTACATTCCATTTGCGTTCATTTTTTATTTATTCATTTCTATCGTGGGTGGCCTTCTTTCCCCATCTTCCATCATAATCAATTGATACATAAATGAAATTGTTATTATTTCAGTATTGGATCCACCGTCGCCAAAAAGTGAAGGTGATATTCGTGCGTATGTTGGCTGTTTTCGTGTGATTGAAAACCAAAGACAATTGACAATAATGTCACAGAAAATTGAGCCGGGCCGAAGGCAATGAAGTGATTAAAAGTAAAAGTCTCATTTGTCTGTGCACAAATACCACATCAATGGTAATTGTGCTCATTGTCTGAACCGAGCCCTGACAATTTTTTTATTTACATTTTGCGGCAAACTAACCACACACATACATCAATTGTGTTTGTGTGCTCTATTTGGACCAGTTTAAAAGTGGTGTGAATTCATTTCTCATTATAATTGACACTTTTACCATTTAAATTCTCGCTATCAGAATAGATATTTAAGTTAATCACACATGGATTTGAGTTTAAAATCTAAGGATACAACATAACATAAAAAAAATCACTTCATCGAATCCATCCACTGAGAATAAATTCAACTAAAAGCGAATTGCTACATTAAATTCTAGGTAATTATTAAATACTTATCAGAAAAAATGTTTTATATAGCACGGTATTGTTTTTTTCTTCCCCGATTTTTGAAACACCTTTGAAAATAAGTACATAAAATCAAACAACCACACCACATTTCAATGAACAAAAACAATGACAAACCAAAATACAACCATATTTTTAATTGATATTCAAAACGCAATAAATTGCAAGTCTTATGAAAGCAAAAAAAGTGAAACAGAAGAGTATATATATATAATTTAATATATACATTCATACATACAAGAAAATCTTATATACATATTACCGTTGATAGCAGGTTGACAAAGGAATTCATTGGAAAAATAGTATATCCTAGTCTCTCTGCGTTATTAAGTTATATCGTATGATGCATAAAATGTATTTTATCACTGCACATATATGTGTCGAATTGATATGCTGGTTGTAGCATAAAATACAATGAAACGAAGAAGAAGAAGAAGAAGAACCAGTGCGAAAAAAGAGAAGAAACACAACAAAAACAGCAACAACAGCTTACAACAATGTTTAAATGAATATACTATCTGATGTGTGTCAGTGACATAGCAATTTTTAAGAAGTTCCGAGTAAGTTTAAGCACGTACAAATAATCGTAAATAGGAATTAGATATGGTATCGGAAGCAACTGAACGAAATGTCGCAAACGTAAATGTGTAATCATACATGTGTTGATTTGTTCCGTCAACAAATTTATTCTTTCGTTGACTTCACTCGATGTAATTGAAATGATTGTAATGACAATCAAATAAGTAGTTTTATAATGCACAGCACATAAATCAGAGCTGACACTATTTTTCTGTTTGCTGCAACGATATTGAGCATGAAATGTGCATATTTGTAGTTTCAATATATCTCCTTGCCAAACACACTTGCCTCAGTCCCCACCCTCCCCCGAAGTATGGCAGTATAATATTTGTTTTCACGTAGATTAACATTTAACAATTTTAAACTCAACGGTGAGAGTGAGAAAGTGGAATCGACGGATATAATAATAATATGGAAATAAAATTGTGGATCACACACAGCAGCTTTTTTCGCTTCAACAGCCAAACGCTATGAAATATGATTGCGATGTGGTTGTGAATGAAAAAATCGTATAATTGAGACACTTATTTAAAGTGGTTGATTCTTTTCAGCCACTTTAACACTTTTTCTATTTATTTTCAACGTATTTTCACTATAAAAAACTTTACTTCTGTACATAAAAGAACCCCTTCTCTCGTTTCCTCTATTTTTAAGTATAGCTAAACTGATAGAATATAAGTGTGATATGTTTTTAGTTTTACTTTGATTTTCCGCACATACCATACAGCAAACATATCCATTCATAAAATAGTTCTTTGTTTGTTTTCCATTTTTTCGTTTTTCTATGTTCATTTCTTTTTTATTGAGAAAAATCTGTGATGAAAAATAAAGAAAATTTGAGCGATTCAGATGAAAATTGAGAAGAAAAAAATTTATAATAAACGGAATAGAATTTTATTATTTCTCTTTAAATATGATTAAAAAACACACTTTTTTTTATTTTAAATCATAATTTTCTTTAGATTTTGATGTTTTTGTAGCAAAAATTTCATTTTTTATTTCATTTCCATTTAAAATAAAAGTATCGTAAGTATTGAATATACTTCTTGTGTGCCTCTATCAATCTCTTTTGCATTTCCTTTAAAATGGTGTGAAATGTAAATATTTAATAAATCTATCGAATGGAAGTATGTTTTTGTATTCTCTTGAGATCACTCAATTCTCTCTTTTTACGTTTGTTTTTTCTTCCAACAATTCAGTTCATTTGAATGGTAGTATGAAATGGAATTATGTCGGCGACAATGAATTTTCTCACGATCAAAATCCCATATTTCCACGTTTAATTTTTGCAAGTATAATAAATTAAGGAATACATCCAATGCAGTAATGTGCGAAGGGAGGGGGTTTACCCCCCCC
>NW_022197544.1:5455961-5613990 GCF_009176525.2 Contarinia nasturtii
TTTTATTTTTATTTTTTATTTACAAAAAGTATACTTTTTAGAGTTTTTTGTATGAATAATTCAGTCGATAAGACAGTTTGACATTAGGTTTGACAAACGAAATTTTTATTTACGCGTATTTACATTCATTTCCAGTATTGACAAGTATTTACACGTATTGACAAGTATTTACGTCTCAACAATATGACTCAATACGATCAATATTTGTAAATAACGTTCAATATTTGTAAATATCGTTCAATATTTGTAAATATCGTTCAATATTTGTAAATATCGTTCAATATTTGTAAATATCGTTCAATACGGTAAATAGATGTTAATACTCGTGCAATAACCCCAAATAAAAATTCAATAAATTTTGTTCTTTCCCCCTAGATTCCGAATCCACTATATAAATTACTAATCCAGCTATTCCACTAATCCAAAACACACAAATGTGAAATCGAAACTATTTTTCTTATTCCATGCACTGTTTCCGTCAAAAATGCTAATTCTGCTATTCCGCACTATTCCACTAATCCATCAATAAACGTCAAAAGAAATGTCAAATGGATTTGAATTGAAACAATTTTTGCTATTCCACGCGAATCCATTCACAGACGTTACTATTTCATAGCAATTTCTCGAATCTTTACACCAAAAGTCTAATCCTTTTCCACGTGTCTACCCGCTAGGCAAAATTTCATGCTGTATGATTTAGATTTCTAGCATTACCGGTAACGCTGGGTAACGCATTATTATTGTAACGAAGCATTACGAGTTACTATAATTGTATTAGATATTATTAGATATTGCTAAAAATCTAACATTACAATTGTAATAGCATTACAGTAATGCTTCGTTACAATTGTAATGTGTTACAGCAAAATGTAAATCTATACATGTTGTTAATATTTCACGTATTTTTAACATTTTTAATTCCATGATGTTCAGGATGCGCTTGAAGCGAATCAGGCGAATCAGCACGTGCTTCCCAATGCCTTCGACAAAAAGCAAATTATTTCGGCGGCAGTAAGTAATATATTCCACAAAATAAGGTTTGGCACGTACGATGTCATTTTTGTGCTTGAACATCGGATCTATCATGTGGACCTCCTCCATTTCTTCATATTCACTCATTTTTTTCGGCAAAATCGGAATACGCTGCATGCGCTTTTTCGTGTTGGTGTAGCACCCCTTCCGTCCTAATACCGGCTGTCTCAAGTAATATTGATATTTCTTATGGATCTTGATTCGACGGAGACGACTCTGCCGCCGTTGGATCAACCGCTTGTTGTCCTTATACGCAGCACAATAAAACAAATTATACGATGAAAATGGCATATAAAGGCGGCTTTTTGTTTGCCCATCATGAATGAGGCAAACTTAGCTCAAGTATTTTGACCAGATTTGGTTGGGATATTTAGCCAAGATCTCTTCCGATAACATCAATTTGCGAATTTGGACTTTTGGTGGTTTTTCCGCTGTGTATGGTCTCTATTTTAGAAACTTGTTACCGACTTGGTTGCAAGTGGATCGACTTTTGACTTATTCGACCTTCCCGTTATTTTAGCACCCAACAATTTTTTGGTGTCGTGCATTTTGTGTTTTGTCTTTGGGCATCCCATCGCCTCTATTTTGTTATCCACAGAAGCATCTTCATCGCAAATTACCGCAACATTTCTACTAAATTTTAAATGTTTCGGTACTGGGCCGAACCTCTTATTTTTTGAACCTTTAGTTCTGCCCATATTGATCTGTGAATTCGGAATAAAAAAATTACCAATATTAAAAAAAATAACAAAAATCTAAATCTAAATTTTTCATATTTTAAAATTCAAAATGCAAGAATAATTTTCATATGGGCATTTTTTATTTAATTATTTTTTTGCTGGAAACTCTTTGGATACGACCAGAACCAATGGAATAAGCTCAGTTCCACAGTTGTTCCAATGTTTTCATTTGAAAATAAATTTTTCGAAAAAAAAATTCGAGGAATTTGTTTTTCAATTATATTTTCATTGGACGAATGATGGAACTGGGCCTATTCCAATGGAATTTATTTCCAATTATTTTACCATGATGGCCGATTCCGTAAAACGTGTTAAATCATGTTTTGACATTTTTTACCATGATGACCGACCGCGTAAATCATGTTGAATCATATTTTGACACTTTTTACCATGATGGTCGACCTCAAAATCCATGGTAAATCATGTTTTAATAGTTTTTACTATGATTTCCGACCCCGTAAACCATGTTAAATCATGTTTTGACATTTTTTACCATGTTAAATGATGTAAAACCACGATGGAGAATGTGTTAAATGGTGTTAGACCACGATGGACTGTGATGTACGAACTAAATGATGTTAAAATGGCTTAATCGTCAAAATTTTTCATTTTAAACCACTTACCACGGTGGTCAGCCATCATGGTTACCACGGTCCATTCCCGCCTTTTTGACGATAAAAGGTGCAAAATACAGGCAAAATAACGGTAAAAATAGGATTTTTTACCATAATGACCGTGTTAGACCCTAGTCTCACTTAAAGTCGGCTTTCAAGGCGATCGGATTCTGCGAGCGCCATCTCTGAGTCCCAATACAAGACAAAGCGAAACTTTACACACTTGGTTGTTCGTTTATATATTTGTCAAACATTGATATCTGTCAAAAGAAACAACGTAAACAACACGAAGTGAATATTTTTCTGGTGAACTATCGGTCCGAATGTATGTGCGTACCCTGTACGCTGTACGCAAAAATTTGTTAACACGATAACTTTCAAACAAGAAAAGTAATTCAAAATCTGACTTCACAGGATGATTGGGGGTGCCGAGGAATAGAAACCATTAGATTTTGAGCGACTTTGGTTGACAGAGTGAAGTGTCATGTCTGGTGTGATGCCCATGGCCATCCATGGGAAAAATTCATTTTTTCTTCCAAAAGTGATATTTAATGTATACTTAAACACTCAAAAATGTGTATTGGGGGGTTTTTGGGTACGAGAAAACCGAATATGACGTTAGTTTTGCGATACAAATATATTTCGAGACACTTTTCATACAAAAATTTCAAAAAAGTTGGATTTTTGTATGAAAGCCATGCCTGTATGATATCGTAATGAGCTGAAACTTTGCACAGGTTATTTTTATCACACGAAAATACCATTTCGAGAGTTTGAAGACATTTCAATGCATAATAGGGGTACCTCCCGAACAAAATTTTGGATTTTGTGCTCAAAAACGAAAATTTTGTATGGAAGGTACCACTCAATTGTATTAAAATTTCTTCAAACTTTCAGAATGTTAGCTTCTTGTGAAGAAAATAACATCTGCAAATTTTCACATGATTACGATATCATACAGACATTGAAAAGTCTATCAAAATTATTTGTATCGCAAAATTTAAATCATATTCAGTTTTCTCATGAATTCATATTTACGGTAAAAGATACGTAATAAATGCATGTTGTGGATCACAGTGCGGAAAAGTTCATCTTACGGATGTAAGACATTTTATTGTTATTATTGCAAATAAAAAATTAAAAATGTTGCCAGTTCTTCAGAAGTAAATACACTGCGGAATCGAAGTTGTTTACACGATCAGAATCAGAGTTTGAAATAATGATTAGTTTTTTCAATTCATTTATTTGAAAATCAATTACCATTAGTTAATGTAAATTGAAATTTTCAATTTATTTTTTTCAATTCATTAAATTGAATTTTCAATTACCATTTACATTCAAATTGAGAAATGAATTGAAATTCATTTCAATTGCGTGAAGTTGCAGAGATTCTAGTTGGCTCCCATAATACTACTCTCGATTGTTTTCAATTTTTTACCGTCAATTCATTTATAATAACATTTTGAATGTAAATTAAAATGTATATATATTTAAAATTTAATATTAATATACAAATTAAAAAAATTAAAATTTGAAACTGTTTTCATTGCTGCGATTTCTTTTAAACTTATTGACACAGCAACGAGCAACCGTTATTGTTGAATGTGCGCATTCAAATATTAACCTCACTTTTGACATTAGCTATGCACAAATGCCGCATAAGGCATCAATCTCTGCAACTTCATGCAATTGAAATAAATTTCAATTCATTTATCAATTTGAATGTAAATGGTAATTGAAAATTCAATTCAATGAATTGAAAAAAATAAATTGAAAATTTCAATTTACATTAACTAATGGTAATTATAATTGAATGAATTGGCATTGAAAAATTCGAAACTCTGATCAGAATTGATGCATTTATATGAAAAAGAAAATACAAATATGAAATATTTCGTTATAATAATTCAAAAAAAAATGTCCAGTGTGGAAAGTACGAAGATGGATCGAAAATCGGGTGGAAAACAATATAAAGTGCCGCCGTTTCATGGTATTTATTATTGGGATAATTATTTCAATTGCTGTATCTCATGAAAGAACATTTTGGTTATATTTCCATTGCTTCTCCGTTGACTGCACTCTTAGCATTTATTTTCTCTGTTATGTGTCTTTACAGTGTGAATCGTATATGCTTAATGACTTCATGAATTCCATACATTTGCATGCATCGCACCTTTTCAAAGCAATAGTTTTTTTTAGTTAACATCTTAGCAGAGCATCTTGATTTGCTGCTGCTCAGCATATAGCTGAGAGCTGAGAAATGCTGAACTCGTGCAGCTAACGCATACGAAACGGATGGCACGCACACATGCATTCTTCTCGTTTAAACGGTTATAAACAGTTGATTGGACGTTCAATTCAAAACTCAAAACTAAGTAACCAGTTGAGTTTGAAATTGTGTTGCGACCGACATATGAGAAGCTGCGAGAAAAACATCACGTCGCATCCCTCGTTATTTTGCTTACGTAAGTGAAAGCAAGAGATGAGATGCGACGTGCTGTTTTTGCTCTCAGTCTTTCGTATATTCTGAAAGTGTACGTCCAACGCATACGAAACGGATGCACGATACATATTCCCCTTTCACTTCGTATGTTCGCTGGTATAGTGTGTAACCGTTGTACCGGCAATAGCGTCAACGGCAGCACATACGAAGCGAAAGGGGAATATGTATCGTGCATCCGTTTCGTATGCGTTAGCCGCACGAGTTCAGCATTTCTCAGCTCTCAGCTATATGCTGAGCAGCAGCAAATCAGGATACTCTGCATCTTAGTTCACTTCATTTGTATAGTCTATTTCAATAAGATCTGTTACAGCGAACTGTTAAAATTTTGAACAAACAACATACACTCAACACGCTTAACTGAGGAGCCTTGTCCACTTTTGAATGGAAATGCGTTCCGAATACATACTAGCGCACTTTTTCTTACTTGTATCATCAATGTCGTTGTTAAACAAAAACCAAACTTGACGAAATTTTGAAAGATTTTTGTTAAATAAATCGTAATTTTCTTTTTTTACAGCATTGCCTGAAAAAATTCTATACCAAAGCAAAAAAACTGGCAAGAAAGTGTTGAAAGGCGTTGATTGGAAAACTTAAGAATGTTGATGCATACCGTTGAATTGATAAAATAAATTAAAATGAGTAAATTTAATTGAAAAAAGTATTCATTTTACCGAGTTTTTTACTAAAAATAAATAATGGAAAAAAACAACATAGCAAACTCAGTAACTCGCTTCCACACCTACTTCGTGTTTTAGAAGTAATTATTGCAGGAAATACACACTACTTACCACTTAATCAAAATTGAAAAAAAAAAAAAAAAAATGAACAATAAATCGACGGAAAATTTGCTTGAGGCCGAAGACGTCGAATCTCTTGACATTCAATCGTTGGAACTTGAAAATTTGAAAGCATCTCATTCCAATCAGTTTAATACTGAAATTCAAAATGATGAAAATCGTAAAAAAGTGAAAAAAAAATTTATGGTCGAAAATTCTGAAATCGATAGTGCCGAATTGAAATCATTGGATCGTCCAATTCCAGCGGTACGGAAATTAAGTTTGGCCCCGATTGCAAGTAAGAGAAATAGTAAAAATAGCAAGGAGTTGAAGGAAGACTGTAATCAATTGGTATGGAAACAATCTCTTCCAAGCGACGACACCATTCAAATTGTCAATGAACAAAATACGGTACATAAACACAATTTAGATGTTGATTCTAATGTGGAAAAGCGTCAAAAATCAGGAAGACAAAATTGCATTGAATTGTCTTCGTTCGGAAAAGAGAAAAAATCGAAAAAACGTTTTTCGTCAATTCAAGCGAATGAAGAGACCACATCGTTCATCTCATATGAAGAGAAACATGAAAAAGAAGACAATTCGGAGCATAATCAGTCAAATCGTTCGTCTACAAATGTTAAAAAAATTTCGGATGACAAAATAAGTGGACGAAGAAATGAGGCGTTTGTTGATTCCGACGATAATGTATCAATAACTAAAACTCCTGATGAGAGTGAAGTGAATGTAAAAATTTCAAAAATTGAGTCAAAAAAGAAAAAAATTAAATCGAAATCGAAAAAATTAAAACGTTCCCGTCACAGTATTGAAAAAAGGGACAAAGACAGTAAGGGCACGAATAAAAAACACGAAACACAAGAAACATACGATTTTAAAAGACTTATCGGTAATGATGTTATTAACATTTTTTGTGGTTTCGAAAATATAATTATGCACTTTTTACCGTTTGTTAGGCGTTTGGATACATCAAAGTTCCGCTTTACGATTTGATCCATTGATAAGGCAACCACGAGTTAGGGTATCATTTTTTGACCTAAACGATGGTGAATTGCTGAACAAAAGTAATCCACTTCGGAATGCCGTTTCAAACTATGAACCAACCAATGTTACATTCATCCAACCGATTTTGAGCAATAGATGTAAATTCAAAGTGTCAAGGTATCAAACAAATTAATTCAATTTAACCATGAATTTTTATTTAAAAAGACTTATTATTTCTGTTTTTGTCTAGTGAAATCGAATGCGATTGGGGCGATGAAGTTTTACTTATAAATGAGGATATACGACATATCCAGAGAGATCATGTCATTATTTTCTTTGAAATTGTGGATATTCTAGGTACGAAAAATACATTTTCCACCACCTTCAATAGGAAAATATTGTTTGTAAAAGAAATTCTCACCGAAAATTCACTGTTTAATGGAATTAACATATTTATTGGTTGCTTCAAATAGTTTCGGATGGTTGGTATCCGATTTGTTGGGCTTTTTTGCGGCCAGGAAATGACAAAACATTTTCAAACCTTAATGTTCGGTGTGATCTTCAACTATATTACTATCAACGTGCCAAGAATAATATCCTCAACGAATGGAAATCACAGAAGAAAATGTAAGCGAACAGAATGTCTCCAAGATGATTATTGACAAACAATTTTTCTTTTTTTAAGCAAATATCCAGCCAATTTATCGGTGACTGTTGCATCGTACCAACATAAATCATCGCAAAGTGTGTCATTGACACGGCCAATGAGTGTGTTGGAAGAAGAAAGAACCGAGGATATTTATACTTTTGCCACTGACGATGAAAAATTGAGCGAACAATCATACCCAGAAGAAAAATCAAAAACAAATCAACGGGCTGAAAAGTTGACACACAATCCAGATCGACTTGAATCAAAAATGTTAAATCTGAAGACTAGATTGCCTGGACAGGTAATAACGAAACTCATAATTTCCTCTTCGCCACGGATAAAATGATTTTCTCATTCAAAATAGCAATGCAAATGTCCAAATCGATTGGTTTACAAGCACGAAATCTCAAATCACATTCGTGGTCATACAAATCCATCTCAATATGGTACAATGATTGTGAAATTCAGGTACGGACGCATTTGTGTTCAAAACATTTTTATTCATAATAATTTTGAAAATTATTTAAATTTTAGCCCAAATGGTTCACAACTTGCATTCCATCATACAACTTATACGAGAAGTAATCATGAAATTATCGTTATGAAAGTGAATAGTCTGCAAGTATCGCATGTTTTGACTGGGCATTTGAGCCTTATATATGACATTGATTGGCTAAATGAGAGAATTCTCATTTCCGTTGCATCTGATCGAACAGCCATCGTTTGGTTTCTTAGTGACGAGAATTTTAAAATAAAGGTATTGATTCCACATCCTTCATTTGTCTATGTAACCAAATGGTTAAGCAAACTATCTGAATGTGATGCGGATCATGCATATGCAGTAACAGGTGGTCGTGATTGTATTTTACGAGTGTGGAAAATCAATATGAACATTGACGCTGATATTGAATTGTACGATGAATTGATTCAACATGACAATTACATTACCTCATTGGCAATTGCAGGCAAATCATTGCATTTATATTCAGCTGATTGGAATGGTGTGTTGCTTGAATGGTGCCAAACAAAAAACCACAAAGAAAATGATGATGGACCATTATATCAAATGAGCAGGTAGAATGATTTTTTTTTACAAATATCGACTTGTCAATATAATTTCGGTTTTCATTGTAGGAAAATCAAAATATTCCCGAAAGGAATATTCCGAATTGAAATGCATGTAAAAAGTAATCGTTTGTTTGTTCAATGTGATCCGTTGATTTATGTAATCGAAACAACGTCTGCGGTTGTTGTAAGAACGATAAAATTGTTGAGCGATGATCACATCGAGCCAGAGATACATGACACATTCACGATATCACCATGTGGATCATTGATTTTTATGAAAAGTCCATATGAAAATCAAATCAAATGTATTCGCATATCAAATGAAGAGCACGTTGGGCAGTTTCGTTTGCCAATTTCATTAATCACAAAAACATATACGGTCACATCATTAAGTTATCATCCAACCAAAGATCTAATTGCATGCGCCATATTCGGCGATTTGATTCATTCGAGCATGTTTTTGTGGTGCAATGGTGTCGATAATGTGAGCACCTTCGATCCGCCGAATGAAGACGATGCACACACCAAATATGACACAATGTTCAATTCACAAGAATGTTATAATGTTAAAACACAAGAGACAATTACAGCCGACGGCATAAAATCCATTTTAAATCGTATTGACGATTTATTCTTTATGGCAGTACGAAGCTCGATCGTTGAAAACGATCAATTCAAGGACATGGAATTACTCTTACATAAACTCTCTTTACAGTCGAAAACAATGCCATCAGACAATACAATTACAAAAGGTCAAAGTACAAATGACGAAGAGGAACATATGTTTGACATTTCAAACGAATCGAACGGACCAGAAATATCCAGACGACAGTCAAGACAACTTCAGAGTGTTACAAATATTATACCAAAGAGCATTGACTCAAACAGTTCTAAACATACATTTCAAATTAAAACAGAAAAATTAAATCAAAAACAAACCGACGAAACACAATCCGATTTGAGCGAACCAAGCAATCTCACGTTCGAAATTATAAAATCAAATGCTTGATTAAGTGCTGATGTCAATAACAAAGCAATAATAACGCAAAGCAAATAAAAAAAAAAGTATAGCACCGTTTTAAAAAATACGAAAATATCACGAAAAGGAGACAAAAATAAACAGCAGTTAACCGAGTTTGTTACATACACTTGATATGTATATGTCTTAGTAGACGGTTGTTTTCATTCTCTCTTATGGTTGTTACACAGTTTGAGCTTCACTCCAAGCATTTGGTTGCTGTGCATAACCAAACCCTGACACATAGCTGCCGATGCATATTACATCAAGAGCACGAGAATCAATAAGTCATTCAATTTAGCCGTATTAATAGATTGTTACATATTTGTCGTTACACCAGAACAATACGCAATGTCAAAGTCAAGTGTAAGTGATTTTTTTTTTTTAATTTTCAAACATTTTCTTTTTATTTCAACAATTTTTGAATATATTTTTTTTTATTTTTCCATTTATTTTGCTGAACAACCAGTGTGACATTTCAAAAACGGTCAATAGTTTATTGAACGCACCGTACCCATTCGATCATGAGCATTTCAAAACAATTTATGAAAAGGATAAAGATGAACAATCGCTGTTTGCTCAAGCAAATCTGTACAAATGTAATTTTTGTAAAATAAAACTTTTGGGCGAAAAATCACTGCTGGAGCACAATAAAAGTTTTAACCACCAGGCTGAAATGGAAAAACAAATCGAAGATATGCTATCCAAATTGACACTCGACAAGTATAAATGAATGCGTTAAATTTGAAAAGTCATCATTTCATGTGGTTCAATATATTCTTTTCAATTCGATCCGTTAGAAAAATGCCGACCATCAAATTATCTGAATCAACAACAGAAATGGTGTGTAAGGCGGCAGTGCAGTCGTCAAAAATGAAATTGGACGAAGAAATGGCCGAATTGAAATGTGAATATGAACTATATCGCAACAATCCAGCCCTACATCCAATGTACGCCAAAGAATGGCATATTTTCTACTTGCGACGTTTGAGTGAAATTTTGGCCAGTAAATATATGCGTCTACCTTGTTGTTTTAATATTTGCATGCATTCCGTTTATTTTTTGTGTTGTTAACTAGCGATGTACAAATTATAGATAACATTGATCCACGATCACATGACTTTACAAAAGATTGGTCTGTGTATTGGGTTAAACGAATCCAGGTGTATTATAATGAGGCCTTACAAAATATTATCGAGAAAATTGGCAAAAACTACATATCCACATTAAGCGATACCGGTGTTTTAAAAGATCTTTTGAATAAACCACAGGAAATTGCTCCCAGTAAATCAAGCCCAGTCTTGCATTCAATATTGATTGGTAATCGTGAAATCGACGTATTTAAATTAATTGAATGTGTATTAAGGCATGTGTACTATTATTGTTTTAGATTCGGATGAAAGCACCGACGACCAAAATTCATGTGATTCGGAATCCGAAGCTGATTGTGCCATTGATTCGGAGTTGAATGCGCAATCGGACAGTGATGGCGATGATGAGTTAGTGACCAAACTACGACCGATGGTCATACCGCAAACACTCTTAGATGAGGCTATTCAACTGGCAAACGAATCAAAATTGGACACATCCGATAATAATTCGGACCAATCGACTTCTGGTATTGGATCCGATGATCTGGATGCCTCTGATGTTGCAGATGCGGTTTTAAAATTTTTCAACGCTTGCGGTCTCAATCCAGCAAATTTATCGGATAGCCAAGTTGAACAATACATTGAATATTTCGTGTTAAAACAAACCGAAAATCCAAAACCAAGAGCCGATTCGGTTGAAACACAGACATCTTCAGACAGTGGCTATAAATAATGTTGAAAGCCGCAAGTTTTCGTTTAAAAATCCGCTCAAAATACTTAATGTCTAAAATGAAATATTATTACCAATCTCATGGACATAACCTCATTCCAGCCAATTTTAATATGATCAAACAAAACTCATTCACTTGTACATTCGCAATTTTTTTTTCTAATTATTCTTATAAAATTCGACTCAATATATTTAAGTAACTTAGATTAAAATATATAAATAAATAAACATTATTTTCTCAATCAATTCGTTTCAAGCATTTCTCATGATCTCAACACTGTTATAATTCAAGAGTTGCAAAACGATACAGATAGAGAAAATGTACCCATTTTCAATACGGCTCTGGCCAACCGCTACTTACCTTTAATTTTAATTCCATTTTTGGTGCTTTCCTATTCTCATAAAAATTGTTAGTGAAGAATTCGTCGTACAACCGTTGCAACACAATTACCTTTTATTCAAGATCATCTAC
This sequence comes from Contarinia nasturtii, assembly GCF_009176525.2. Taxonomy (NCBI): domain Eukaryota; kingdom Metazoa; phylum Arthropoda; class Insecta; order Diptera; family Cecidomyiidae; genus Contarinia; species Contarinia nasturtii. The sequence goes on from NW_022197544.1 coordinate 5,467,654, forward strand.
AATTTTCAAACGGTTAAATAAGCGTGAAGAACTATTTTGCTTGGTTGATTTGTTTCTTTTTATTTAAAATCTCATCGCCATAACATACAGATATGTTGTTGATTGTATAAAATTAAAAATCAAAAGAAACAACATTCGATTGGATTTTCGGCTATGTATAGTTGGTGGTGTTTGAAATGTGCCTCGCATCTATTCATCGTTTGATTCAACATTTTCTGTTTGTAAGCCTTTGAATGTTTCAGCTGGAACGTATGTTACCAATGTGTACAATTTGTTGGCTGAGTCTTCATCGTCATTTCGTCGGCGGGCCAAACGAACACGTACACGGAATGGTGTGCTCCTGTAAGCGTAACGCAAAAAAAAAATGCGAATCGTGAATTCTAATTCAATCGAACTTGATTTATGTATATATGTGTTATTATTAAATTCACTCACCGAATACCCTTTGACCAAATGTGCTTGTTCAAACGGGTGTCAATACGAACATCCTTGGTGCGCATTTCCTTTTCGGCAAATTTACGGATTTCTTTGATGGCGCGTGGTGCACGCTTCTTGAAACCGATATTATGTACGCGTTTCGACAAATGAATTGTGCATTCACGGGTCACAACTTCATTGATTGCCGATTTGTTTCTCTTTTCAACCTTTGGTTTGGCCATTTTTAATTTTGGGCAATTGAATTAGTCGAACTAACCTGTAAATGAATACACAATTGTAGAAAGAAAGAAAAAAACGAATTATTGTAGCGCGTGTAGTTTTGTTTATCTATCGCAATTTAAAAATTCGATCGAATATTTTCGCGACAAATTTGAATGCAATCTCTCATTTAGAGCACAATTTTCGGAACGATTAAATATTTCGCAGCACGAAACTAAGTGAATGTTTTCTTTGATGCCACGAACCAGTCAACAATATTAAACACTATTCGGCTTTGACACTAGACTTTGGCTATGTCTTGACTTTGTCGGGGATTGCCATAAAAATCACTGATTTTCACAAAAACCCATTTATTAATCGATGAAATATTATGTGGATCATATTTATCACATATTTGTGCATCGATTGCATTCAAAATTGTAGGGAAATTCTATTAAAATTACTGGATGATTTATGATTAAAATTTGTAAAAATTGGAATGCACACCTCACAGTGAAGACGACTCAGAAAAAAAAGAAAGATGGACGGAACGAAATGTCAGAATTCACCAATCCATTCACAATGGGCTTAACATGCGGTTGAAATGTCAAACGCAATGCTTGTCAATTTCGGCAGTAATAGCGCCATCTGTCACATTTCAAATTTATTGGTTACTTTGCATCGAATAAAATTGCATTTTACTAATTTATACCGCATTGAATCTCTGTATCACGAAAATAAAAATTAAAATACACTGAGAGAAGAAACCGTTGACAGACAAAAATGAAACGAAAACGAAATTAACAAAATATAATAATTTATTCAATTTTTACCCATTTTTCTTACAAAAAATTCAAAGAAAATAACAGTGTATCCATTTAAAAAAAAACAGAAATATGCATCAATGATATGTGATGTCAGTTGACCAATCTGGAAATTTTGTTGATGTGTTCTTTTTTTATCTCTCTTTTCAAATATATGTATATAATATTTTGAGCAGTTTCGTTTGACTTGAAGCTATAAATTTTGTATTCTTTGTCTTTAAGCAACATGAAATTATCATTTCATTTAATATTTTTCGTTTCTTCTATTATCGGTCTATACAAATGTTGTAATAGAATTGATCAATTTTTGCTAACTAAAATATAATATGGCATCTTAATTGTAGGCGAATATCAACTAAGATAAATCAGTATATAAATATATTGGAAGAAAATATTTTCATTGAGCATTTCGCTTTGGTGATGAAACGATGACGCGTTCGGTGCCTTTTTCTTGATCCTCTTTAAAGTAAACCTTCATGATGACAATGTCACCAGTGCTCAATGTTTGACAACCGGCGTTCGATTTGTTGTTTGAACCCTAAAGAAAAATAGAATCAATTTAGTTTTGTGTTTCTTTTCTCTTGAAATTACTGAACCAAATGAGCAAAATAGTGCGATTAAATAGTTACCAGTGGAGAGTAATTGTTACTGTCATTGAGATTAATGTTGCGTTGATTGTTCATATAGACTTTATTGCCTTGACAATTACACGGGCAGCATCTATTCAGAATAATACACACGGATAAATTAAATAAAATTTTTTTCCTTGATTCGAGTTGAATAAAATTAATCTTACCGCTTCGGTTCAATTTTAGTGAGTTGAAAACTTTCGTAGGAACTGCTTGAGTTGGATTGTGTGTCCATTGAATTCGAAAGAGTTGTGATAACCTGTGTAACATATGCAGAGAAAAAACGTACGTTATTTCATCAATAAATATGAATTATGAGTATGGTTAAGTACCGGATCACTTGGCAACAATGTTGCTGCCGACAAGATTGCTTCTAATTTGTCGATTCTCTCGATGCGATCCATTGTTTTGTCGGATAAGATTTCATCCATTAATTGCATCGATTCCGTTAAACTGGGTGGTTCCGAATTACGTGGTGAGAATGTGGTTGGACCAGGTAACGAATTATCGGATGGTACACTATCCAAACTTGGATATTCTTGATCAACTGTGTCCGGTTCAATGTCGTCTTCTGAATCACTGTTTGATCTGCAATTTTTTTTAACACACAATTCATTCCATTCTTGTACGATATCAAATGGTTCTTTTTTACACTTACCGATCTTGACCGATACTTTCTAGTTTCTCTAATTTTCTAGCCACTTTGTGTGAACCTCGCAGTTTCTCCTTTTCTTCTTCCGTCAAATCCAAGTACCTGATTAAATGAATTGCATGATGTTATTTTGTTCACAGAAAAATTGAAAAAGAAGAAAAAAAATCAACTATTTACCGTAAAAGACGAATCTCGCGATTGCTCAACACAATATTTTTGTTCGATTGACATAATTTCTGCTTCAAGTCAGCCACCTCAGTACCAAGTTTACGTTGTTTTTTTCGTGATCGTACCTCATTCGGTTTGATGAGCATTAGAATTTGTTCAGTACACAGTTCGGACAGTAAGCCTTTAAATTCTGGTTTAATAGCTCTAAATTGTGCCATTGAAAATGAAGGAAATGCGATTGAATGAAATGGAAAATGTGAAAAATTTAATGTTATTATTTACTTACTCTGACATTTTGGCGTAAAGTTGCTCATTAATCAGAACCAGTACATCGACTGCAGCATAAAGGAGCATATCTCTGGATAATGGCCGTCGCGACCAGTATTTTTGATCACGTCGATAAATATTCTTTAGCTGATCTTTCATTGGATTCTTTGGCGCATTATAAATTTCGCACAATGTATTCAATGAAACATTTTTTACTTTATACACCTGCTTATTTTGTTCTTGATACTGCAGCAACGCATGAGCCGACTGAGTGAATGTAAAAATGAAAACGATATAAGTTAATCAAATAATCAAATAGACCGAATCAAATCTAGAGCTTACTTGAGTATCGAACACATTTCGTAGCAACACTTTGAATTGCACAAATAGATTGACCGAATCATTACGACAATCGTGAATGATTTTAATAACATTTTCATTTTCAAGCAATGCCTTTAGGCCACCCTCTGCCATAATATTTGGACATTGAAAGACATCAAAAATAAAGGCTTCACCACGTACGGTGCCAATTTCAACCAGTGTTAATTCGCCCTTAAGTCCTAAATTAATGCCTTCACAATCCACTGAAATCACAACCGGTTCATCTTTTGTAGCTGATTTTGCAATTGCTTCGGTTACAAATTGACTCTCATTAACGGTGGCAATGACTCGAGTATTTTGCAGCACCTTAATTTTCCATGTATCACCCACAAACATATTATTTGCACCACTATCACCGCCACCACTCTTTGGAAGATTCGATGCCAACAACGAACTACTGGTCGTTGTATTTGCTGTCGAAACTGGTGAATTTGTGTTGCTTGTTTGATTATTTGTCTGATGTATACTTATTGGAACATTTGATTTGTCTTTTTCATTTTCGGCTAGTGTTTTAATAACCAAATTGTTGATACGTTGTTTGAGTGATTGATTTTTATTGCCAGCATAATTGGTTCGTTCGTTTGGTGTGGAAGTAGTGGATGGTGGTGTTGGTGACATTGCTGGACTTCGATTCGACATGGGTGACGATGTATCGGAAATCTGTGTTAATGAATTTGGTTCGGATGTTGAGAATGTGTTGCCGGTTTTTGGGCAATTATTTTCGCATAGATTTTCCATTTTGATATCAAAGTCCGGAATGTAGCTATCGAATCCACTATTCGGTTCACTCTTGTTATTGTTATTATTGTTATTGTTGTTGTTATTATTATTATTATTACTTGTTGCATTGTTATTCAAACAATTATTCACCGTAACTTTGACATTCGAAACGGGTTCATTTAGTTTAAAATCGCCGACGGTTGCAGCTCGTGATATCGGCGATTGTGTGCGATTTATTGTGGTTGACGCATAATTATTGTTAATACAATCTTTTGCTTTTGCCGTTTGTTGTTGAATATGCAAATCCGATAATACCGGTTTTTGCAGCAATGTGACTAGATTTGATTGAATGTAAAAACAATTGGAGAATAATTTCAAAAATGTGCTCAAATCATTTGGAGTTTTAAACATTGAAAACCATTGTTCTTGCGGAAACGTTGCGGTGACTAAATGAAATAGTTGATCTACGACAATTGGACCTTTTGATTCAATGTACGATGCGAAGAAATCTAACATTTGTTGTGTGGCCACCGTATCGATCGATGGTTGTGGCAAATGAAGACGCTCCGATAATGGAAGATCTTGTAAATCATCACAGCCAACCAATACAACACATTCATCGATTATTTGAAATGTGTCGGTGTGTTTGCTCAAAAATTCTGTAAACTCTTTGATATGTTGACCTGTCAATTGATAACGGAGGAATAAAATTAAAAAATAAAGTGCAATCGAAAAAATGTTTAACGCTATTGGATGCTGAATACATACCTGAAATGTGTCGAATTTGTGGTGATGCTTGGCTACGATGGCCGAGAAGACTTTTAATTGGAACTTCGGTGCCGATGCCGTACTGAAGCAATTTATGCTTAAAATAATCTTTCGACTCTTGGATATAATCACGAGTACCACCGCCCAGCACATCATTTGAAGCTGATTTCTCATATGAATTAACTAGCACATGATCACCATCGATAACGAATATAGCCGGATATTGAGCAAGAAACTTCTTCAAACCTGTATGCGAAAAACAAAACCAAATGACATAAGACCAATTAATCATTTACAATTCCCGTCCATTTCATTCTGAATTGATCATGCGTTATCTCTGTTGCATGAAAATGAAACCGCATAATTGATATTTATTTTTCCATTGTGTAACATAGAAAAAGAGAAACGAGTCAAGTGTTTCGTGCCAAAACATTGAAAATGATTCTAATACATATAAACATATTTACTTTATTATCTGATGAACGCACATTCAACAGCTTACCATTCAGACCAATATAATATCGGTAATAGCAGTGTCAAATATTATTGGCAAACATCATAAATCTATTGACAAAATTGTACACATGAGACCGGTTTTGAATTCATGGTGGGATCTTCGGAAGCGAACACCGTGTTCGTACACCACAAACTGATTTAGATGAATCTTTTTCCCCCTTTCTTATTTAACGTTAATACACCATCCAAACGGGGTTCTATTTCTTTCTCTTATTACAGCCATGTGCCATATGAATGATTGTCTTAAGCACGAACAACACAAAAACCGAAAAAAGAAGAAAAAAAAAACAAAAGGGTGAACAACATGCACGCCAGTAATATTGAATTATTCAACATTTGCTTTCTGAATTTATTGCATTGAGTCGGAAGCAACGGAAAAAAATACCACTTCATGAAATTTGTATTTAGTACTCTTGGGTAAATAGGCTCAATTGTCACAACTGAAATTATATATCGTTCACTGTTGCTCACTTTCTATTGTTAACGCACTTCATGATAATAATTGGTTTACAAAATAATCAATTTTATTAAAGTCATCGAATGATATTCCGGCAAAACTTACGAATTCATTCCATTCGAGGGGAGTTTTATACAAAATCTTGCATCATCTTTTTATCACATGGAATATATACATGAATTGAATCACATAGACTCGTAATGGAACAAAATAAATGTTGATTTAATTATAAAAAGATTTTCTTCGGTAAATATACCAAATACAAAATAAAAACATGAGCATTTTACCCATTTTGGCTACCAATCAATTAACGATGCATTCCACTTCTATTCTGCAACCACCACTCAAAATTGTATTTAATCGATAAAACTTTGCAAATAAATGAAATCCTTTAAAATGATTTCGGTAAAAGTGTGTGTTGAAGTGCTTATTCCATAGATTGTATCGTGCCGTGCAACTGTTAATTAGTTTTCCAAATACAAATAAAACTTTTAAGCTGATTCGAATTGAATGCAATGCCATTTTCAGACGATTTTGATTGTGTTCGATACGAAAAGTGAGATTGGCACTAAAAATTGTCTCGACCGAAAAGTAATAATAATATAAAAATATTGAAGAATCGCATCCAAAGTCCATCGCAAATTCTCGAACCCTCGATCCTGGGCATGATATTACAAAAACTCAATCAGCTTATTAAGTCCATTTGTAATTCCAAGTAATTGCATTGCGAAGTGTGATTATTATGTGAAACCAGAACTTGCAACGGGTGCCCATAATATCGATGAGTAAAGACGAGAGAAACTTTTAGTAAGATTGGACGCTTTATGGTTATCTCAATGGGATTCATGGTGCACTTTCCTCTCTCTCTCTCCCCCCACCTTATGTGAGGCTTCAGTAAAACGGGCAACCATTTTTCAATGTCGCATTCACAGAGATAAATTGTATGAATGCCATATGCCGATTCAATTTCACATAAAAGAGAGTCGCGGATGGTTGTTTGTGTCTTTTGCAGAGAAAAATCCCCTAAAATCGCGTGAACAACTTTATTGCAACGAAAAATGTTCATCGATTCTCGTGGTAGCAAAACGTTGAAAAATTCATTCGTTCATTCGGTCGCCAATTGATTCATATGAGTCTTACTTTTGCTTTCATTTTGTTTCCTTATTTGAACGGAATAAATATCATTGAATACCAAATAGAGATGTTATATTCTGTTCAATACTTATATATTTATGGTGTTTTTTCGGCTCTTCTTTCTTTGCGAAACCTTGTAAATTGGAAAGAGGAGGAGAAAAAAGGGGGAGACAATTTTGGCGAAAGTTTTTAATCAATGGGTAGGCATGTGACACTGTGTTCGATTAGATCAAGAGATTTAGTTTGGGCACGTGTTTTATCGAAAAACTGTGAGTATGCATATCTTATATTTCATTTTCGAACAAAATTATTATCGCCTGAAAACGGGCTTAATGGATGTTACTACGATCCGAAGTCTGACTTAACTAAAAAGGCAAACTTCACATAAACGCCAAAAATTATATTTATTCATTTCTCTACATAATTCAGTAGGATATGATGCGTGCAAAGATGTTGTTTAGAAGCATGTTTACTGTCATCTGAACCATCATTTCGTTAATGATACGGCAACAGACCAGTACAGGCCAAAATATTTGGATATAATATTTGTATAGGATTTTGCATAGGTTTTTTTTCCCCTTCAATGCACGGCATGTTTGAGTCATCAATCGACAAATTTAATGAATTTTGCTCATTTTGAATTTTCGTCCATTTTGTTCTACAATGTAAAATATTTTACAGAAAGATCTATAGTGGTTTGGATAAAAATCAATCAAGTTGGATATTCATTTTTCCGTGTTTTTTTTCTGTCGTTGACTTTAGCCAGAAACACATTCGAACGTTGAAAACGTATATTTATTTTATGTGAATTTTTATTTACATTCAGAGAAATTCAGATGTAGTCGCTCTCTCTCTCTATCTCTATGTCTTTCTCTTCCAAATGTTCCATTCCACACAGATAAATTTCATTTCCAAAGACTGACGTTGTTTACTTTCGATGTCAGGTGTATAAAAATAATTTTATTGAAGTGTCCCTGTGTACAGTCGCTATTCACATGAGAGTATTGTATTACTGTGTGCCACGCTATCAACTTATGGACCGTTCTCGTGAGTTTTTCTAGATTTTTCTTTTTGTTTGGTTTCATTGCATGATAGAGTCGGAGCTACCAAAATTATTTATTATGACGATTTTTTTGATTTTTCGCCGATTAAAACGAGAAACAATGGTAAAACGATTTTGTTTAAGTGAATCCAAGGGAATGTTAATTGTGACGAGTAAAATGCACGAAATTGTCTTGAATGGAAATGATGCTTTTAAGGTAATTCAAAAACAGATTACATATGAATATATAATATGCAAAACTTTATTTCTATGTGTAATATTCACTTATCGTCCACGAATAATGTAAGTGGTAAACAAAAACACTCCAGCATTGCCAAGTAATTCAAGTCTTAAGAGAAGACCAAGAAAAGATGAAGAAAAAGAGTTATAGTAAATGCTACAGTAACAACCCCCATCTCTTTCTATTTCCGAATAGCATGTGAAATGTGCACGTTCAATTGCTAAATGTTTATATTGGTGAACCGAAATGCAAAAACGACATTCCACATAAATACTGTGTACATATAAAAAATCATCAAATGGAGAGAGAGAGAGAGAGAGAGAAAAAAAATCCAAAAACAGCAACACTAATAGTAGGTAGTCTGCATGATACACGTGTATGTCCGTTACATGGTATGGAAAATACTACCAAAAGTCGCAATGATACACAAAACGTAACACTATCAGAGAGCGGGAGAGAGAGAAAGAGAGAGAGAGAGAGAGAGAGAATTCGGCAACAACTAACTCAAAGTGAACACATAAAACCTATATCTTTTCTCTCAGTATATTTACGAAATAGACATAAAATAAATAAATAAATAAATATCCCTTGCTTATGGTGTCGTAATTTTTATTTTGCGAACCGCGCCACGAATACTGTATGAATAGAATTTTTTTTTTTTGGTGAAAATGTACGTTCAAATGTGGAAAAGTGAACGTGAGAAGGAGTTGCGGTTAGATGTGAAGACCAAGAAAAGACCCGACACAATTTTATCCAAAGGTAACGATGGGAAACACACACACACACTGTCTCACGAAGAAGAAAAACTGAAAACAACACGATTTCGATACCGTTACGATTTTGCCATTGCATACCACTTCCTCGTATAGACGAAGAAAATGAACCCCTGTCGACACTAAAATACACACACTCCATCCAAATACATTTGGATAGAATTTTTGATTTCGACATACTTGAACTTTTGAAGTTTATCTCTTTAAAAAGGAAAAAAAAAACAAAGTGCATGGAATTTATAGGTGGTTTTCTATGGTATCGGTGTTCGACTGACGGCCAAAACATAATATGAAAACATCACAATCACACCAAATTGATATATTTCAAAGTGTGTGTGTGTTATTCAAATGTATTATATTAAATTTCTGCTCTATCAATTGTTATTAGTTTCGCATGATTGCACCGTTATTCGATATAAAAACATACTGTTCAAATAAAATGATATGCATAACATTGATAAGAATGACATGAGTAGTAAAGACAATAGACTCGGTTCGGTCGTTCTATCATGATAAATGGTCTACCGTTTATGGTTTACCAAATCATACATATCAATTTTGTATAAATATCAATTATCACACAAACTAAAACACTTTTGGCCATTCTTACGGTTCGAATAAAACTCATTGTATTTGAATCGTAATCGAATAAAAAACAATTGGAATAATGTTTAACATGGGAATCTAACATTTCGCCGATATTTATTTATATTCTGACGTCATTGCGAAACAAAAGCATGCGTATTTTCCTGATTTGTTTATCGTGTCGACAGACGTTGATTGATTTTATTTTCATATATTTGCACGACATTATAAATCAAAGACTGAGAATTTATTTGTGCATTAGAGTATATTGATTGCGCTATCAAATATGTTGAACTATGTAGAATGTCAGTTAGTTTCGGTATTTTGTGTGTTGGTCGATGTCCCATACACGAAAACAATGTAAAGAGGTTGAGAATTGATAAATAATAATCATCATAGAGCATTGTGTTTTTGGTGCATTGATTTGTTGTCGTGGAAAAGGCAATTTCAATGTCAAACATAACATAATGGCTTTATTTTTCATAACAGTGCTTTGGAGCATTTGTACAATATATTACCTTCAAAAGCGAAAAAAATCGAAGCCACATTCACGAAACGAAAATGTCTATTTTCCTCTCTGGAATTCATAAATATACCTGCGTGTTTTTATTATTATACATCTATTTATATACAATTGTTTGACGATTTTCCATCATTAGAATGGTGGACTCGTTCGCCGAAAAGAAAGAGACCAATTTTACCGAAAGGAATTTATGGATGGAAAGCATTTTTTATTAACATCTGAATGTTCATAATTTATTTAAATTTTATTTCAAATGCCCACCGAAAAAATTACGTTTACGACATTTACTTATGTTTTTGGTTTTCAAACTTCTGGCCTCTGTGTGTGTTTGTGTGTGTGTGTGTGTGTTTGGTAGCTTATTATTGTTATTGTACTTTGTTCGTTGTCATTTCGGTATTCATAGTTATTTTCAAAGTTCAAGTTATTCTGGTATTGTGTTTTGGATTTAAGAAGAAAAAAAGTAAATTGTTTAGATATAATAAAATGATTTTTTTTTCTCGAATGAGGCTCTCTCTAAATAACAGTTGAATGTAATACAAGAATGATAACAAATGCAGTTTCATGGTTGGCGAACAAACAACGAAGAAAAAAAAACGAACTTTATACAATGGAAACACAAATGCAGCGCTTATCGAAAAAGTTTTTTTTCACTTAGGTCATTATGTTCTTTCAACTTGCTACGATGTTGGAATTATTTTGTTGAAGAAGTAACTATGGCAACCAATTACTTATTGACTTGAAAGTGTTTAATATTGAAAATACTTACCGGATTGACTGCCGCCAGCGATTTGGCGCATTTCTTTTGTAAATCCCTTTGAACCAAATTGACACGACAGATCATGTAAGGTTCGAGGTTCGCCGCGTTCCATTAAACGTTCCAAGAAAAAAAGCAACGTTAAATTCCGGGCAGTTTCATACTCCATTGTCTCCATGATGCAAACCGATTTCAATCAAACAAACAAAACTGAACAATCAACCACGCTGTGTTCTGTTGTTCGATATTTTCGTGTTTTCTTTTCGCTCAATTTCACTTGTTCGATGATCAATTTTCTTTTTAGTTCAGTATTATTTAAAAAAAAAAAACAACAAAAGCAAATGTGCTTGAAAATTAATATCGGTGAACAACACTCAATTTCATTCACTTGATTTTTCCCACGGAAAGAATTCAAATCACAACCTGGCATAAAATACGTTTTGACCCCTCTTTTTTGGCGAATGCAAAAAAAATGATGTAAACACGATGACAACCACACGTAAACTGTGTTTTGATTCTGTGGATTGACAAGAATTCTGATTGTAAGATACGATATTTGGTTATGTTTTTGGATGCATACACAATCTTACTCTCTCACACACACACATGCACGTGAATATACACGCGCGCAACCAAAAGCAGTTGAAAATCCAGCAAAACAGAACAGTCACAATAAGCACAATACGAACACAAACTTCGACTGAAAGACACTCATGTTGTAACAAATGAAGTTAAAAGAAGTGATGCTGTGAAACGGTCGTCTCTCTTTCTTCTTCTCGCTCACACATTCAATCAGAATTTCGAATCGAATACGAAGACAAACAGGTGAACGCACAGAAAAAAAAATAGCCAATGAACAAAAGTCGAACTAGAATAAATGGCTAACGATATGACGACATCGAATATGTGTTTCTTTTTTTCGTTCCACATGTAATGATCGCACAATATGTTCCGAATATGTGGAATGGTAAGATTATGAAATCATAGCCGGTTGACTCTTGTCAATATTCATATTTTGAATATCAAAAAGTTTCACCACACTTGAGATAAAGGAACAGTTTTTGCGTCGCTCTCTGCTGGAAAGCATTGGCAAAATTCTAGATCGGCGAGAAACTGGAGAAACTGTATATGTCGATAATACGCATTTGATCTAGATACTAATGATGTTACGCGTTCGATCAAAATTTTGTAGGCATTATAGCGTTTATCTTAGTTTGAGTGTTCGTTGACTTTACATGTATTCAATATTGTGCTATTCTGCTTTTGATTGCATTTGATTTTTTTCAATATTTTATTTCTGTTGCTCTCTCGCTCTCTTTCGATAACTCTTGATTGGTCTTTGTGCGTGCCGATTTATTCAACTCGGTTCGTTTCGTCGCATTCGCTCTATTGGTTCTATTGAGTGTTTTTCAAATGCATCTTCATTTGATTGATACAATTTGAGATGTTCACACATCGCTGTGCAAAAAAATGGGTTATCGAACATTTTTTTTTTTTTACGATTTTGAATTGCATACTGTTTGAAACGGTATGAATGTATGCTGTAATTTATTGCTCTTATTCTGTTGAAATTACTACTTAATTACTATTTGCAAATTTGTTCGTCTTCGATATTGAGTTTCTACAGAAAGCAATGTGTGCGTTTATCCGATGTTTGTTGTTTTTTATCCTTCTCTTCACTCTCTTCAATGTGTGTATTTTATTTTCGTAAAAGAAGCGTACACACTTTATATTGGATGATAGAAAATCAGTTCAATACATTCAATTTAAAAAGATCAAGAAGCAATAAAACAAATATTTTTTGTTACAGTGGAATATGATCGCAATGCGAATGAACGAAATAGAAAAGAAAGCGCAAACACGTTATGTTGTTGATGTTGGCAATTGGTTTGTCGAAAGAAAATGCATTTTACTAAACGTAAAACAACAATAAGAAGAGAAAAAAAACACAGAAGCAACATGAAAAATCCACACATGTGTGAAGTCATATGAAAATTGTCATCAATTAATCTGCAGTAAATAAAGTATATAATTTTAATTTGGATGCATCGCATACACGTCAATCGTGCTCATTTCTTTTTGCACTTCAACACAAGGCAATATTTTGTTACGATTCGACACATTTTTTGCGCATATTTTGGATTATTTTTCTTTTCCTTCATCAGAATTGTGCATTGGCAGTGCAATTTTTGTTGTTATTTTTTTTCTCTTTTTTTTTGGTTAGATGTGCGTAAAACTGCATCAAAATACTCTTCTGACATGCATAAAATTGCCAACGGCAGCAAAACTAACAACAACATCAGCAACGTGAAGAAACGGTAAAAAAAGTCTAAACTCGAAAAATGTGGTAACGTCAGATTCCACTTTCTCACACTCACGCAATATGAAAGACACACATTCAGTAGCTAACAAATGAGCGCATTGCGAAAAAGAGACAAAAAAAACGAATACAAAGTAACGCACAACTAACGTGAAATAGATTATCGTGTAGCCAATTTTAAATAATGTATCACGTCTTATGAATGGTTTGTATGTACGAAGGTACAGCGACAAGAGCTAGATAACAAAACAGCAACAACAAATTTGCACGAAAACGTAATTTGCACACAGACACCGATATTGCGACTGTCAGCCAAATTTACGAAAGATTTAATTTACTGGTGAAGCAAAGAGAAAAAAAAGGGCAAGAGAAATATGTACGAAACAAAAATTGCAATGATATTCATGATGATTTGTCTTAATCACTTAACACTCATCCAACTCGATCGTGGCAATATGTACAAAACATATATACGTAAGTAGTAACTGTGGAAGAATCCATGCAATCAAATTCAATGCTGAACTAATAAAGCAGAAAGATAGCAAATAAACGGAATTCCAGATCGAATAATCATCCGATATGCACGGTGCGAAAAAAAAAAACACAAACGTCGATTGAACGCAGCCAACCGATATGTGTGATCATTGCAAAATGCTTTTTAATATGCACCGTCATGTTTTAATACTCTTTTTTCGCCTATTTTTTCCGTTTTTATTTTGTTTTCGTGTTACTTCATTTCATTTTTAGCTTCGATCGAGATATTATGTGTGAGCATGCACCGAATGCGGCGGCTAACTTAAGTCAGCTGAGTGAACACTTTCAAACTTCACAAATGATCATAAAAATCTATCTATGAACAAAATACGAAAAACAAATGCAACCGAAAATAAAATTCGGGCCAATTCTTTTTTAACTTTGATCTTTCATTTGAAATGTTCGTAAATTATTCTATGCAGCACTTCGTGATCGATTCTAGAGAAAACAACATTGACTTAGTCATTTAATATACACTTGTTATTTATTTACGTGAGATTGGAACTATTTAAGGAATGCACTGCTTTAAAATATTAAATCGTTATAGAGAGCAACGAAAAATAGCTACAATAATCCGATTATTGAACCACGTCGATATTTTTGTTTTGAATCACAGATTTTTTCCATTTGTTTAAATGATTGAAAACAAGAAATCTCTTTGATGGATAAAATAACATCACACACAGATACACATACATACACACGCATCGCTCAAATTCTTGAACTGTGAAATTCTTTTCTATAGCCGATAAATTTGTTTTACCTTTTTTTTAACAAAAAATAAATTTATTAACTTGAGCGAAGCCGAACAATTTTAAAAATCAAAAAATTGCAAAAATTTCGTTAAACCGACAGTTTAATACTAATAACAATAAACAAAAAAAAAACTTCTTTTTATTGCTATCTTCTATTGAATTTTGTGTTGTTCGCTTAAACATCCGCCATATTGAATAGTTGACAAGCGAATGAAATCGGTATTTCTATTGGAATAGTAATTGTAGCACTCTAAAATGAACAAACGAGTAACGTATGTATATCGGCTATGGTATGGTTGGGTTGCGTGTGTGAGACAGAGAAATGGATATTTTATCGTATTGAAATACAATCGAAGGCATTTGAGTTAACAAAATTGTTGTTTGATTAGGTCTGTGTATGGATACACACCGATACACGAAGCACATGACGATCGTTTTGACACTTGTATGCATACATATGTATCGTTGCTGTGTACCTGTTTGCTTACTGTTCCAAACATTCATTCCAACACAAGCACACACGATTCACATTCAATAAACGTTGCTTTTATCTTTGGAAGAAATTCTTCTAAAATAATCATTTTCATCGTTATTAAGTCGAGAGAAACAAAAATTGTTCATTTATATATATATATATTACTCAACATTTATTTCATAAATTTAACGGATTTCCATTTTATCGAAAAGTTGTTTATTTCTTATTTTCATCCAAATTTGTCCATTTTTCACTTACTTTCCATAGCCATTCGCCAACAGTCTTATTTTTGGCTGCTTCTGACACTTGTGCCTTTTCGCAATTACTGTAAAACAAAAGCACCCTCAATGCAAATTCAATTTGTTTTTTTTTTTTTTCAATTCTCCTTACCTGTAGTACAGTCCGGATATTGAGTCAAATTTTGGATCTAGTGCAACCATTAACGTTGTTTGAGCACCTGATCTGGATGTTTTCAAGAATGGCCATGTCAATGGCTTAAATATTACACTGCAATTTCAACAGCTGATTAGTATTTAAATTAAAATGTCTGTTTTTTTATCATTTAATACCCAGAAAAACTCTTAAAAACTCCCATATGACGTGTTATTTTTGTATCAACCAAACCAGGATTTACTGCATTCACAGTCACACCGGTTCCGCTCAATTTTCGTGCCAATTCTCGCGTAAACAATATATTCGCCAATTTGCTTTGATTATATGCATCACCGGCATCGTAACTCTTTTCACTATTCAAATCGGATGTCTTAATTTCGCCTTTAAGATGAGCCGAACTCGACACATTTATTATTCGACTTGGAGATGATTTCTGTCGAAAACAATGGCTTTATCATTGATTTGAACGGCGATAAATGAATTGAAATTACTCACTTTGATTAGATCAAGTAATAAATTCGTCAATAGAAAGTGTCCCATGTGATTTACTAAAACCGAGTTGAGAAATGATACTTTGAAATATATCTTTGTGTAAAATATAATAATAGATGCTCAACTCACCTCCCAATTGCATTTCGAATCCATCTTTGGTCAATGAATGTGGACATCTCATTACGCCAGCATTATTTATCAAAATATCTAATCGATTCTCTTTCTCTTTATATCTAAAATGTTTAAAATATTAGAGCAGTGTCATTGTGTTGCGTCTTTTTTAAATGATTGAATCGGTTTACCAACTTTTTGACAAAGTTTCGAATTGATTCCATTGAACTAAGATCACATTCAAGACAATGGACATTCCTATTTTTGGCATCCAATATGATATCGTCGCGAACTGTTTCACATGTTTTCATATCACGGCATGCCATATACACATGAGCCTCACGTTTTGCCAATTCTCGGGCTGTTTCCAAGCCAATTCCACTCGTTGTGCCCGTAATTATGACTCGTTTATCGGTCGCTTTTATTTCATTCTTAAATTTTGCACCTTGCATCTGATCCCTGCAATAGAATTCAAGCATTGATTGATAATTGTTGAGTTACGTCGAACAACATCCATTCTGCCATTGGATTTACTTTAAAAACCCAGTCAAGAAACCGGCCGTGCAAAATGCACTCGTGAATATCATCCCTTTACTTTTCAATGAATCGAAAAGACCCATTTTGAGGTTAACTTTGTTTTTATTTAACTTGCACCCAAAAACAGAATCAAGTTGAAACAAAAATTCAACAGAAATCTTATGAAAATGTCAATTTCACACAATTAATGGAGCAAATAAATTTATTGTGATAAACAATCAATTGAATATTATGGATTTTTTCAGCTCTTGCGAGCGGTGTTTTGAAATGAATTTTTTTTCATTTGATTTGCTTGACAGGTGCTGTCATTTATTGCACAATTGTGAATGAATCATATACAACGAAATGTCAAACTATTGTTTGAACGAATTTTTAGCGCTATTTCGATGCCCACATTCAACGAACAACGCAAAAACAGTTGTTTTTCGCAATCAATGTTCAACGGCACAATTTCATTGTTCAATTCAAAATAATATCGATCGGAAGTTTCGATTTACGTTATTAAAAAAGATGTTCCAATAAAACATCAGCACCGCGAATAAACACTGAATGTAAGTAATTTTGGACACTTTGTATGGTATGTGAAACGATTTCATTCTCTTTGCATCGTCATTTCAATGTTGTTTTTTTTTTTCATTGATGACAGTGATTTGAGCTTCAGAACAAGATGGCCGAAAACAATCCATCGAGTAATAATGCGCCGACCAACAATCAAAAGAAATCAAACAACAGTTTCTTTCGTTTGCGAAATCGTCAAAATAAACGTGACACTGGGCCACGTCAAAACACGATATCAATTCCTATACCACTGAATTCGCCATCATCTGGTTATGGATCGAATTCTTCTTCAATTGAACAAAATTCATTTCAAATTGGCGGAAAGAAATCGCCGTACACTGGCTGGAAACTGTATTTCCCTGAAGTCGGTACGTTGAATTTATTTATGAAAAATTGTTTGTTTTGTTTGTTATACAATAGCTGCTCAATTTCTGGTTTTGCTTCATTTTAGAATACAAAGATGATTTACCGATAGTGCGGAAGATAAAGGCATTTGAGCAGCATATCAAAAAGCGGCCATACTTTTACAAGCTCAATGATATTCGACAGAATATGTGGTTTATAATGTCCGTACAATCGCTTCAAAACGATGAGGAATTTTGTCAGGCTGTACCGAACTTTCAATCGGATTTAAATTTTTCGTCGATGGAAATATTGATGTGTGCGGGATTGGCAGCTCATCAACTCATTCAAACCGAACTACCGCCAATTCCGAGCCAAGAGTCAGAGAAAAATGAAACTAGTATGAGACTATCGATGTTAACGATTCGTGCGCGCATCAAAGACCATTCGCCAATTGTTAATTTGAGTGCATTAAAGCAAGACATTTACAATTGCTTATTTTCGGTGCGAGGAACTGTTGTTCGGGTAAATCCTCCCAGTTTGAAATGTTCATGGGTCGCCTTTCGATGTGCGCAATGTAAAACGGAACAAGCGGTTCGGCAATTGAATTTGGGTCGAACCAACATGCCGATATCATGCAAAGGTGGCAGCTGTCGTAATCGCAGCAATTTTCATATGTTGCAAACGTCGCCATTCACACGAACGGAACCATATCAAACGATACGTCTGCAAGAATCGGTACTATCGGGAAAGGGTCAAATACCAAAAACAATTGAGATTGATTTGGATTACGATTTGGTCGATTCGGTATCACCGGGTATGTACGACACTTTCTTTTGTTTAAATACCATACTACAGCAAGTGGATGTGGAGAAACTAAAATTTATATTCAATTATAGGTGATGATATCACAGTGACGGGCATTATGCGGGTGCGCACCCAAGCTAATAAACAGGGCAGCGAAGCTGGACTTCATACATATTATATTCATGCTGTGTCGATTATGAGCAACAAAAATATAGTTGCACTTCGAAAACTAGAATTTAAAGAACATGATGTTGATGTGATTAAGATGGTGGCCAGAGAGCCAAATATATTTAAAATTCTAGTTCATTCGCTTTGTCCTCGAATCTTTGGCCATGAGATGGTTAAAGCGGGCCTGCTCTTGTCACTATTTGGAGCATCCGGAAATGGTTCAAATTCAGATCAAACGCCGGGTTTTGGTAAACGATCTGAAATTCATGTTCTTGTTGTCGGCGATCCTGGATTGGGAAAATCAATTCTTATACAGGCCTGTTCAAATATATCACCGCGTGGAATTTTCGTTTGCGGCCATAGGTGAGCATATTATTAAATTTTTATACTTTTTTTATTTTCATATTAACGAATGGCCATGTTTCAGTACAACAAATGCAGGCTTAACCGTATCTGTTCGACACGATAAAGGTTCCGATGGAAGTCTTGAAGCCGGTGCTCTTGTATTGGCCGATCAAGGCGTTTGTTGTTTGGACGAATTTGATAAAATGTCATCAAATTATCAGGTAAATATTTTCAATATACATTTTTACATCGTGGAGGGAGAGAGAGAGAGCACAGAGCTTTTAATGGCACCAAAGAAATGCGGCCACTTTCATATTCCATATAATTTTTCAACGGCCGTATTTGGAACTACAAGAAAGAGCAGCATTTATAAGAAAAGTGTCCGTACCTCTATGGTGCCTATAACAGTTCTGAGAAAGAGACATCAAAAACTAATAATCATTGTTTTTTTTTATCTAGTCTTTGTTACAAGTTATGGAACAACAATCAGTAAGTGTGGCCAAAGCTGGTGTGTTGTGTTCACTGCCAGCCCGAACATCAATTATTGCTGCAGCCAACCCGTCAGGCGGTCACTACGACAAATCGAAAACGGTGTCAGAGAACTTAAAAATTTGGCCAACACTATTGTCTCGTTTCGATTTGGTGTTTATACTATTAGACAAGGCTGATGCCCATCTTGACAATTTACTCACAAATCATATTCAAGCATTGAAAGCAAATCAATACAATAAACCTGTGGAACGTACGCGATCCGGTTTCTCTGAACAACCAACCCAATTTTCAATGACCAACACTCACTTGACACCGGATCTCAGCGATGCTCCACTTCACGAACGAATGAAAATGAATGAAACGACTGATTTTCAACCGTTGCGAATGGACATTATGCGAAAGTACATTTTATATGCACGTAAATTTTGTTTTCCAACAATAAGTGCCGAAGCCAGTGAAGAGCTACGAAAATTCTACATTGAAATGCGAACAACGCGACAAGGGATCGATTCAGTGCCGGTAACAACGCGACAACTCGAGGCATTAATTCGTTTGACGCAAGCACGGGCCCGACTTGAATTGGCCGCCGAAGCAACTATTCATCATGCCAGAGATGTGTTGGCCATTCTTCGATACACAATGGTTGATGTTCTTAGTAATGATCAAAATACATTGGAAATGAAACGAAGCATCAATGGTTCGGGCCTTAGTCATACCACCAAAGTAAAACGATTCTTACAATTGATACAGGGACAATGCAAAAATATGTTTACCGTTACGGAATTAAAGGAATTGGCAGCCTCGCTCGGATTCGAAATTTTCTTCAATCAGATGCTTGATACACTTAATGTTCAGGGATTTTTAATCAAACGCAGTAATAATGTTTACAAATTCACCACATGATCTGATTAAGGGACGTACACTCTCCAGCAAGTCATTTTTTATGGGCTTGAAATAAACAATTTGGTAGAATGGTAAAATCGAATTTGTTAATTCAGACGCAACCTATGAATTTTATTTGATAAATTATTATCGGGTGGATTTAATGATGAAAAAATAGTAAAAATGGAAAAAGTGTTAAAATCAGTTGATAAGTTATATACACGTTACTTATAAAATATTTGACGAATGTTGATCTATTTAAAATGAAATGTCTGTAGATTTTAAATAATAGTGGATCGACATAAGAATCTTTTAATTAAATAGAAAAAGAGAAGCGGAAGGAAAGTCAATTCTTGGTCGACGTCACACATCTGTTGGAACTCATTTGTAAAATAAATATAAAAAATGTAACGATTTTCTCCCTCAATTTGTAAAATAAATGAAGCTTTTGATTCAGAGGTGATAACGGTCAATAATTGACTATCCGTCTGTTTATTGATTTCATGCGATTACAATGATACGAAAACACGTTGAACAAAGCCCATTATTTAAAAAATCACGGATGCACATTACTTAAAGTGAACGCACATGCGCTCGCACTGTGTTTTAAAGTAAATTAAAAAATTTCCTTCAATTTAAAAAAAAAATCACTCAGCTTGATTGCATAAAACCGTAACAATGAGTGCTACGCAGAAGAACAAGCGCGAAGAAAAAATAAACAACAAAAAAAATGAGATAGAAATGTTCGACTTAAATGATGAGTGAAAAAAAGAGAAACATTCAATGGTGGACCTATGCGCTTACATACATATACATTTCCATATTTTCTTCGTTGCATTATCGGTCTTTGTTTTTTCATTGTATTTAACCATTTTTTTCTCGTTTCACCGTTTTATTGTCTCATTTGGTTGTGCTTTGGTATTCAAAGAATGATCATTGCTATACAAGTATAAACTAATATACACAACACACAAACGCACACACTCTGCGTTCATACCAAACAAACATTCATATGATTCATGCAGACGGCTTTTTAACATTCACATCATTTGAGCAAAAATCAAACATACGAAAATGGTTAGTTTCACGTTGATCGTTCAACTGTATGGATTGTATTTATAGCAAGTAAGCCAGTATATTATGTTTTTTTAATAGTTCATTTCTATATCGTGTTTCATCTCCTCTCGTCAAATGTTTATTTAATCCAAGAAGCAAATCAATACCGATTTGGCCTTAGTGTCCAAATATTTAATCAAATATACCAAAAATTCATTGTAAAAAAACAAGGAAACGATCAAAGATTAACGATCAACACGAAAGAAAAAAAATTCATTTCGCACAAAATTTCATTTGGAAAATATGTGATTACCATGTAAGCAATAGCAGTGGTTTTAATTGGGTGAATTATGTGTATTAATAAAAAAAATGTTATTTAGTTTTCTGTTTTAGTGAAAATCATAGTAAATATAAAGGAATAATGCACACACCGAAATTAGAGGCTTTGTTTTGTTTTTAAATTATTAACATCTACAGGAGAATGGACTATATAATTGGTTCGTCGCTTAAAGTCTACCTCATAGACGACAGTTCATAAAGTCAGTTTTAAATAGCAATTTGTTTATGATAGTGATCAGTCGTGCAATTTATAAAACTCATTTACTTCGATGGTAAACATGTAAACATCTTTTCTCAAATGTGCGCAACAGGTTAAGCGCTTCATACAAACAAATATACGAGACATTTCTCTACTTTTTCTTTTTCAATGTTGTGTGTTCATTTCAAAAAGACAATTCATGCGACACAAAAAACGTATATATATATTAATTGCAATCATAGCTTCATGTTACTGTCACGGCACAAAAATATACACAATTTTTGCCACGGCACCCACATCAACGAAATAAATACACATGTATATACAATAACCATATTTGTACAATAATAAATAGCATCTCACTATTCAAAATAATACAACAAACACATTTTTTGTTCTAAATAAATTGAGTGGTCAAATGATTAAGTTTTACATTGAAAAAAAAAAAAATTGCAAAAACAAAGTTAAGATGTCATGATGATAAATGCCGAAAAATACAGATGCACACGTCGAATTGCTTCAAAATTTGTATATATACAGATCGGGTGTTTATACACTGGTATTCGATATTTATAAATTGCGTGCAACATGTTTTTTTTGTTCGTGGTTTCTTGAATATAGGCGTTGTTAACTGCACGTGGTTTAAAACGATTTATAATTGATTTGAAACATTTGGCAATAAAATCTCTATCTCTGTAGAATATCAATGTTATTTGACATAATTTTAAATGCATCGAAGAAACGAAAGAGAAAAAAAATGTTTCATCAACATAGACCATAAGATCGCGCCCATTTATTCACATGTAAGCAAGAATGTTTATAATGAGTGCTTGAATATCATTTTGTGTCATTTCTTGACCTCGAAAATGTGTAGAGCACTTGTACTTTGAAAATTTGCCCATTCATTGCGGAACCTGGTTAAATCCAAACAAATATTACATTATTATGCTCTTTTCTCCTCTTATGACAATAAAATGTACTCAATTCACGTCAAAATAAACGACTTGCAATCATCCAAAAAGAGACAAATTAATTACCGATAATTATTTTACGGATGGAATTCTATTTGGAGCTACTAAATCGAATATCTGATGGACTGATTATTTTTATTTGCTAAGTTTCTTTTTCTTTGCGTCGTCACATCCATCAATTATTTCAACAATTTTGTATGCTCGTTTCCGTTCCAGCGACGCTATTCGATTTTAAATGAGTTTTATGCGTGTGTCATATTCACTATACGCCAAATAGTCTCTGTACAACACTTGAATAATTCATCATAATAGAAATGAGTAATTATTATATACGGCTTTAGTACAATTTGCCCACGTCAAGAAGACTCGCCCTCGTCATTTTCTTCAGTTAACAATTCAATTGCATCGATTTTACCGTTACAACCAATGAATTCTTATTTTAACAAATCGGTTCGCACATTTTTTTTTCTGCAGCTCATACTTATTATGTTACACAGCAATGTTACCATCTTTGTGACAATAATCTCTTATGACACATACTTACAAAATTTAATTTCCATCGAATGACATCATAATAAATTTAAATTTAGATGATTTGAAGAAAAAGAAACCCAACGTCAAGTCTCTCAATTTGGCGAATCGATCTAAAAAAAACTTAAATTAACCATAATATTTGTTGATTAAACTTCTTAAATTATGATCAATCAACATACGTTTATAATGTGTTGATGATGATTTTGTGATGCTTTTTTGTGTTTGGGTTTCATTCATATTCAATCTTTTATTTTGAATATTGTCATCTTGTACGTTGGATATGATTCATGTTTCGTATGTTTACCAACTATCACAAATTCTATTTATGTTATTATTCTGCAAATCGAAAATGCTTGTATTTTTTTGTAGCTTTCACGACCAACCAACAAAACGTTCGAACTCTTTGCACGAACATATACATACGATTATTTGGTGTGTAAAAACCGCATAAATCTGGTTTCGTTTCACGAACGACTTTCGCTTTTCGTGAGCACTCATTTCTAACGATATAGCTCACTAGTTCAAATCTAAATAGGATCAAAACTGACACTGTTACCGGATTCAACAAATTAAACACATAATTGCAACGTAATTATTGTCGGATCCGTCTATTGGCGGTGCACTCAAAATAGAAGTCGACTGATAGTGCATAAATTGCTCAGATAAACCCACCAGGAGCAAGTTCTACTATTCAAGTTTTAAACGGTACATTTTACACCTGTTTTTCTCCCCACTTAAAAACGAAACCAAAAAAAAAAAAAACACTATACGCACATGATGACACCCGATTAGCATACTTATTTATTGAGATTGCTTTGCTCATCTCATTTATTCATTTATTCCAGCCGTATGTGTCCAACTAACTGTATGCAACTATGTAACATGCAGCCACACACCTAAACATAATCAAATCTAGACTAAATGTTGTTGCATGAAGAAAAGAGTGAGTGCGCACATATAACTGTCGATCTTGCTCTATACGGGGTGAGCTATTTTGCTCTGTGTTCTATTTGAAAAACTTGTTTGCAATTTCAGAAAATTGCATATCGGAAAAAATGAATTATATTCACTAGGCTAATAATGCATTACTATGCATGGCATCATTTCGACGAAATTGAGACAATGGAAAATTGCATGCTGGGATTTAATCGGGATTTTGTGTCATCTTCACAGTTATTATATCGCTTATTAAGCAAATCGATCACACAGTCAACCAGAAAATATGGTTAAAAATGTGCCAAATGCATTTCATGGTGCATACTGCATTGATTTAGATTTATTTGTGTGAAATTTATGCCAACGATGATTGCTCATGAAATCTTTTAAAATATCATTTATTTATTTATCTTTTTTCGTTCTCAAATCGATTAAAAATTGTTTCGGCCAATATGGAATTCGCATAATATTTAACACGATACCAAACAAAAACTCATTCACCATAAACAATTCGGTGTTCATATTTAATTTTACTAGCTGCCAGTTGTTTCTTCTTCTTCTTCTTTTTGCGCGCGAAAAATGCTCATCAAACAATTTTCACCAATTATCAAGTTTAAGGTAGTCAATAGATCGATCGCGTTGATTGAGTATAATTTTTGATGTTCGCTTAACTCATGAATAATTCAATAACAAGTAGAAAAAAAGAAGATAATAAAACAAATATAAACACCACCAAAACAAAGAAACAACAACAAAAAAATCGAACAAATATTTTCTTATGGGGTGAACAACAACCGAATGATTATGCATATGATTGCTGGAAAAAGTGAAAATAAACAAAAAAAAAAATCAAATTTCAATTTCATTTTATATTTTTCGTCTGATTTGTAGTTGATTGCGAATTTTACGATGTCTGTATATAGTATATTATTCCCATTTCGTTTCATTTCATTTACGGCGCTTCATAAAGATTTGTATACGATTTTCAGCCCGTGCGCACATGTGGTATATTTTTGTGTTGCGCCGTCTTTTCTTCGTTCGTTGATGGAAGAAAGCGCGCGGTTCGATTGAATTCACATTGCTTCGATATTAAAATTCAGATAAAAATCAAAGTATTCTTTTAAAATATGTGAAATGATAAAAGGAAATGGATTCTGTTTTTTTTTGTTCGCTTGAAATATGCGTGATTTTCACTTCTATACATTTCTTACGAGATTATGTTTTTTTTTTGAATGTCAAACAAAAAAAACCGGAGACGTACCATCGATAAGTAACATAGCTAATTATATGATATGCGTGTCGTTGTTAGACCTTTTGTACCAAATTTTATTTCCGACTCATTTCTTGAATAGATTGAACAATAATAAAAAAAGAGCTGTCTCAGCAAATCATATTTTGTTGGCTGTTGTTATTTTTGATGTTGACGATGATGTCTCTATCACACATTTGAATAAAAAAAGTGAACGAGACAAATATGAAAACTTGTTTCAGCATTCTTGTCGGATGTACAGCTAAATGCTGGAAAGTATGATGAAAAACGGTTTTTTTATCCGAGATCTATAAACATTGTATATATAAAATCAGTGAATAGAAAATGATTTGTGCTCGTATGTTGAATAAATTGTCTTCCATCTATAATCATTCTTGGTTCAAGCTTTTGGTTTTACCTTCGTTTAAAACAAATGAGCCAATCGACGGGAGACGATTAAAGAGCAGAGAAAGTTCGACACTTTGCTGAGACACACTAACAATCTAAAAAAAAACCTATTTCAGCCGCAATCACTCGGGTGATCATTGAGAATTGATAGTGACACTACTGATCACAATTTATTGATTGTGCAAAACATTTGCAGCGCATACTGCATTCGGTTTTCGCATTTTGCGAAAGTTTAATTCAATCACAATATGCATGATATGTACTTTATATATATGTTGGTAATTTGTTTTTTGAATATTGTGTTATAACCATTACAGGTGTTCGCGCTTCTTTTACACAATCAGCTGAATATTCACAACAAAGAGACGAATCAAACAAAACAACAACGACCACCACGAAAAGAAGAAGAAGAAGAAGAAGAAAAACAATAATAATCCAATATTCTCATACTCTAGTTAAACTACCGGCTGTTACACCTGTTCATTGTTCGATTATTCAAACGCCCCCCAAATGTGTATGGGAATGAAAGACAATAAAATCGGTGTTACATTTACAATTAAAAAAATGCTAATTATTTATTCTGTTATGCGGTGAGAAAAAAAATCAACAACGAAAAAGAACATATATGAACTGACAACGAAGAAAAAACATATAACATTAATACCATAAAGCCAAAATAAATATCGCCAAAAATCATTGAATAAAATCAGTTATGTAATTATTTAAATTTGTATACATTCCATTGCATCAAAAGACAAAAAAAAAACATAGACATCAACGCACACCATCCAACGACAACGAATACAGTGTGAGAATTTAAATAAACTGAAGGGAACAATATTGTTTTATCGAAATATAACTATGAAGCAAAAGGCATCGATGGCTTGTCATTTAGTCAATGTGAAGAATTGTGAAAAATAATACGAATATACAAACGAGAAAAAGAGAGAGAGAGAGAAATATCAAATCATTTTTCATCGTTACGTTTGGCAATCATTGTACCTGACATTAAAACAAAAATCACCATAAAATAAAAAGTCAGATGGATCCAACAAAAGTTGAAACTATGGACTCATCGTCTACAACAAAGAAGTCAATCATCAATGAAATGAGTACGCACGTGTGGAATCTTTTTGCCAAAACCAATTTATTTGCACTGTGTTGCATTGGAGCCTTTTTATCGCTGGTATGAATACATTTAACTACTATTTTACATAGAAAACAAAAGCCATATAATGATCATATTTGCAAGCGTAAAAAAACCCACGCTGGAATGTAATATACTGGTTACAAGTTCGGAAGTAAAATATAAACAATTCGTGCAGAAAATTGAATATAGGTATTTTTCTTTCAAGATTACAAATAAATGTTGAAAAAAAAGCGAGCGCTGTGAGAAACCCATTTATTTCATTTTAACCATTGCGGCGTGTTTGTCATCACTTGATTCAGAGGTACACTGTATGTGCTTTTGAACAAAGGTATTAAGCGACAAATATGAGTGGGTTTATGAGTTCTCGCCTAGTTTCTCGCAAAATTTAATGTTTCACTTGAAAAATGAAAAACGATTTTTTTTTAAATTCTGCGAAAATTATGTATATTTTACTTTCGCTATCTTTATGGTCTAACCCTAATAATTATTATGTGTTTAAACAGTGGCATTCCATAAAAATTTTTTTATTCCAAAACATGAATGGAAAAAGATATTTTTTGTAACGGTTTGCATTATACATACACTGTATTATTCAATTCACGTAGTTGCTCAAGGTAGAAAAATAATTGAAACCGCCTATATTAGAGTCTTATACAAATACACACGTACACATCCGTGTATTAACATACACACACTCACAACCATTGGCAAAGAAATGTCAAATATTGGTGGCTCAGTGTACTATGTGCTGTCATTCGTGTCAGACATAGAGAAACAAAAATATTATTCTAATTGTGTTTTTCTCACATAATTTGTCAACGAAAAAAAAAAACAATTCCACTTTTTTGCGATCGGGTATTCGAATTATTTTATGTCTTTGTTATTTTGTGCAATAACATAGACTTATTTATCGATCGTCTTTAGTTTTGCACGCGGATCAACCAAAAAGTAGAGAAAAAAAATGTTGGCCGCCCGAGTTTTATCTCGAGCCGTAGCTCAAGCAGCTACAAATGGCAAATTATTAGGTGCTGTTAAAAATAAAAAGCCAGTTCGATTAATGCCAATTCGATTTAGCGGTGATTGGACATATCGTACTGGCCATATACATCATCCACTCTATAAACGAGCTATGGTACAATTTGCTGGAGGATGTAAGTGCTGAACTAAACACACTGTTCGATCAGAAATCATCAATTGGCCAAAATCAATTTCTTTTCAATTATAGTTATGTGGTGGTGGATTTTATGGCATCTGTACTGGGACTGGGGTCACATCGTTGGTGAATTTGAATATCCCGATACATCGAAATGGACAGACGAAGAATTGGGAATCCCACCAGATGATGAAGAATAATCATAACAAACTACTACCGAATATAGTAACCATCATCGTCTCTATCATGGAAATTAAAAGAAAACCACAGCCATTTACTTGAAATTGATAGAATGAATAATAAAATTTGAGTGCTGTAATCGATAGAGTGAAAATAAAATCGATTTTATTTAGTTTATATACGACTGACGTTAACGCAATTCATTTCAATCATTTTTTTTTTTTGTGTTTTCTTCTATTCAGTCAATAAAGAAAAGAATGATGAACCGATTTTCATAAAAATATATGCAGCAAATATCCGTGATAATCAGATAACACGTACCATTGCTTATTTTTATTTAATAATTATGAGATTTTCTTTGCTTTTTGCATAGCGAAAAATCAGTAAGTCGCATTATGTAATTGTTACTCTTGCATTTTATAGAAAAACTGACAGCAGACGAACATAAAACTAACCTCACTTTTTGTTTCCACACATATTCACATGAATTGATGATATGAATGTATTTGTGTGTATTGTTAGATATCATTCTCCAATCGAGCAGCACTGTATACGAATCGTGTAAATGCTCGTTACATTGCAATCGTATTTTGAGAACAATTTCTCTTCATTATGGATTTTGCCATTTTTTCTTCTACATCAAATATCAAAATTGAAATTTTCGCATCGCACATAAACACCTTTAATAAATGCGTAAAACAGTAAAAGTGTTCAATTTTACTTATTACAGAAAAGAAGAAGATAACCAGTTTTTTTTATGCAGATTGAATCAGTGCATCAGCATCATTATCATTGAACAACATTTCACCATTAGCATGAAAAAAAAAAATGAATTACTTTCTCTTTTGGAATCAGAAAAGTTGTTTGAAGTTTGAAGAAAAATGGTGTTTACAGCTTAGAATCGATAAATTTCAGAACGAGATTACTTTGCGAAATACTGAAACAGTTTCAGTGAAACTGAAGCCGATTTTTTTTATTGATCGATTGATTTTATGAATAGCCATCGACGATTTCATACCAACATCAAACGAAACTAAAATTTAATATCATTAAAAGTACGGTTTTCTTTTACTTTCCTTTTCTTCTCATTTTCTAATCATCATCAATGCCAATTGCATGTGAATCGGAATAGTATTGCCGCAGAGCCATAGAAATAATTGATTCGAATTGATCAACAAAATCTAAAGAGAAATCTTATGAGAACTCGAGCACGCAAACTGATTATTGCACTCAGAAAATCAATTGCTCGTTGTTTAACACTTAATGTAAATGCAATTTTTCGATTTTATGATTTTCTGTTGCATGAAGATAAGTTTTTAATTGAAAAAATGGGTAAATTCAATGAATCAGAATTGCTCGATTTGATTCTCAGCAAAACTATGGAGAGAAAGTAATTTGCTTGTTTGTTTTTTCGTTTGCCTACGGATCTCCATTATATAAACGAAATACTATGGTTTCCGTCTCATTGAAACAATTACATTAACAATGAGCACATAAAGAAAAAAAACCAGCCCAGAGTTTGATTTAAAACGGAAGCCGATTTTTGCAATGGAAATTGGATGAAAAAAAAATGTGTATGTCAACGTCGTTAGAAAAAAAAGTCGACATTTCAACAATGCGCGCATAGTTTCTGAGACTTTTTGCTTTGTGAAAATGAGAAAATGAAATTTCAGATCTTTTATGCATTGCAATGTAAACAATAATAATGTGATATGAAATAAATACCCAAATGTTACACCACATCATTATTATGATGTTGTTGGTGTTTGAGAAATTAAAGAGGGAAAAGACATGTCTATGGATTTATTTGATTTTAGCAAAATATGATCATTATTATTTGGATAAGATTTCAGTAGATTGTACAATAATTTTACACAAACATTAAATGATGATTAAAACGATGCGATTGCATAGGTTACATATTTAGGTGCATTTTCGTGTGAGGTATCATGGATTTTAGAAGCGCATGGCGATCTACCAATATATGCGTACTTATTGTGTTCTGGCTACTTTATCATGTTCATCGCATCAACTATTTTGATACACGGTTTGGCCACAGTAAGAGATTCAAAAATTTGCATTCAATGTCATTTATGGAATTTAATTGCTTACATTTTGTGCAATATAAATATTTAAAGGGCTTATCTTGGGGTCTATTCAGTTGGTCAATCGTGGTTGGTGTTTTGTCAGTCCCTGAATTGATATTCGTTATGACGATGACAACACAATTCTGGGTAAAATTGTTATATCACATCGTTTTCACATTGTTAACATATCAAAATCAAATAAAATTCTACAGGGTCTTCAATCCATTCACGGTTTGACGGAGATTATAACATACTTAATTCGGTTGGTGATAAATAGTATGGCATTGTTATGTGTCATTCCGACCGCATTGCGATGGCGACGAGAACGACAAATCATGAATCAATTGGAGAATTTAGCATCTCGCTTGCATATGACATCTCCCGATATTCCAGCTTTATCGCCAGCTGCAGCTTCGGCTGCACTAACCCGCATCAATGATTCAATGCAACGACGATCAAGTGCACGAAAACGACGTCTATCACAATCTGGCTACGATAATCATGGATTTGTTCCAATTATCAATCAATCAAATGGTAACGATGGAAAACATCATCAGCCACAAATAACATTGCCAATATTTCCGTATATGTATGGAATGTATCCATCACAAAATGAATTCAATGCAAGTATATTTGGACTCGATCCATCACAAATAATTGGACCAATGCCAACAATACAAGGTAAAAACATAATAATTTTTTTTTTAATAACATGATACATTCGGTAAAATTGTTTCTCTTTTTTTAAAAATTAAATCCACAATTAACATATTTACAATATAAATGTTTGTTCATTAAATTAGCGGCCAAACGAACTCAATCACTGCTTGATTTTCGACACATTATACCGACACAATTAACGATGGCACCGCCATCGTCAACACGATCAAAAACACCGGTAACTGATCTTGATGCAACCGATGGACCATTGAATAATACACACAATCAAAATCAGCACAATAGCAATAATGTACGATCGGAAAGTAATCGAAAAATATCGATACCAAATGTTCGTAATAAAAATTTGAACACTAGTCAACACGATGAGGAAAAGCATTCAATTGTCGGCGATCCAATTTATCAGACAATATCATCGGAGAAAGGGGCCAAATTGGGACGAAATTGTATATCATTGGAAAATTTACGCACATTGACCATAAAAAATGACTTAAATTCATATGGAAATAATTTACTACAAAATCATGGACAACCATCATCACCATATTATGTGCTACCAGCATTTCCACCAACACCAACTGGCTATAATGTTCCGCATTATTTCAATCATCACAAACCACATCCAATGCATTACATGTTAGGTTCACCGTTTCCTCCAATGCAACCACCGCCTCCATCGCATATAATGCAACCACCGCCACAAGCATCATATTTTCATCAAAATTATCGAATGCCGTTCACCAACTATGGCGGTTACGCAAATCCAAATCCATATTCAAATTTAAGCAATACGAACAGTCGACAATCAATTGGAAACGAATCCGACGATTATCGCAAGTATCGTGATGTTGCTTTATAAACAACATTCACATATTATGATGAAATGCAATAAGCTTCATATTTATAGCGAACAACAAATGTTATTCAATGCCGTCAAATGTTAAAATGTTAAAATGTAAAACTTAAAACCATTCCAAATATTTTGTACCTTTAAAAAAACGAGAGATATTTTTGTTAGTTCGTAAATGTTATATACTAATACGAATAAATTTCTTACCAAATAGAAAATTTAATTTAGAAAAAAAGCTAGTGAAAAAATGCGACAAATCAAATGAAAATCGTTAGTCAGAAATTCTACTGTCAGAGACTTTCTGCAGCACAGCAACATCACAATAATTCGCATAGAATACACAATTTTCAAGCTTAAACACGAAATTAGATTAAAAGAAACTAGTCTCTACGCGCAATCAATTATTATAGATATTAATATATTTTTTTGATGTTTTTTTTTCATTTTTTTCAGTTGAAATTATTATACTTACATTAGAAAACTAATGACTTTTCATTAAATAATTTATAAATATTTTTACTCAAAGATCTAAACAGTCCCCAGCTATTTTACGTCTTCTTTTCGTTTATTTCGACAATAAAAGCAGACCAAAAACGTTAAGCTATTCTTTTGTTCGTTGAGGGTTCTTGTTTTTTCATTGAACATAATACTAATAATTGTATATAAATAAAAGAACAAAGATTTATAAAAATGCTGGTATTTTATTTCTTTATTGAATTTCACAAGGATTTTCATTGTGGGTTAAAAGGCACATTGCGTTTAAAGTGCACAATAACACTCTATAATTGAATAAACTGACATTAAAAATTTACTTCAACAAATCGGCCAACGGATCATTCTCAACGGTGCTGGTCGTTAATAGTTTTACCGGTTTTTGTGTGTCCTCCTTTACTGGTTTCGATGAGGCGGATGGTTGCATTTTTTTACTTTTATCTGAATAAATAAATGCGACAAAAACAGTTTCATTTTAGATAGATTCGATAGAGAAAATTAAAAAACCGAAAAACGTGGCTATACCTTTTGGTTTAACCTTTGTGCCAAACAAATCATCATCATCGTCTTCTGAATCACTGAACAATTTTTCGTTACCTTTGTTATTTTTGGGAGTTTTCATTGATGTTGTCGCGGTGACGGTCGGTGGTTTTGACTGACTTTTCTTGATAATTTTACCACCGAATAAATCATCATCGGAAGAATCATCGCTAAATATTTTTGACGCCGGTTTTTTCGATTGAACTTTTTTCACCTGTTCGATGATTGCAGGTGGACCACCAAATAGATCATCATCGTCATCATTGTCGCCGAAAAGATTTTGCTTTGTCACCGAACTTGATGACAGTGTTTTGGTTGGTTGTTGTTTTTTGTTCGATTCGTTTTTTATCACCGTAGTAATTGGACTATCAAAAAGATCATCTTCGACTAAACTGTCGTCATTATCGGCCAACTTTTTCACATTCGATGGTGTTGGAACATTGGAATTCGGTAGATCGGGTGACCAGTCATCTTTCAATTTTGTTGCTGCATCTGAAATGATATAAGATAAATATGAGACAAAGAAAATTATCAGGAATCTTTAATCCCATACCAGATGGAGTTTGTTTTGGAGTCTCCGTACTGAAAATTCCATCATTATAATCATCTTCGTCATCATCATCGAACAAACTGAGTGCATTCTCCGATAGGTATGATGTTGCATTGTTGCTTTTATTGTTTTGCGACGTTTCTTCAGCGAAATCAAGATCGGGTGGTAATTCATCAATATATGCTGGTGTGGCTTTGACAAATGGAGCATTGTTCTCATTGATAAGTTTGGGCGAAACCGGTGACTGAAAGTCCAAGAAATCATCGTTTTCTTCTTCATCGAGAAACGAGAATGAGTTCTCATTTTCTGGAGCCATTGATTGCTCGACGGGTTCCACGTGTTCGACGAGTTTCTTTTCGATAAAATCTGATTCATTCAATGCACTTTGTTCATTTGGTGCAACTACATTATCTTCCGGCATTAAATTAGTTTCAAATAGTTCGTCTTCAACCGAAGCGGTTCTTGACCTTGAACCATCTGCAATCATTCGAATAGGATTTTGTGCTACTGGAATGCTATCTTTAATTTCGGGTATGTTGTCGACATAATCGGTAGACTCAGTTGATTTATGTGAATGATTCTCGTCTTCCAGCGACTTTTGATATTGTTGCTTTCGGCCGGCCCGTGTCGATGGGCGCCTTGAGAGATTCTTTGGTCGATTTCGATTTAAATTGACCAAACGCCCCGAACCATCAATATTATCCTCATTCACGACTTTGTTAACTGGACTGGTTATAGTTGTGTCGGAGACATCAGTGTTCGCATCCTCCTTATTCAAGTCATCACTTTTCTTGGAAGGTTGAGTGCGCTTGGCGCCAGGTAATAAAGCATTTACATTTATATCCATGTGCGTGATGTTCAGTTTTTTCGGTTGACGTGCAGCGGTTGTAGTTTCTTCCTTTTTAACATTCGAAACCGAATTGGAAAATACGTCGATTTTTTTCAACAATCCCGACGATACTTTGCCACTGGTCGATCCATCAATTTCACTAATTGCAGCCTTCTTTGGTTCACTTGGACTGGTTAATTTTTTTTCGGAATGTTGTGTATTTTCTTCGTTTTCTTTTGACAATTTTGGTATCGTAACTGTGTCGGAAAAGTCATTATAGAATTCTCCCGTGTTTTGCTTCGAAATATCGCCAGTTTTTTCTTTAGATCCATCTTTTGGCGATGTGATATTTGCAAAAAGGTCATCATCATCAAGAGTGTCGTCGTTAAACAAATTAACTGGACTAAATATATCCGATTTTTTGCTTGATTGAATTGTGGTGGTCGCTTCCTCTTCGTTTTCACTTCGATCAATTTTATCGGTTTTTGAATCAAAAAGAATTTTGCTTGATTTTTTCTGATCAGATGTATTATCATTTTTACTGTTCGCAATCAGTTTCTCAAATGGATCTTCCTCTTCCTCGTCGTCGAACAAATTAATTTTGTTACTAAATAGATCGGTTGATTTCTTTGGTTGTGGTTCAACGGCACTTGAAACTTTTGTGGACTTTTCGGGGCTTGTAACAATTTTCGGTTTTTGGTCAGCATCTTTGGAAGTGGATGGTTTTGGTGCTGATGTTGCTATTACATCAAAATCATCTTCCGGCGGTTCATCGCTGAACAGATTGCATAAAAATACGCTATTTTTCGGTGTATTCGATAAGATTGATGTGGGTGGTTTTTGTGCGTTTTTTTGCTCTGGCGGCTGTAAAAATAGTTCATCGTCAAAATCATCATCGTCTTCGAACAGATTTGTTAACTTTGTTGGCATTTTTTGTGGCGTGGCCGAGATGCTGTTCGTTGTTTTGGTTGGCAAAAAACTATCAAAATTCTCACCGTCATCATCGTCCGCAAATAAATTTATCGATTTTGTTTGGCCTGGAGTAGTTACAGCTTTTTGATTAATTTCTTTTTGCGTGGCACCCTTGGCATTTTTATCATTGAAAATATTATAGTCATCCACATCATTTTCATCGTCTAAAAATAGATTTGCTGGCTTTTGAACATTTTTAATCGTGGGCACATCGTCGAGTTCAGGTGGATCCGAATCGATCAACGTTGGAATGGTATGGCTGGTTGCGATCGGTTTTTGTGGCATAAATATTGAATTATTCGTTTTAATTTCATTTGAATCGGCCGGTTTGACATTTGGTGCGATTTTCGATGTTTCGAAACTTTGTTTGTGATATGCTGTGCTATTTTCAATTGATTCATGCAGCGATCGAGATAGATTTTCATCAGATGAACTGTGGAACAAATCTTGACTATCTGGTGGTGGATTAAGGGCTTGGTTACTTTTATGAAATGAATGAAATGAGTTTCATACGTGTTTTACCTGATAATTTTACATCGGCCAATTTTTTGGATGGAACAACGTTCGGATTGTCTGCTTCTGACAGTGAAACTGGAACATTACTCGATATTGATTCAGCTGATGATGACGATAGCGAAACTGAACTCTCATTATCCGAACCGTCACTTTCCTCATCGATCAATCCGATATGCCATTTTTCGTGCCATTCCTTCGATCCGATTAGATAAGGCAAGGGTCGATGCTCATAGAGATTTTTTGGTCGGAAAACAATGCTATTTTGCAAACAAAATTGATATTACTTGGTTTTCACTGGGTTATCTATTGAAATATAATGATTTACCTGTTTTGTACTTCTCCATCATCATCATCATCTGAATCGCTCAATTCAAAGGTCACCTTATCGAAATATTTATCAACCATTTGCATTCCGGTGTCGATAGCATTTTGTAGGGCTTCAATCACAGACGGTTTTGGCTATTGTTCAAACACAAATGAACGGTATACTTAGCTATCTTATAGCAAATCTATATTTATTTTATGTTTACCTCATCAATATGTTGTGAATCGGTGGTGGGAACATTCTCAATACTTGCGATGGTTTCATCATCATCATAAACTCGATTCTCAATAAACTGTTTGTGTTGCAATGCCATCAGCTGATTCGTTGCATTCTCTAAGGTAATTTTGGTGCGATCAAGTTCCAACATTGATGTATGTAAATTGTATGTTGTACGATTTCCTCGATCTTGAATGGTCTGAAGATGTGAAATATCGTCATTTTTAATCTGAATTCACTCTCGGGTCAATTAATCGTTTTTTTTTTTGTACCTTTGATAAATTCTGCATATACTCCAACAGTTTTCCATCACATTGCAATGACCAATTGGTGGCATTCAATCGAATATCATCCGCTGTCCATGGTTTATCTTTATCACTCTGATCATTCATTAAATCACAGATAAAGAGAGAGGGAGAGAGAGAAATGAAAACAGAAAACACATCATAATGTATTGCCTTTTTTGAATGGTCATTCGTCTATAATCTCACCATATTTACATCAATTTAAAAATAATAAACAAATTGAATTCTTTTTAACTAATTCATTAACTAAATTTTATGAAGATGAAACAAAGTTCACTCATTAAAATACACAATTTATTTAGATATACATCATTGAAATTGATTTGTTTATTTGACATTATTTTCAGTGTTTTGCATGTCCAATGGAATTTTCGTTTGCAAAATAGGTGGCGCTCTCTGCCACAAATTTGTGAAATCATCAACCAAAATGTCATTACTATACTTGATATCAAATTCGAATTAGGTGAAAAAATGTAAACATGAAAAAATACGGTTCTTTTCTTTCATCCAATTTTCTATGCCAAAAAAAATTGAAGAAAAAGTTTCATTTTGTGATTAAACATGTATGCAGTTTTTGGAAATAAATATGATAATCGACATTGTTTTTCAAACACGTCTGTGGCGCGTAATTTTTCAAACATAAAAAATTTCGAATTTCGAATATGTGTCAAATAAATGATTGAATGAATGACCTTTAACTAACTTCACATCAAAACGGTGCGGTGCATTGCATGCAAACATATATAATGTGATATTTGTTTGATTTAACAAACAGAGAACACCGAAATGAAGTTTTAATGTCGTTCATAAATTAATTTCATTTCATACTACGGAACTTAATCTTCTGATATATTCTGGTGAGTAAAGCTCAAAATTATCATAGAATTTTTAAATGAAATTTTTGGAAGAATTATTTGAATTATTCGCATGCAAAAAAAGAATAACATGACTAACGAAAGAAGCTAATATGGTCCCGCTAAATTCTCCATATTTCGCAACATTGTGAATTACCGTAACACAACCGAGATCCAAAAAGTGAGACAGTTAAACGAATGATGATATTATGCAAATGCGAAAAAAGGGTCGTTTTTTACCTGCTCATCAAATGATCTCATCATCATAGATTTCATTTTATATTTTTATGGCAATTTAATTGCAAATATTGTCTAACGGAATTCATTTAGATTTACAACGGCAGTCATGTCACACAAAGGAATTTTTGAAGAATCGGATGATTTTGAAGATGAAAGTGAATCGGGAGAAGATTTTTCAGCGAGTGAAGATGAATGGAAACCAGGAAAAGATGATAGTGTTACCGATGAAGAGGACGATGTTGATAATACAAGCAACGACGACGATGACGACGATGACGAACCCAAGAAAAAAAGAAGTAAACAACAGTAAGTACAGAAATAATGTAGTTTCGTTTCGCATGAATAACGGTGAATTTTCGGTCTATTGCAGAAAACTAAAGAAAACAAAGAAAAGCATTAAAAGAGTACCGAAATTGACGTCAAGTCGACGATCGACATCATCATCGTCTTCATCACTTCGATCGAAGTTATTTCGAAAATATAATCCACTACCGAAGACTGTATCAAGATCACCCAGCACCACCATTCCAGCATCAGTGGCTGAAATATTATCAAATTCACAGTATAAGCAACGCAAACAAATGTCAAAAGCAACAGCGGTTTTAAGTGATTCGGAAAGCAGTGAAGACGACGGTCTAGTTAATCCAAATGAAATTGATTTTAATTCGGACTTCTTCAATGTCAAAGCAAATGAACAATCACAAAACAATGAGCCCGTTTTTGATTGTAATGCTGGCATGAAATTGTCCGATTCATCCGATAATGAGGAATTCGCCGAAGTACCACCTGAAACGAATAATGATGATGAACAAAAGCAATCAATTGTTGAGAAAATTAATAAAAAATCATCAAGTCAAATGCATGATTTCAGCAATTTACAAACGTTTGCCAACAATCTCGAATCGGCAAAAGCACAATTGGCCAAATTGAAAGATAAAGAATTGAACACAAAGAAAACCAATACGCAGGAATCTGATGTTACGAAGTTGTTGTCGTTGGGCGAAGGACCATCTACGTCCAGTCGAAAGCGAAAACACAAAAGCGGCCAACATTCAGATGACTCGGAATGGGAAAATGTTTCAGGTAAAGAAAAAGTGTCAAATATAAATAATTAATGTCATACATTCCATGAAAATTGTAAAAATAAATCATTAAATCGATAATACTAATAATTTATTTAAAAAAATAAACTAAACATGTTCATTTGTTTTCAATTTACAAATGTATGTAGATGATGACAGGCAGATTGAAATAAAAGATATTGAAATTACGGTAAATGAATCCAAGGCTGGCATTTCACGTGCACAAAAGAAAGCCATTGATTTAGAGGCATGTCTTAAGCGACGTCTAAACCGTGATATCAAAGAGAAACAAGTGTATTTGCATAAGACCAGCGTTTTATGTTGGATTGCACATGGAAATTATATCAATCGAAGTTTAAACAATATGAAATTGATGGAAATGTGCCTGAAGCTATTGCCATCGAAAAATGCATATCCAAAAGGTGACACAGACATCAAGTATTTTCATATGTTAACTGAATGGTTCAACAGTGTCTTCGATTTGAAGTCAACGAAACTTTATTGTGACCTAAAGAAACTGCCGCCGAAAGTACTATCGTTGGCCCTGCAAATTCAATCGAAAAAAGTTATAAGCAAATGTGACTTTGTGTTGCTTTTTGTAATCATGCTACGTTCACTTGGTCTCCAGTGTCGTTTGGTCATAAACTTGAATGTGCCGCCATTGCGACCACCGCAAAAGGATCTGTTCGTTGTTTCATCTAAGGTGAAAGATGCCACAGATGTAGATCCAAATAAGACGACCAAGGATGAGCCAAAACAAACATTGGCCAAAAAGATCAAGGTTCGTTCAATGACGACATTATTTTCTATTCCAAATCATTGGTTTTTGTTTTTATTTAGAGTTCAGCCGAAAAGATGAAAGCATCGACAAAGGAAAAGTCAACCAAAAGCAGCAGTAGTTGTAGTAGCAAACATCATGACAAATCATCTGAATCAAAATCAAACAAATCACCGAAAAAGCATAATATTTCTAACAACGAATTGGAACATTCGAACGCTGAAATTCCTCGAATTAAAGATGCAAAAGTAAGTGGAATCGAAATTAGTGAATCCATTTGATAGAAAAGAAATAAATTTGATTTTCATTAGGTGAAATTGTCTCGAATGCCTCGCTTGGATTCAGATACTGCACAACCGACCGCATCATCAAGCATTTCATCAACTTCTCAAAAGCAATCATCGACAAGCAAATCAAAGAAACCAGAAAGTGATAATCGAAGCAATAAAACAAATACTCGAAAACAAGAAATGCAACATAGTACGAATGTTAATTTAGCTGTGAATGGTAAGAAAACATCAAAAGATGATGGTAATGCAGTATCACAAAATTCAAAGAAAACTACTTCAAACGCATCTGAAAAAACAAATGAAAAGGTATCGTCTGAATTTTTGAAAAAAATCGATGCATTTTCCAATCCGGTTTCGAATGTTAAAAAAGATGTTGCACGTCAACCAAAAAAACTAAACCTCGCACGCCTAGATATAAATGTAAATGCTCTATTACCTGGCGCTAAGCGCACCCAACCTTCCAAGAAAAGTGATAAAGACAGTTTGGATGAAGTGAACCCGGAGGCATCCGAAGTTGATGGTTCTGAGCGATTGGTCAATTTGAATCGTGATCGGCCAAAGAATCTCACGGGGCGTCCATCGACACGTGTCGGCCGAAAACTTCACTATCAAAAGTCGCTGGATGACGAACAATATTCAGCTGATAACAATACGAAAAGCAATTCAACTTTATTAGCAAAATCAAATTTGATTGGAACACCAACGAAAACCAAATTATTCGAACGAAAAAATAGCGTTGATTTATCAAAATTGAAAAATAAACCGAAAGAAATGCTTGCCAGCACGTTTTCACCACGAAAAACTCGGGCACAAGCTGCAGCAAAGGCTATGCCTGTAGACACGGCAAAAATAAAATCAAAGCTTAAATTGCCACAGTTGGATGGTGCACATGATATTAAACAAAAAGACAAGGAAAAGAAGAAGAACAACGCCAAGAAGTCACAGTCTGAGGATGTATCATGCAGCGACAGTGATTTTGAACCTTCGCCACCAAAACGTGTTCGAGCCGCTGTGAAAGCAGCTGTGAAACCTGCAAACAAACTGTTGACCAATGCAAAGAAAATCGATCGACGTGTTTTTTCAACCGACGAAGAAATTGAAGTAAATACAAATTGTATGAACTTTTGGGTCGAAGCATATGCCGAAAAAGAGAAAAAATGGATTGTTATTGATCCCATCAAAAAGAAAGTCGATTGTGTTGATATCGCTCGAGTAAGTGTAAGATTTCATAACATTTAGCCTCATTAATTCAATTCGTTTTATTGCATTTGTTGCAGAAACATGCGTCGAAGCCAATAATCTATGTTTTCGGTTGGAACAACGACAATACAATCAGAGATGTGACGCCACGTTATTGTTCACAATTTCATACAACGACAAGAAAACAGCGTGCCGAACAATTATGGATTGATGAAGCACTTGAAATGATGCTAGAGCAGCGAAATGCTCGCACAATCATTGAAGATGTGGAATTCAGTAAATTACACATGGACACACCAATGCCAACATCAATCAATGAGTAAGATGATGATTATATTTACGTTGAATGTTGTCTAATTTGCAATTCATTTTTTTTTTTTTTCAGATTTAAAAATCATCCATTGTATGCGTTAGAACGTCATTTATTGAAATTCGAAGCGATCTATCCACGGAATGCGCTCACATTGGGCTACATACGAAAAGAGCCAATTTATGCACGGGAATGTGTTCATACGTTGCATTCCCGTGAAATTTGGGTGAAACAAGCGCGGACGGTGAAAATTGGCGAGAAACCATATAAAATTGTAAAAGCACGACCAAAATGGAATCGTGTCTTGAATCAAATGGAAGAAGCAAAGCCGTTGGAAATCTTTGGATTTTGGCAAACTGAAAAATACAAACCACCAGTTGCCGAAAATGGCATTGTACCACGAAATCCATACGGAAATGTGGAATTATTCAAACCAGAAATGTTGCCGATTGGTACGCGTCACATTCAATTGCCAAATTTGAATCGAATTTGCAAGAAAATGGGCATTGATTGTGCTCAAGCCGTTATTGGTTTTGATTTTCATAGCGGCAGCTCACATCCAACATTCGATGGTTTTGTGGTGTGCGAAGAATTTGCTGAAGATGTTATCATGCAATGGAAAATCGATCGAGAGGAGCAAATTCGTAAGGAAACCGAGAAATTTGAGGCTCGTGTATATGGTAATTGGAAGAAATTGATCAAAGGTCTGCTGATCCGAGAACGATTGAAGCGCAAATTTAACTTTGGCGCCGAAGAAAAAACCGATAAAAACACTGCCACAAAACGAAAGAAGGCATAAATCCATTTATTATCGCATGCATCAGATCAAAAAATAACACAAGAAAAACACTCAGGAATTATTATCACTAAATATTTAAATAGTCATTTTATATGAATAAGATTCGTTACATTTTTTTTGCAAGTAATTTTCGTTTATTATATGTTTGTTATTGATGATATATACGTATCCGTTCTTACCCAATCAGAATTTTGTAATTTTTTCCAATTTCTCGAGAATGATTTAAATAAAGAGAAAAGAAATAAAGCATGGAAATATTGAGTTTCGATAAACACACTGACATTCATTAGGACTGCTATTAAATTTGAATTTTGAGCAAGAATTGTACAGCGTTTAAGATATTTCAACCATTTTTTCAAATGTGTTCTTTACATTCCCATTTCTTATCACACAAACAGGACCGACTTTGACGTGGTTTTTTGGGTTTCGGCTCGTTTTTTTCGCGCCATTCGGATAATTTTTGGCTGGTTTCGACGTCATACTCGTAAATCCATGTCTCGTCACCAGTTATGATCCGTTTTTTGAAGTTTGGGTCTTCAGACACGTTGCCAAGCATCTCTTTTGCCACTGCCACTCGACGGTCTTTTTTTTGAAAAGTCAGCTCTTTTGGAACAAGCCGTGCGGCCACACGTGTCATGTTCAGTAAATCAACCAAAATGTGTTGAACCGATCCATAGGAGATGTTTAACTCCTCAGCTATATCTCTAATGCCAACACGACGGTTTGATAGCACGATTTTCTTCACTTTTTCGACTTTTTTCTCGGTTACAGAAGTTGATGGTCGACCAGAACGAGGCTTGTCTTCAAAGGTCTCTCGCCCCTCCTTGAATGCTTTGTACCAATCGTATGCTGTTGTTTTCTTGATGGAAATATCCCCAAAGGCTTTTTTTATCATTTTTAATGTATCCGCACAAGAAATTTCATTCAAAACACAAAATTTCAAACACACTCTTTGTTCAGTTAATTTATCCATTGTAAAAAATCGAAAAACGCACTTGGATTGATCAAAACAAACCGCTGTCAAACACATACTAGCTAACATATTGCGCACAATTACAATTTTTGCACATATATCGAGGTCGATACTGCCAACCTAACAAAAAAATAAATTTGATCATACGCGAACCGCGCTCGATTTAATTCGCGATTTCCGAGAACTTTTTGATCAGAGGGTATAAATTATATATCAATCAGAAGTGGTTTTTGAAACCGTTGAAGTTTGTGTAAAATTTGAAATTTCTCGGAAAGCTTAGGATCGAAAATCAAAAATATTCGGGGTAGTTTTATGAGACAACCAGCACCAAACGTCGAATTCGGTTAAAAAAGAGCCGCCGTCTATAAAAACAACCACTTTCGTGATTTTTACAACCATTTAAATAAGAATAGAATTTCTTTATTGAGAAAAGATGCTGAAATAAGTTAGCGAGCGAAGTGAATTGAATATTTTTATAATTTGTCTATAAAAGGTGCAGTCTTGTAAATGTCCTTGTTTTTAAAGAGAAGCAAAATCAGAAAAAAATTGTTATGTCGAATATGTTCTCGTATTTACTTTGGAAGTGAAATCCAACAAAGAAAAAATCAAAATGGTTGCCCTTAAGAAATTACCAGTAAACGTAGTGTCACGATATCCGTTGTTTTTAGAACAAGAAACAAAAGTATTAAAGCATTAAAAGCAGAGAGTATTTTTGTTACAAAATCCATACAAAACGGTCTCTTCATTGAACTTGCAAAAAAGAGTCCATGACACTCATTCGATTCGGTAGTATTCTCTCAGTGCTGAATGACGCGGAAAAATGTGTATGTTCTTCAATACATATCAATGTGCTTTCCTATCAACGCACATTCTAATTATTGTCCACAGTGAAATCGAATGTTTTTGCTATTGTATGTGACTTCCGAAGAAAACGAAAATAAAAAAAAATGTCCAACTAAATTTGAACTACAGCATGTATATTGTATAACGATTTTTTTTACATTTATCGGTTCAGTTGTTATGGTCTTTTAATACGAAATCGGTTTGTTTTGATAATGATTCCATTGTCGTGAAATACTTCAATACAATTAGGTGAATTGACAAAAAACCATAACCAAGAGAAGAAAATAAAACTGAATAATGAAGAAATGAAAACGATTCAAGTAAAATGTTCATTTCCCTGGTAGCAGCCCATCAAAGCGACAACGATGTGGGATCGTTCAAGCAAATACTTCCGATATTCGACAAGTCACTTATTGACATAATTACTTTATTATTCATTTGGGAGTGTGTTTATATTAATTGATTTAGTTCCGTACATCACTCTTGTACTCTTTCAATTCTCTTCAATTCACTCTCTTACAATATAGTTATCATGTAATGTTTGCACCACATTTTGTGCCAAAGAAGAA
The DNA here is from genome assembly GCF_009176525.2 of Contarinia nasturtii. Taxonomy (NCBI): domain Eukaryota; kingdom Metazoa; phylum Arthropoda; class Insecta; order Diptera; family Cecidomyiidae; genus Contarinia; species Contarinia nasturtii. The sequence continues at coordinate 5,512,408 of NW_022197544.1, forward strand.
GAAAAATAAGAAACAAAAAAAAATCAAAACAATTTCATTATTGATGGTACTGTTTTTGTTGGCACATTTTTTTATGATTGAAATGCTACGCACGCACTGCTGGATAATGCATGCTCCAGATAAAGCAAAAATTTAAGCACACAAACCGAAACAAAGATTCACTTTCGTATTCCATATGTAATATATTTTAGTATATTTGCCGATGAAATTGAAACAGAAGCTTAATTTATTCAAATTATCATTACATGCATTTATTACATATTTGTTCGATTTTTAGAGCAATCTACAGCTATTGTTTTGAATGTTATTATTTGTTGTGTTCGTTTTTATTTCGATGAAATAAGTTATCGTAAAATGTGCGTTGCACTTCAAGAGTAGTGATGCTGGAGAAAAAAACAACAACAACAATGAACACCACACTTTCGCCGTATCGTTTCCGATTTTTAGTATTAAAACACTTCGAATAAAAACCGAGTACACAAGCATAATTTCCTATGTGGTGTTCGTCTTGATTTGTTTTTTCTTTTGTTTGTTCCTCCTTAACGCACGAAATTGAATGGGAGGAATCTTAAAAAAAAAACACTCATAATCAACAGTGTTCTTCATAGTTCACATTTGTCCGATCGACATATTGATCAATCACAATGTCTTTTAATTAGCATATTTTTCCACTTCGTCTTACTGCAAATCATGATAATGAATGACGTCATGCTATTTATGTTGTCGGCATTATTCTATCAAATTATTCGAAATTCACATCAGTCGAATATATTTGCACATAAATATTCCACTTTATGCGATCATTTATATTGAAGTGTGAGCATCATTAATGGTGTGTGCAATAAATCTTTTTTACGCTGAAAGATCGATTACATCTCTATCTGCACGAATTTACTTCGCGAATAAAAACGACATGCAACGTAACATAAGCGACGGTGTTTCGAGTTCAAAAAAAGCTGTCTATTGTAATTATATCATGGCGCTCTCCCGCACTATAACATTAACATCAAGACGAACTGATGAAATTGATACCATACACACATCTACATATAAATTAGTCAAGCAAAAAGAGTTCAAATTCACCGAAGCGAAAAGTTGGCATCTGACAAATGTTCGCAGAATTGACAAATGAAGAAAGAAAAACACCAAAAATTGGCTTTGGCACATCAAATTAAAGAATGCAATGAAAGAAACGAGACGAACGAATTGTTGAATAATGAATTGTGATCTTTGTTTTGACAATTTTGTACCGGCAACATTGCGACTCAACAAATCTATCGTCAACAAAAATGGGAAGCTAAATGCGGAAGACAAAACATTCGTAATTGGAGTCAACTCACTTGTACGGATTGAACATTTTTTTTGACTAATTTTCGTTTGGAAATGAGAAAACGAAAATGGAAAGGAACTTCACATCAAACACAATATACGGGATTAATATCTGCAGTGACCTGATCAAATCAGTAATTGGAAAGAAAATGAAGACAAAAACAAATCGTTTTGTTTTTTGTTGTTGTTGTTTCTAATCAATAGTGCAATGAATTTGTGCATGCATTCATGTTGCCAGACACTATCGCCAAATGACTTGATGAGGGCGAAGAACTTACACGATTCAAATCGATTAAATTGGACAAACGTGAAATGTCACGGAATTAAAATTACGTTTTGGGCAAATTGCACTTGAAACGTTTTGTAATCAAAAGATTAACCAAAAAAAAAACACAACCACACTATTTAGATGTAAAACCGCAAAGCGATAATGAAATTGGTACAGCTTGAACTTCCCCGTGCATTTTCATTCCCAATAATCGCTGGGAGAATGCTTTTTCATATTGATTCGCAATAAAAGAACAACAAAAACATTTAACGAAAATAAAGCGTGTCCCATTCACATCTTCGTGATATTTTCATTATTTTTTCTTTTTTCGGTGATTGGTTTCTTCATATCAAACCAAACTGCGACAAAGAAACATAATCCATATGCACAATATAACTGTAATAAGTGAATAAACGTAATGTTTAAATGATAATTCTCATGTTAATACATTTAAAAAAAAAGCACACGAAGAAAAAAGTAATAGTCTCACTCAAAATAATAAAAAAAACGCTCTCAATTTTTCTTTCCTTCGTTTTTCTCTCATCCGTTGCACTGTTTTTGAAGAAGTACGCGCACACAAGAGTTATTTAATACCAATTGATTTGTAGGGCCGATACCGCCGCCACCGCTGCATGCAATGGTATAAAAGAAGATGTAAAATAAACCCGGTCATCATAAATGAAGTAGTGTTTGGATGGTTAACATCGGCCTATTTGCTGCAGAGAAAAACAAAACAAAACAGTGTAAAGAAAAAACAATCTTATCTTACGCATATTTAACGCAGTTGTCTTCTAAAACGTGTCATAAAAAATAAATTCAATACATTACAATGGCTCAACAGTTTGTGGTAAGTGTGTTCGATCGTTAAACAAGCTACTGAATCAATGGGATTTGATTTTTCAACATTGTGGACGGTTTTTCGTGTTATAGTGAATTAAGTGAATAAATCCATTTTGTACACACGTTTTTTTGTCGCTGTGATATTGTTTGTCCAAAAAAAATGTCGGCCAAAATAACTTTGATAATTCAAAAAAATTAATTATATTCGATATTAAAAGCTTCCTTTCACCTTTAATTATCTCGAGCGCAGTTGATTTATCTGTTCATCAGTGCGTGTGTGTGATTGTACATGTGATTGTACTTGTGATTTTCTCAATCATATGTGATGTTTATTATCTATTTCACATCATAATCTAAAGCACTAAGATTCATTCATTAGACTTCAACTGAATTACTGTATGAAAATGCATTAACCGACAAATGAAGACGTTTGTTTGATATGCTAACATTTAAATGAAATAACAATCGGCAGTTTTTCCTACCGGCATCAGTAATTACAATAGTAATGTGCGAATGAGAATATTGAATGAAGTAGTATTGAACATCGTTTCGTTCAATATAATTTGTTTTAAATGAATTGAAACTAAATAACAATAGACGTACCAAAACAAAATTATCGATACACTGCAAAATTATACACACATCATTTGAGATAAAGAGACGAGAAATGCATGAGAAATACTTAATATCGAAGGAGTTCGCATTATGAATATAATACATAATAAAAAAATCAACAATATGAAGTAATTAAAATGAAAACAGATATTAAAACAGAATCACACAGCTATGCGAATGAACTTTTTTGCTTTAACTTTATTGGAAATTGCCACCTTTTTCCATGGGAATTTTTAAAAAATGTAGATTTTTTCGACATTTATCTTCAATTCCCAAGCAAATATATGTAGAAAAATTCTATACATTTTTTTCGATAGAATTTTGATCGATCTACTCATATTCTTATTAGAAATGAGTATATATAGTCTTTTCATGTCCAAATATCGGAAAAATAACAATTGTCCTCAATGAAAAGATTCTTGAACGTGCAAATAATAGAATTACTTAGACATATCTACAGGGGGAGGAAAAAATTTTAAGCCTGATATAGAAACACACATTGTATTTTTAAATGACTATATTTATTATTCAAAGTAGTCTCCATGAACACGAATGACACTTTCATATCGATGCTTCAATGCTTCAATTCCTCCTTCAAACCACTCGGCATCTTTGTCCTCCCATACGTTGAAAATATCGTTCGATATCTCTTCTTCGGACTCATATTGCTTCCCCTTTAGATATCTTTTGGTGTTTGGGAACAGGAAATAGTCGCTGGGTGCCAGATCTGGAGAATACGGTGGATGGTGGAGTTGTTCGAACCCACATTCCCTGATGGCAGCTTGTGCAAGCAATGATTTGTGAGGCGGTGCATTGTCATGCAAAAGAAGAACTTTTCGAGTGAGCAAACCAGGACGCTTTTCTCTGATCGCTTTACGCAATCTATGCATTTGTTGAGCATAATAATAGCCCGTGACTGTGGTATTCTTTGGAAGGAATTCAACCAATAATATGCCTTTGGCATCCCAGAATACAGAGGCCATTACTGTGTTTGTGGCAATTTGTTTGCGTGGCACTTTCGATGCTGGTTCACCACGTTTGTGCCATTCCATCGTCTGTGATTTGAGCTCTGGATCATAGTAGTGGATCCAGGAATCGTCGCCAGGCACTATTCGCTCAAATGTGTCCGTTTCATTCCATTCCAACAACTCGAGAAACTCGTGTGCAGCAGCAATTCGTTCTTCTTTTTGTGATTTGTTCAACGTTCTTGGAATCCATCGTGAGCAAACCTTTCTCATGTGCAATTTTTCATGAAGTATGTTGTAAATACTCTTCTCTGAGATGTCAAACATTGCTGCTAACACTTTCTTGCTCATTCGAGGATTTTCGTGCACGTGATGTTCAAATTTTTGCACTACAACTGAAGCTGTTGCTTCAATTGGTCGACCTGTATGAGGATCATCTTACAATGATTCTCTACCCCAATGAATTGTTTTGCCCATAGTTTTACTGTGGCATACGATGGGGCAAGGACCCCATAAACAGCACGCAAGCGATCATTGATATCCTTTGGTGTCACACCTTCTTTTGTGAGAAACTTAATCACCGCACGATATTCGATTTTATCCATTTTTTCAAAAATATCGAGGTTACTTGGTATGCAATGCTGTTGAAAACAAACGACGACAGATATCAACTCAATTTTTTTCTGCAATACTATTGACAGTTCGTACTTCAATTACAGCACAAGAACAATTTGTATCTAGTGCCGTCTATATGTCAGGCTTAAAATTTTTTCCTCCCCCTGTAATATATATAATAATATATATAATATATTTAATCAAAAGAAAAGAAAAACGTTTTTCATGCAGCACAAGGAATTTGTTTAAAACGGATATATATTTTGCATGTGATTTTTCATTTCAAACATATATGTTATACAATAGTTGTCGTTAAAATAATGAATTTTAAGTAGATCACATGTGAGATTCACTTTTTTCATATTTGGTCATCCGCTCGAATCCAATATCAATTAATGTCACTATATCTCGAATTACTTTCAATTACATCATTTTCAAATAATGGTCGTAATTGTTGTTTCGGTTTGATTTTTTTATTATTGCAAATAACGTAAGTTTATTGTATATTAATCGTAAAATGCATCCATTCGAATTCGAAGTGTTCTCTTTTCTGATGGTTTCGATTATATAATCACCAAAAAAAAGTTACGAAATCGTTGCTCATTTGGATCACTGAGAAACAGAAGATAAAGAAATAAAATGCGACAGTGCGTAATTAATATTGTTATGTATTGTTCTGTTTTTTCTTCGTTCACCTCGATATTCATATAACTGAAATGGAAATGTCAGTAAAAGTAACGGATTCAATTGAAATGGAAGATTTTGTGTTTTACCATATTCCACAACAATCAAAATTTGGTTCAAACTAAATTGGCATCTTAATAACTGAACGATGTGCCACAATTTTGTAAATGTGCGAAGAAAATATCTACCATGAGATGAATCGAGTCACATTTCTCAGACTCTCTTTATAATTTAGGCACACACAAAAATGTTTTTTTTTTTTCGTAAATTTGAATATAATTGATTGCATATCAAATGCAACATATAATTATGCAAAGTAATTAAATAAATTTCATTGTACATTTTGTATTTCATGTCATGTTCAACATGATTATGGTATAAACAGAATGCAGGCGCTGCGATATAAAGAAGAAAGATTGACGGCCATCGAAGATTAAATTGAAATCATTGTTTTTAGATTATAATCTGTTAGATAATGTGATGAAACACGTCAAGATAATATTTTATCGGTACATCATCTCAATGCTTTCTTTTATTTAAGTGATTTGAACTTAATTACTGTGGTTATCAAAGAACATCATCAATGTGTAATACATTTCGCTTCTCTTTGATTCGTTTTTTTCCTCTTCTTTCGTATTTAGATAATGACATTGTTGGCTCTCACGGTCTTAGGGTCGTTTTGTGCAGCCGGTGGATCGCATCATAAGCATATAATCATTCACGTTCCATATCACATAAAACACCATCATCATACGCACACAATTTACAAACACATCAAACACATTGACCACGGACACGATCATCACCATCACCATCATCACGATGACCATGATGACGGATGGAGCGGTGGTTACTCTGGTGGTCTCGATTTGGCTGGTTTGTCTTTTTTTCGATAATTTTCGATAGAATTACTAAATAATCGTACGAATGTACCATTCAAATTGATCTTAGGAGGGTGGACAGGAGGAGATTTTGGCAGCATTGGTGATTTTGGTGGTGTTTATAATGGTGCTCTTGACAGTGGCAGCTATGAAAACAATGACTTTGGAAGTCTGGGATGGGATGACAAATAGGGCATGACATAACATCTGTACATAATGGTGAAGATTCGATTTATATTCAGCGAAAATGAAAAACTACTAGATTACATTTTGGATTGTCTCAGAAATCAATTGATATAATTTTAATTTAGTTCATACTAGACGATTCGGTCTTCCATTACCATGCAGTTTTGCAATATATTCAGCATTTCCTGATTACCATTGAATATCTTTCCAATATCATAAATCATGAACAGGACATAATATCTACAACGATTTCCAAATTGATGCGCTTCACCAAAATTTACCAATTATTTTATTTTTCGCATTGGAAAAGTTGTATACTGTTGAATGTTTTGTGTGATTTATGTCCATTGTAATGTTTTGTTTCAAAGTGTAAAAATAAACTGATATAAGTTGCTTTAGTTTAGATGAAAAATGTTCTCAAGCGTACGCATTCGTACTTATACCTAGTCATCAAATTTGCTAGCATATTTTACAAACATCACAAAATATGGATATTCTTTGTTTATTGAAGCCGAACATACTACAAATTTAAACATTTAATTTGCATTCTAAACTATTGGTTTTTGTTTAAATTGGCTTTGATTTGTACAAATCATTGTTTCATTTTGCTTTGATTTGTACAAATCATTGTTTCATTTTGCTTGATTGTTACATTATTACAAAATAAATTGATGACTTCTTTTTACTTAAATACAAATGATATGGATTTTATTTTATTTTTAACGTAAGATTTAGTCAACAAAATTCAGCAATAACAATACTGATGATTTTATGTTGGAAAATAAATAAAACAATTGTTCGTCTGTCGATAACATGATTTCAACCAACATACCAAGGTGAGCAGATTTATTTTGTATTGTAAAGTCGACGATGCACCAGTGAAGATAAATATGATTATTTTTTTTTTGCAATTTTGAAAGGCAAATGGTCGAAAATCTCAATTGTCCAGTTAACATTTTTAAAATTTGAATAAAAATATTTGATGATAAATTAACGTTTTTTTGTCTTTTTTATACTATTTTCAGTGATATGATTTTTTTTTTTTGATAAATTAAATGAACTTCTGAATGGTTTTTATTTTAAAAGACATAAAACTAGTAGAACCTTTCATTTAATATACTCTATAAACACAAATATTTTGTTTGCAAAAATGTACCGATATGATGCGATTCATAAGAAAAGTATTGGCAATGTATTTTGTATTGATTGGTAGAAGAATCGACATGAACATTTTTTCATAAATATTCTTTTAGTAGCTTCTGGCATGCTCTGGTTTTGTATAGTAAAAAATTCGTGTCTCCCTCCTAGAATTAACTCATTGAACTGAAATTTGGATACAAATAATAAAAATAGAATATTTTTCGAAGAATCTTGACTGAAAATCTACACAGAGAACATAAAAAAAAAATCTTATCGCATTTTTGAATAAAGTATTGTACTAAAATCATTTTTACGCATTGAATATACACACAGAATGCGGCTCCGGAGGTTTGACTATGAATTAGATTTCGTTTAGATCTGTTTTAAGTAAAAGATTTATTTAATTGCATAATTTAGTAAGCATTAATATCAGTTTTTCCTTTTTTAATATAAGCATAAAGAATAAAAGTCAACCAAAAATGGTTTCTGTATTATGTATTCTATTATTTTAAGAATTTTGCCAACAACATTTTTTTCAAATAGACATTCTCGTGACATTTGAACATTTCTTTAGTGAAATTGAGCGATAAGCAATGTGCTGACAGATGTCAAATGCGTGATGCCGAAACTAACCTAAAATCGTTTTGATTACACCAAAAGATCAAGTTTTTCGTAATATATTTCAAAAATAAATTGAATAATTTGACGGCATTCGATTGAAAAATGTTCAAGGTATGTCAGAAGAAATAAAAATTAATCAAAAATATTAAATATATATAAACGATTTTTTTGTTTTCTTTTCTAGAATCTTGTAACGTTAGTAACTGGTGGAGCGTCCGGTCTCGGCCGTGCCACAGTTAATCGATTTGTGAAGAAAGGTTCACAAGTGATAATTTGTGATTTGCCAACATCAAAAGGTGAACAGGTAGCTAAAGAAATTGGAGAAAATGTACAGTTCATTCCGGCTGATGTAATGTCAGAAAGGGATATTGAAAATCTCGCAGATGAAATATCTAAAAAATATGGCAAACTTGATGTACTGGTGAATTGTGCTGGTGTGAGTGATGCCCATCTTACATATAATTTCAACCTTGACCTACCAAAAATGTTGAAAGACTTTGAAGACGTTTTAATGGTACGTTGAATAAGTGATAAAATGATATACAATTTCCGAGAGATGAATTTAATTTATTATTTCGATGTTTTTCTCAAGACAAATGTAGGTGGAACTATCAATGTGATTCGCTTAACTGCTCAATTGTTTGCTAACAATCAGCCAGATGAAGGCGGTCTTCGCGGTGTCATCATCAATACTTCAGGTGTGGAAGCATTCAATGGAATAATGGGCCAAACATCAATTGCAGCCGCGTCTGGAGCTATTCACAGTATGACAAAGCCATTAGCAGAAGACTTTGCTCGTACAGGCATTCGTGTTGTCACAATCTCACCGGGTTTCATAAGAAGTCCAATGAATAACTATTTCCCGAAACATCTTGAAGAATCATTGGGCCTATATTGTGTCACTGTCCCAAATAGATACGGTAATGGAGACGAATTTGCTCATCTTGTACAATCAATTGTCCAAAATCCATACATAAATGGAACTACCATTGAATTGTCAGGGGGGATGCGTATGTCCTTATAAGAACCAAATAATTTGGTCCAAATTGTAGAACACTTTTTGTTTTTTTATTAAAATTAATTAGATTTCTATAGACTCAAATTCGAATTGTTTTATGGTTTTCATTAGAAATTAAAAAAAAAAAATCAAATGAAATTAACGAAAAAGAAACAACATTGAACTAAATTTCATAGAAATTTTTAGTATTTTATATGTCTGTTGACATTTCCGGATACACGCTGAAGACACAAATTATTGTCGTCACAACATTCAAATGTACCAAATGTATTTTGGTAATTGTATGTTTTGTTGTAAACAATGAGTTTCATTGTTACAAAACATATTGTCAATGCATACCCTGCCTTTAGGCGGGGTTCAGTTTTTTGGGGAATCGAATCACGAAATTTCCAATATTTTGGCTGAAGGACTTTGCATGGACAGAGCCGACACTGGCATGTATTTTTGCTATGCAATAAAATGGGACTGATATTGCTTTGCGAAGTGGCTCTAGGTAACTCTCATCCTTGCTATGAACCACATATTATAGACATTCTTCCTGATGATTGTCAATCGGTACATGGCGTTAGTGAATTCAGATTTCCAGCCATCAAATACATTGATGGGGTGGAAATGATAACCGGGAGACTGATGAATGAAGGAAATTCATTCCAGAAGTACAACGAACTCATCGTTTATAATGAGGCACGATTGATACTTTCAAATGCGGTCATCAACGTTGACATAGCTTTTAATATAAATGCAAAAAGAACAAAATACAGTGAATCTAATTTTTTTGATAGACAAAATAACAATCAAAGTAAGCAGAGAAACTCTCCATTGACATAGGATTTATATACGAATGGCGTGTGAGTGGAGTGTGCCATGCTAAATTTTGTCTACCAAAAATATTAGACTCAGTGTACTCATTCTTTGAAATAAAATAAAAAAATAAAACAATGTTTTACTGGAATAAAATTGTGGCTTGAGTATTTAATTAATCACATTCAAGATATTTGATTTGGTTTCTCTCCAATTCTTTTAGAATTGTTCAAAATCAAAATAAAATCGCCAATGGTGTTCAATGATCTTAAATTTTTATTCTTATTTTATACAGTAGATGATAACCATTTATTTGCAAAGTGTTGCATCAATTTTACGGAGATTTGGCAAGGTAAGTTTGAGTTTTGTGCGGTACTGGACGTCCTTTGCGATTGGATTATGTTCCAAGTATACGGTTGTTAGTTTTTTGTTGTTTCGAAGATTGTCCACACATTTCCAATCCGAAATTTGATTTGAATTGGCCTTGAATGGTAAAAAAATATGAGTCAAATTAGAAATAAACGGTATTTTTTATCAGTCGAACACACTCACCCAAAACTCCTCCAAGTTCTCCAAATGATCGACATTTTCAATGATAGTGATACGATTCTTTGCAATATCGAATGTTTCCAACGATTTGTTTGCTTCAAGCCCTTCAATTTTCTCAATTCCATTTTCTGATATATAAAATTCGGTCATGTTCACCAATTGATTCAAATTCTCGAGTTTGACAATACGATTGGCTTGCAACGATATCAGCTCCAAATTGACTAACTTATCCAAATTTTCGATTTTCTTAATTTTATTTTTGCCCAAATATAGTTGCGTCAAATTGGTGAGAGTATCCAAGTTTTCAATCACCTATAATGATGAAAAAAAACATACACCTTTATAACAAATCGCACATGATGAGTAAAATAAATGCACAAACTCAACCGCGCTCATTCCTACGCTTATTGAAGTAAATCTGTAAACATTTTTTTTTCTTATGGAAGAATATACACAGAGTCTTGCGCTAACGTACATTCTTCTTTGTGCCATTGGCAATATCGAATGCAAGACTAACACAACGGAGAAGCAGCGGCTACTTCGATGTTGTTCTCACTGCATTTGTTGTTGCGCATGGAACAAAGAAAAATGTTTTTAAGCGCGGTTGTATGTTACGGGACGATTCAAAATTCTTGTCTGACTTACACGAAATCGGTTATCGCCCAGTTCAAGCATTGTCAATTTCGTCAACTTTTCCAAATTTTCAATTTTCGATAACTTGTTAGCACACAGATACAACTTTTCAAGTTTCACCAATTTGTCCAAGTTTTTAATTTCCGTAATTCGATTGAAGCTCAAATCCAATATCCTGCCGAAAATTTTAATTTTTTTTTATTTGTATACAATTGCGATGAATGCAATCTTATTGACTTACTCGAGATTGACGAGATTATCCAAATTTTCAATTTGAGTGATTTGATTATCATACAGTTCGAGTTCAACGAGTCGACTGAGTGAATCCAAATTTTCGATTTTCTTCAATAAATTCCATCGCAAATATAATCGCTCCAATTTAACCATTTGTTCAAGATGCTCGATTTTTCCGATCCGTGCATGATTCAAGTCCAATACTTCGCATTCAGGATCGATGGTAATTACATCTTCCATTTTTGTAATTGTTGGGCCATCTTTCGGCTCGGTATTTGCTTCGGCATTCGCTTCGGAATCGACGACCAATTGCAATTGAACCGTTTCATCTGCATTCTTTTCCTCTTTTTTGGGTGAATTCACACTCACTGCAATGAATAACATTGCCATAATTGATTTACCCATTGCACACCACCACAATATTCTACTTACCTTTTTCGTCTTCGCCGCTCATCTCTTTTTTTTTCTGCGTTTCGGCGTATCGTTTTTATTGTGTGAAAATAACGAAAATCAAGATGCAGACGAATGAATAAAAGATTGAAAAATTCAAAAAAAAGCACAATTTCAGTGAAATTTCATCGAAATCAAACAAAATAAAACGCAATCTTCTAAAAACGTCTGGAAATGAAATTATTTACAAAAAAAAAACATTGACAACTTCAAGTTTAGTTTTATGTCAATGAATCATAGAACCATAGCATGTTTGTGTTGAATGTGCCAGTCACAAATAGGTGGCACCACATGTGTTCATGTGTGGTGAATATTTTTATGTTTTTTAAAAACTTCACATTTTTTCACTCTCTTCAATTTTCAAGCAATAAAAAAATCATTCATTTATCAAAAGGCTTTTTATTTCTTGATAAAAACAAAGATGGGATGTCTTCGGTGGATTCATATACATTAGATTTTGATCAGCAGCAACATGTCTTTAATGGAATATTTCAATTGAACATCGACGAATTGTTCTCTCCTCGATTTTATCTATTGAATTTGAAAAATTTGAAACGTTAATCTGGCATAAGTTAAATATAAAATGTAAACATTTACAATTGGTTTTGATGCTTGAAATGCATCACGTTGAAAGTTAACGGTTTTTGTTTGTGTGTCAACCGACAATCCGTAGTATCGTAAGTCCAATATTAATTCTTGAACTGAATGAAAAAATGTAATATTCTTCAACCATTCTAATGACACGGACAGTAATTTATTATGATAAGCGACAGAGAAAGATTGCACGAGTTCCCTGGAAGAGAGGAATTCAAATGTCAGCAAAGTCATACTTTTCGATCAAAAAAAATAATAATAATATACCTTCTAATTGATTGTACATGCAGCGAAGCCACTGCACACAATATGTATGGCAAATTCATAATATTTGAAAGACACTTGTAGAAATTCCGAGTCCAAAACGATAGAGCAACGGTGAAAGAACATTTAAATGTTGAATTCCTGAAACGATTTCGAAAGCAATTCCTTTTAATACAAAAGTTGAAAATCAATATATATGCTGCTCTTTTTCGGAAATGGAAAGCATTTCACCGGTGCCAAAAACAGCTCTAGAAACCAGTAGTAATTTACTTAAACTTTGATGGTGTATGTAGGGCTCTGGCCAATGATTCGCCACTGCCCAAGTTGAACAATAAATATAGTGATTCAATGAATTCCCTATGAGCTACAGCCTTTTGTACATCAGCGTCATCGCCATGATTCTTCTCACTTGATTCATCCAATGTATCATAACACTTTAGCACCTTCTTCAAACACTCTTGCAAATGTTGACGGCATATTTTCGGATCGAATCGTTCGATTGGCTCATCGACTAGTCTGCAAATAGTAGCATTTATCATTGAGTGTTATTTTGTTGATTTTGACACGGAAATTCAAAAATTCACCTATACAGTGAGTATGCCAAGAACATGATCATTGGTTCAATTAGTTCAATGGTTGTTATTTCATCAAAATCTTGTATAACAATTTCTTGACGAATGGCACGCAATCGATCGAAAATAAAATCATACGCAACATGAAATGGTTTCCGATCATCTGTTATAATATCCCACAATAAATATTCTACAGTGCGTTTGAGACATTGTTTCGTTCTCAAATTATTGGGTTTGGGCGATTGAACACCGGCTGCCGATCGGGAAAATTCTTTGACCACTCTTGATTCATCGACAATATATTCACCGGTTCTGGATGGTTTACGTTCATAAAAATGTAATAGCCCTTCTCGCGTACGTCTGTTGACAAATCAAATATGTGGAATGTATCCAGAATTCATTTGGAAGAACAAAAATCAGTACATACAATTTAATTTCATTGAGCGGACACATAGTTTCACAAATGCCAATTATTGAAGATTCCATTACTTACACTTTTTATTGTTTATATATTTTAATCATTATATTGTGTTACTATGTTTTTTTTTTCTCACCAAACTAATCAATCAACATCACTCTGTGAGTTTCGAAACTGAGGTGAAGTTGAATCAAGTTTGGTGAATTTCTCATATGTCATCCGACACAATGTAAATTACATTTGTTTGGCAGCTTGTTTTGAAGCCAAATGCGGTATAGCTATTATACATTATAAATTAATTATACATTATAAATAATTATTATTATATTATTATAAATTGACAAACAGTTAAGTTTCCCATTAAAAGAAGCAACTGCAATTCTGATACTTTATTCAAAAGAAAATATAACGTTTTACTAAGTCGTTGTACATCCGTTGGGAAGGAAAACGTGAAATAAACATGTCTCATGGTTACGATGCACATGACGATGGCCCCGGTTTTGTCGGCATTCGTTTCTGTCAGGAATGGTTTGTACAAAATTCAAAATATCATCGAATTTCCGAACAATACACTCATTTTCATTTCATTTCAGCAATAATATGTTGTATCCGAAAGAAGACAAAGAGAATAAAATACTATTGTATGCGTGCCGAAATTGTGACTATAAACAAGAAGCTGACTCAAATTGTATTTATGTGAACAAAATTATGCACGAAATCGAGTAAGTTGAACAAAATTGTCAATTGTGAAATATAGTTGGTGGAATTTAATTGTGATGGATTGTTTTTGTTGTTGCATTTTTCTCTAGTGAATTAACACACATTGTGCCAGACGTTATATCAGATCCAACGTTGCCCCGTACAGAAGATCATGCCTGTCCAAAATGTGGCCATAGAGAGGCTGTCTTTTTCCAAGCACAAACACGACGAGCCGAAGAAGAAATGAGATTGTACTATGTGTGCACAAATCCAAACTGTACACATCGATGGACTGAATAGATTAATATAGGGGAACAATATACGAATATTTACGTACATTTTCACAATGAAATATTAATATTGTTCAATAAAAATCAAGACACACCTTTAAAATAGATTGAAATAAATAACGTTTGATAATCAACATTTTGGATGGTTTTTCTTTTTTGTATCGACATCATGAAAGGTGGTGAAAAGTTAAATTTGCATCTTTTTATTTTTTTTCTCTATGCAGCTCATGGAGACATTTCACATTTGAGATGAATTTTTAGTGTAATCTAGTGAATGAATCTAGTAAAGGTGCTTCTTCAAATATAGAAAAACGCACATCAAATGGATTTACGTAAAATAGCTACTTTATTTGGCCGATAAAATGATATTTTTTTGCTTATTTTATTATCTTTAGCTGAGATTTCAAATCACATATGAGACAAATTGAACTGAATGACAGCAGTAGTGATTAAATCACGTTTTGGTAAGTTCATTGTTAGGCTCTTCAAGAGTAAAGTTGAAAATGTTGGCGATTTGGTTCGATCAATTGGGTGTAGCTGGTGACAAATGGCCGAGTATGTCTTCGATCTGTGCAGTCTTGAATTTTCGTTTATTCAGTATGTTGAATGCCGATTCCCGTTTGCCCGACAAAAATGAACTGAAATAAAAATTCAATTGGATGAATTAAAATCTAGGACAAACGATGTCAAGAACATTTAAGAGCTATGATAATGGTATACACACATCAAAGCGGCACCTTCGAGATTGCCCAATTGCTCCATATGTTGAATCCATTTGGTGGTAATTGTATCGAGAATCTTGTCTTCCGACTCTTTATTCATTTTGGCAATGCACCATGCTTCACGATAAAAATGTGCATCGCACAATTTTTCAATGGCTTCGTTCACTTGTTGTATGGCCAAAAGATGTGGAATCGCTTGCAAAGTGAATCCTTGTTCAACACATTGATTGGCATATGCTAGTGAGCAATTTTTCCAGAATCTATCGAAATAATAAATACAAATTTGAAATGGCATTGAGTTATTATTACACGGTGCACTTACTCATATGAAATGGACGGTGCCAATGAAACGTGTTGTTCGGTTAAAGATTTTCCTTCAATATTCTCGATGATATTGGCTTTCAGGTCATACTGAATTTGTGGAATGAGCAAATTACCAATGGAGTTTGTTTTTGAAAATCGATGATTTTTCACTAAAAATAAAAAAAAAATCAAGTGTCGTTTCATAACTTCATCGGATGATATTAAACCTACATTCATCGTTCAGAAGTTTCATGACGTCTTCACGATTGCCGAACAATTTTTCATGAAGACATTCTTGTGCATTTTCACTGGTGTCACCGGAACTCGTTGATTTTTGCAGTAAACTTTGCAATTGATCAAGCGGATTCTTGTTGATCTCTTTGTTGGTCAAATATAAAATGGTGGTGTGATTCAACTAAAGTAAAAGATAAATAACTTGATTGTGTGTTTGGTGGTATTCGCATTGGAATGACTAACCTTCAACGTAGTAGACGGAGTAGGCGGAGCCAATTGTACATCATTCAATTGGTCAGTGATTTTTTCCACATTTTCCGATGCTTTCTTTTCTAATTGTTTTAACTTTTTTTTCTCTTGCGATTGCAATTTTGAAGCTTCATTCTGGTACTTGGTTCCCCATTTGACTTCGTTATTAAATGGTTTCTTCTTGTTCTTTTTGCCATTATATGCACCGACGTCTGCAACGAGACGCTTTCCAATTTCGAAAATGTGCATTGTTTCCGATTGGCCCGAACATACTACAAAGTTTTCATCTGAAATAATGAACGAAACAAAGATATAGTAGCTACGGTAGCGGATTTTTTTCGAATGGATTAACTTACCTGTTGGTAAGAAGTTGGCACAGTTCATTTTATTTTCATATTCAAACCAAGCAATGCATTCCAATTTTTGTGTGTCCCAAACACGTACGGTATGATCGAAACTGGCCGAAACCAATTTGTGTTCGGACTGACCGCTCCAACTAACAAACGTGACTCCGGCCTCATGTCCCATCAATTCACCTGTTCTTTTAAATGTATCAGCATCTTCTTTGTAGATAAAAATTTTGCCATCGTTCGTTGACACAGCCAATTTGTTCGGATCGATGGTTGACCACGACAATTCTGATACATACTTTTTCGAAATCGATTCCGAATACCGCTCCTTTAAAATTGAGAATTTTTAACGAATTTTATTGAATTCCATGGAAAGTCTTGGAGTTATTATTGTTTTATACCGTTTTGTCATCTTGGCCATTCAATAGAATTTTGAATGTACCATTGGAAAACCCGGTCGCAACATATACACCATTTGGGCTAACGCTAACCGATGAAACCGCAACCCCAAACCGAACTGAATTGTGATTGTCATCTTTTGTTGACTTTTCGTTGAACATCATCAATGATTCGTGGTTGGTTACAAATAGGTTGCATTCAATTGGATCGTATGATAATGCGTACAACTCTCGTCCACAAAAATTCTTCATCAATTCCGGCGCAGCCGTAGTCTTGCTTATATTGAAAATACCAACCTATTGATTGACAAAATTCAATTTAAATGCAACATTCAACACCTATGCAGCATTAACGAATACTTACCCGTCCTTCAATTGTACTGAAACTTAATAGATTTTCATTTGTTGGATGCCAACTCAAAGCGATCACCTTTCCTTGTATTTTTGATGTTAGCGAATGTATTTCGATGTTATTGTGCTTTAGTGTTGATAAATCCAAAATATTGATGCGTTTATTATTACCAGCAATTGCAATCCTTGGAAATATTTAACCGAAATAAAATAAAAATTGTCTCAAACTGCATTGCATATTTAGCTTACTTGTTTGGATCATGCGGACTAATTCGCATCGAAAACATACCAATCGGTAGTGTTGAATACTTTGCTATAATCTCACTCGTTTCGGCGCCAACAAAACAATGACCAACGATATTCAAATGCGTTGAAAATGTCCATACCGTTGATTTAACTGGTTTGTACTCAAAATTTGAGCAAATATTAATCACAGCCGTATCCGGAAAGTCGTGACGATTCAAAATAAATTTCAATCTGAAACGATGCATTCGACTTTTAAGTGAATGAATAAGATGAAAAAAAATCTATTGTGAACTCACTTCTTGTCATTGCTTTCATCTGTTGTTTTCCATGACGAAATTTTTCCATCGGGACCATTTACAACAAAAGCATTCGGCGAGATCCACGCAATTGTACAATTCGGTTCTGGAAATAATTTAATTTAAATTGTTAATGTGTATGACTCTACGTTGTAGCCCAATAGTCAATGACCATCGTTTATTCAACATACTTGGAATTTTGGGGCGTCCTTTTTCACATTTCAATTGAATTTTATCGGAAATCGATCCCGTTTCAATGTTCCAAATAATAACATTTTGTTCCTGTGCACCAGACACCAAATAAACGATTCCATTGCAATCATCGTTGATATTCAAATCTTTGATAACTTCTTCAAGTTCAACGATTTCAGTTGTATTGTGGCTGCTGCCGATTGTGCTGCGATTCGAAAGTTCATCAATTCCAACGGCTTCGTCTGAATCGTCTGACAATGTAATTGAATCATTTTTATTTGGACCTTTTGTTTCCATAAATTTTTGTATATCAGACATATTAACGGCTGATTGATTTTTCATACGATTAAATTCGGACGATTCATCCGAATCGGAGTCATTTCCAGCGCGAATTTTTTCACGTAGCGTTTGACATTCTTCGACAAAATTGAAATGTTCATTGTTGGGGCTAGCCACTTTTTGATTTTCATTGGCATCATCAACTTTACCCGACACTTTACTTGAAATCGTTCCAAATTCCTCTTCCAAATAATCATAGGAATGAATGTCAAACATATCACCAGCATCTACAATCGGCTTTGGTGGTTCGCGATTTTTTTGCTTCGATTCTGTCTTTTTTTGATTGAACTTCTGTTTCGACGTAGACGGCATTGCATCGGCTTTCTTATAAGATGCTTTTTCTGGTGTTTCAAATGCAATCTCATTCGTTTTGATTTTATCTCGTGGTTTTGCCTTAATTAAGGTCCATTGTAGCGAAACGATTTCAGAATCGTGACCTCTTAACTTTTGCAACGTCGTTGTTTCTATATGAAAAAACAACATTTTTACCAATTGAGCCGTTTAATTGTCATAATCGAAATGCAATTAATCGAAATAAATATCTTACCGGCATAGTTTACAATGACAATCAAACCATTTTTGTAGCCAACAGCAATGATGTCCTGATTGGACGGTGATGTTTTAAGAATGCTGACTGTTCCGCGTTTCATAACAAAATTATCGGGAAACATGGAATATGTATTGGATATTAAACAGTATCGAACAAAAGCATGGTGATCAATCGATAACACTTGACGATTCTTTGAAATGCACATAGCACCACCAATATAACAGTCTGCATTTGCACGACGATCAATGCCATCGGCAACATGTGCTTTATGACCACGACACACTTTACTCGTTTCCACATCCCAAACCCAAATCAAATTTTGTTCATTCATTGTTACAAACCACTTACTCGACGACCAATTTGGATCACAGTCAATTGACTTAAAGCTGCAACGGAAATATTTAAATTATTATACAAAAATGTTCAAAAAAAGAATGAAACGAAATTTGAATTTTACGAGATAAAAAATAATACTAACTGATTGTGGGTTTGTATAATTTGTATGTTTTGAACATTTTGTGCATCCGTCGCTTTGGATTTGGTTGAATCATTGTTTTTTACAGGCGGAATATAAGCGATTGATGTATGATTACCGGTAATGTACAATAATCCGTTTTCTGGTGAACAAACCGGTGGTACATACCATGTTGGTGACGGTGGTACACGAAAATTATGCATATTTCACCGCACAAATAAAAAGAAAATGATTTTTAACCGGTATTTTATTAAGCAAACTTAACTTTGACAAATAAAATGAGTATTAGATCGTAATTCGACAATTAAAATCGATTAAAGTTTTATTGGTTAACAGCTGATAAGTTTTAGTTTAAATGCGTTCAACTTAATTGGCGCGCATTGTTTTTTTTTTCCTATAGAAAAAATGTTGTGTTGAAATTATAGTGGCAAGTAATGTTCTGTTTTGACAACAAACACTAAGTACGTACTTTAAAATTAGTAAATTTCAGTTTTTTTATCTCGTCAAATATAATGATTTGATGATGTCATTTGCTATCTATGTGATAGAAAAACATAAAAAAAATCTTTGGAATTCAAACAATTTCGCTTGCCAATTTTCAGTTTTGTTATCAATTATGTTTTGTATTTTTTACATAATTTATTTGCGAATTGAATGTAAAATTGCACAATCTTTGATTCCAAAGAGTAAATAATGAATAAATGTCTTAGTTTTTTTTGTTGTTGAGGTGCACAAAGGTGGTATAAAGTGGTGCCCATTTTCCGCATTGATGCTGAAAATTGGAAAATGCCAGAAACATCAATATGCATATCAACGATGTGTGATTTTTCGAGTCTGTGTACACTTGAAAATGAACGAGATCCTCGTATATCTTGTGAGAACCGATATAAAGTATTTTACGTTCTCTTTTCTGCTTTCGCAGTTTTTGTTTCTCCATTGCCGAATGTCAATTGTACTTTCCGTTTAATATATTGTGTGAACCTTAGGTAAAAAGAGCGGTTGTTACGCTGTGCTGCCATCGTTCTGTCAGACCGATACAAACGATGATGCAGTAAAATAGTTATTCACACGTATTCGTTGCGTCGTGTTGAAAATTTCACAAAAGGGAACGTTGATGGTATAAAAAAGCACAACAACAATAACTAAAAACAACAACAACAGCAACCAAACGTGAGTGATGATAATCTTTGAGGATTTTTTTCAGACGAAAAAGAATAAGTGGACATAAGTGAATAGAGCAAATCGAGTTTATTGTGTATAGGTTTTTTTTTAAAGGAAATTTGACTGTGAGAGTGAGTGAATATTTTTGTGCACAATATATGATTTGTTTTTTTACGTTTTACATCAATTACATTTTGTACATTTGTGTACACAATTATTGTTGTTGTTGCATTTCCAAAACATTCGGCTTTTTTTACAATCATGTTGATGGCACAGAGATCACTTTTGAATGTATTTTGATATTCCGTCGCATTTGTTTTTTTCTGATGGATTTTATTGATTCGCAAACATGCGTGTTGTTTTTATTTTTGTTCTTCTCGAATTGATTACGAATCAACTTTTTATGCCAACATTTTAAATCAGCAAGCTGACAATAATCTCTAAATTATGTGTCAAATAGAATTTGGAATAAATCATAGTCGATTGCAACATACGGACACATAAAGCC
Source organism: Contarinia nasturtii (assembly GCF_009176525.2). Classification (NCBI taxonomy): domain Eukaryota; kingdom Metazoa; phylum Arthropoda; class Insecta; order Diptera; family Cecidomyiidae; genus Contarinia; species Contarinia nasturtii. The sequence continues at coordinate 5,533,448 of NW_022197544.1, forward strand.
CTAGGAACGAATTGGTTTTAGTTTTCCGAATGGAACATCGGGAAATGAAACAATGAATAGATTTGATTTTACTAAAATGATGACGAAAAATCAATGCCTCAAGCACTTCAAAGAAAGATTACGCAAGCACCACTTCTGGGCTCCAATCCATTGGTGTTAAAATGAAAACAATCAAACTTATGTGTACGCTATTCATGATATTGGTGTGGTTTTTCTCTCATTTACGTCATTAAATACACAATGTACACAATTATGTTGTAAAAGAGATTTTTGTTTGTCATTCTGTCACAAAAACTATAGTTTTTTTTTGTCATTCTGTGTTGTTCTGTCGATTTTGACTCCAACATTCGTTCATCGAAGAAAAACAAGCCAAAATGATTGATTTTCCGAAAGTAAAACAAAAAATGAAATTGACTCGACTATAGAAATATTCTTAATGGAATCAAATGTTTTTTTTTTTTGGCGCCGAAGACTTACAATCGAATTGACTTTTTTTCATCGAATTAATCAAGTTCATTTGTTATACAAATGTGTTGTGCGAGTGTTTGTGTGTGTGTATGTATATGATTGAAAACCGGCTGAAATTTATTCTAATGCAACCAAAGAAGCCACAATGACCAAACGGAACAAAGTAAATGAAACCTTTTGGGCTAAACTAGTAACGATGTATGTAATATATTGTTAATTAGTAAATCGAAGCCCAATGGTATTGAGCTAAATACCATATGTATTCAAGACGAATAGCCTCATTAACAACGCCAATTTGTCGCAATGGAATATATACTTCGATTCTAATCGAAAATTCAACATTCAATTGTGTTTATCCTTGATCCGATAAATGTACGAAGAAAACAAACGAAACGAACGAAAAAAAAACTCGGATTTAAATGCAAACTTACGCGAATAAGAACGAGAATAAATCGGTTAAAATGCCATTGCCTTACTAACATTGTACCATCATCGCGATGCCAAACAATAAGGAAACAAATACAAAATGAAACAACAGAACGAACAAAAAAAATTGAATAGTGTATACTATGTGGAATATACATCTAAGTGGTTTGGCTTTAAAGTCGCTACACATTGTTGTACTTTTTATTTTACATTCTATTCTTTTGTTAGATCGAAGTTCAGCAAGGCCATTGTCTATTACAAGCCAATGATAACCGCACTTAGCTGAGAATCATTAAATTCGACATGGATCGGTTCTGAATATACTGTTCAATGTTTACGGCATACATTAAAGTCTATTCTCGGAGATTTAAAGAGAATTATCTTATCGCATTTATCTACACGGATGAAAGTTCATTTGAATATTTTGTCCAAATAAACTAAAAATAGTTGTCCTACATTTTACTACTATTTTGGACTAAGATGACCGATATTCATGGTACACACACACGGTTTTGATTTAAAAAGAAAATAGAACCGTAAAAATATCGACATTAAATCGAAACGGAAATGTGCTTAAAATATGGCATTTTGTTAATTGTGTCGAAATCGGTGCACAAGACTGCAAGCGTGTGTTTACATGTGCTGCAAGGGGTCATTGACGCATTAAAATTCATAACGTTGTGTATATACGCCATACGGCAGACAATATCGATTGAAATGCAACTATAACACAATGCAAAACTATAAATCTCCGTGACTTTGGTCACGAAAATTTAATTCGTTTTTATAATTGATAATATTTGATTCCATTCTTTTGCGAAAAACTGACCTGAATTTAATCTTACGACTCTCACAAGAACATTTTGATGACAAGGTTGATAAAAGTCATTTAAAATCGCATCATGCTGTTATGTCATTAAACACGTCAATTTGTTCAATGGGTAATCAGTAAATTTGTTATCACTGAATACACACACCCGTTACAGAATACGGAAAAGTTGTCTCCTTCTAACAAGGGCATTCGCTTGACCAAAGACAAAAAAGACAAATTCCATCATCAAATCATCACTGATCATATAATCAAATTTTTTGCATTTACATAACTGTGGTTTACTTTATACAGATCAATCTCGAAATATTATCGGAAAATTATTGGTTATTTGTAAATAGCTTTGCATCCTGTACGGATTTTTCAAAGATATACATTTAATTATTTGATCGATTTCTCGGACTAAGATTATGTATTGAGTATTGAATTTACTCAAGGGATTTATTTTTTTTGAGATATAAAAAAGATCAAAAAGAATTCAACTTTCAATTTCAATTAATTACGGAATGAATTCTTCAATTGTTGGTATGCTATTGATTGTAAACTGATATCATTTTGAAAATCTAAGTATGGTTTACTATTATTACATATAATCTTCATCGTTAATTAGATGATATCTTATAATGGATGAGGTATTATTTTTCTCCCTGAGATTAAAATTTAGTGAGTGTTGGACAAGCTCATTTCCAATATTGTTTATTCCACTTTTCTCAAAACTTTTTACTCAATGTGCTCAAATTCGAATGGTTTTAACATTTGATAACAATTAAATATCTTTCATTTTCTTCCTGACTGTATATTGCATATCAAGTCATCATGTATACAGATCAGTTTGTTCTCCTTAAAAAATCGGGTTTCTTTTAATCAAGCACATCATTTCAATGTCACACACATGTATCATGCGGCCCTGCAAATCACATCAGCCGCACACAATTGAAACGAACACAAATACACAAGAGTTGAATTGCCTGACCAAAAGCCATTCAAACCAATTAAGTGGTTGTAATGAGAAATAAGGAGAATAAAGGCATAAAGAGAACCACACGCAGTACACATCAAGTACACGTATGCACAACAACAAAAACCGGTGTCGGTCATTGAATATATCAGTTGAAAGAACATAAGAAAAAGAGTGAAATGTCAAATGGAAAGATTCCTTTACGTATTCGCACGCTTTGCGTTGTTTATTCTCAGATAATAATTTAAACATTACAAGAGAAATGGACATGTGATAACATATACGACGGTACAAATCAAATATGTGCATGCGTGTGTGTGTATGTTCAAACATGCACACAAATTCGCGCATACTACTTCACAAATTTATGGAATCACAACCTTTAAACATTATATGGTGGTGTTGTTATTTTTTTTAACCCTCTAATGCATTAATTCTTTTCGACAAGAGACTTATTTTTCCATGATTGTTTTGGTTTATAATTCCTTAAAAAAATAATCGAATTCAAAAAAATCGCATGGTTTTCTCAAAAAATGCTATTGACAAAATTCGAGAACAATCAAAACCATTGTTTAAACTGCAGTAAAACTGCTATAAACAAAGAAAATGATAATTTTTTTGTCAAATTTCTGTTTTCGAGTACAACCGTGTTTATAATTAAACAACCGATTTACATCCAGTTGTCAAATGACTGGAAAATGAAAGCCTGAACCCTACTGAATGTATTTTAATTCATAAATAAAATCTTTTTTTTTTAATTATATATTTTAGACAATAATTTATACACCATGCCTAAAGGCAGGGCTATGCACTAGAGGGTTAAATCGTAGTACTATAATTATGACCAGTCAGTCATAATTTAACTGAAACTGAATTGAAATTAGCGCGCATGTCACTTTAAGATTGTCTTCTGCATACGACAGCTAAACAATTCACAGCCTATCTGTTGTTGGCACTGTAAATTTGCACGTCGATGATGCGTGTGTATGGGTGCATGGTTTTGCTATCCAATACGTGTATGCGTGTACAACGTTATCATCGTATGATCGGCCGAACGATCGCTTACTCATGTTCAAGAACGTTGATACCGAGCCGAATAGGTCAGCGCTAGGAATATTATAAATTCAGTTGTTGTTTGTTTGTTGCTTCGACCGTTTCGAAGTTTTCAATTTTTTTCTTTGGTGTTTGTCCGTCGTCAGCCCGCTTGTTTAAATACAATTTTTACACTGTAAGAAACTCGGACCCACTATTAAATTCTTCTTTCTTTTTTTTTTCTTCGTACATTTGATATTGCTTGTTATTTTGTTTCGTTTTCGTTTTACCTTCCCCTTTCATTTTTATTCAACTGTAAATTGTAAATTTTAAATTGAATTATTTTTTTTCGACTCCAATCGCATTGTTTTCAATTCAAATTCATAATTGATTTATTCGTGAAAATGTTTGTACTTCTATGTGTTGTCTCGATGCCATGCAAGCAATTCGAATTAAATACATTAAGAAAACTAATTAACGATCAATAGATGCAAGAAGTAAACTGTATTCTGTTACTGTTGTTATTGGTGGTGATTATAAAGATACGTTAAATCTCAACGAACAAGAGTAAAAAAAACACACATACACACACCGAAAAGAGTGAGACATTTCGAAAATTGCATTGTTGATATATTCTAATTGATTCTGGAATATAATAATAGTTGTATAGATAATTGTTAAATGTGACCAAATTTACAAAATTACAACGGATTCCAGTTTATGGTGAAAATATTCTCATAAATTTTGTTTGATAAAAAGAAAGCTCAAGTTCCCGTAAAATATCTGTAAAAAATTGTTTGATTTCATAAAAGCTGTGAATTGTTGCATTGAAGCCGCCGCTTGTGACCATTCAATTTGGTTGTTTTGAGTTCTTTTTGTTTCTGCTTATGTATCGTTTTTTTTCTCGGTGAAGTGAAAGTAATATTTCAAACTGAAAATACATAAATTTTTGAGTCGTTTTATGGTTATAGTAGTAAAAAAAATCCAAATGTTCACCTTAGAGCAAACACTTTCGTTTGTTTTTTATTTTTATATTTTTGAAAAGAAAACCGGTTTTTTTAATTCTCTGCATAATGATCATAACATTTTAAAACAAATTTAATCAATTTATCCATGAAAAGATAGTAAAATGATATTCAACAACAAATTGATTGTGGCAATTATCTATTTAATGTTTATTTTGGTCACTTGGAAATGTACAAAAACACAATAACTTCGTCAGTTGTTCGGTTGACACTTAAAAAATTTGGAGTTGAGTACATGATATGTTATTGCTAATTACGTTTATGAATCCATTACGCACATATCAGTTGTAAATTACGTAAACAAAATTTGATGGAAAATAAAAAATCTATCAAGTCATTCATTTGGGGTCGATCACGCATATTTTTTTATGCGTGCACCCATATAATTTCGTTTCTTAGGTTTTCATTTTTTTGCTTTGCAATCTTATCTATACGATTTTGCGTTACACGTGCACTGTATCCGAATTCATTTCCGACAACATTTTGTTGCCCTTCGTTTATACATTGTGGGACGCGATCGCAAATGACCTGTAATAAATGTAATCGTGAAAGCATTTTTGTTGTTGTTTTTGCAACATTACATAATTTAATAATTGAAGAGCGTGCATGGCACGATCGATCAGGTTGATTGAGTATGTTAACTGAAATTGATAAATATAATCGCTATCTCATTGAAATACACATCAAAGTGACTTTACGACCAAAAGTGGCAAAGCAAAAAAAACATTCCGTCAACAACTCATAATCTGTTGAAATTGAGAAGAAGAAGAAAAAAAAATGAGCAAAGTGTTATAAAAACAGTAGAGTTGTGTAGAAAAATAAAACGGATTATTCGATTTCATTGACACACCAAGAAATCTGTACGATTTACATTGTATCATTTCATAGACCTTAAAGTGAGAGTTGTGCTATGTCAATACTTTCACCGAATGAAATGATGATCGGGAAGATGATCAGATGAGTTAATATGCACACTTTATTTTTCCAACACACATGTGTATATGTATAATAACGAATGCGTCACATTAAGTATTCAATAAATTTGTATGTGTCAACGTCACGCATTCAGGGCCTTTGATCAAGAACTTTCTCTGAATTCGAGAAAACTTTCTCCATCATTAGATAACCCATTCATTAGAAATATTACCAAACTCTCAACATGGATTGATCACCCGTTTTTCGGCTACCTCAATAATGGTATGTGGTATGCACGACCCAAAATAAATTCATTATCGTTGTCTTGAACGTTCGTTGCAATTAGTAAATGCATTTAATTATGCTAAAACTTGATATGTAGTTAAGAAAATGAAATTGATGAAATGAAAACAAAAAAAATAAAATAAAAAACAATGGTTGTTTCCATGCGAAATAAGGAAATTATTAAGTAACAATTTACTTCACATGCCAGTTAACTACTTTGGTTTTTCAGTATTTGTCTTGTACTTTGCACTGATATTAAATCAGTAAAATATTAATGGGTATTGGCTTGTATGCATGTGTGATTTAGGTATATTTTCAATCTTTTTCTTTTTTGATTCGATATGTGCATATATGAGTTTGAAGTTCATTTGTACGTTATTTGTTAGTCGACTTTGCCCATTATCGAGGAATTTTAGTGAAAGTTTTCGTAATACTATCTGCATTATGCGTGTATGTGTTAAGAGTGAATTTCGAAAGAGGAAAGAAAAAAAGTAACCAAAATCGATCAGAAAGTGATATAGAAAGAGAGACAAAGAGGCTCGACATGCATCATAACACATTATACCTTCAGCGTAGTCAAATCATTTGATTAATAGCTCATTGTAATCGATGATCGGTTTCAGTTCATTCCAAGCAACTTTTTTCTTAATTTCTGTATTATTTATTTTGGTTCATTTTTAATTCATAATAGGAACAAAAACAACATATCATAGAAAGATAAGAAAAAACAAAAAGTGAGACAAAATGTCAGCCAAAGCTATTCGTGAAGCCACAGGAAAAGATATCCTCAATCGTTTATTGGATAGCAGCTCCGGAGCGGCGAAATGTCAATTTGCCACTGTAACTAGTGAGACAAACTGGGATCATTTGCGAACAACTCATCCATGGTTAGAAACTACTGTAAGTAATTTTCGAAATGGTTTTTTTTTCTTTTGAAAATATTCAGAAGTTTTGTACGAAAATAGCCGTTACCAATGAAAGTAAAAAAGAAACAGTCACTCATTCGTTGTGGTGGATTCAAGCGACATATTTACAATTGTTGTAAAAACAAAGTGCTTGATCGTTAAGACATGCGCATTGTCATTAATTGAAATATAAACACACAATGTGCAATAAAACCGCATGATGCTATACTATTATACTATTCCAATGACCTTGAGTTTGAATACGCACGACAAATTATTACTAACCTGACTGGTAATCTATTTAATTGAAAATGTATAATTTAAAAAGTCATTTTATTTCCCGTTGGACTGTTACACACGCGATAAACAATAAATGCAATGTAAAAGCAATTCAATTACTTCATTGAACTACTTCAAGAAGTCAATTTATATTAATCATTTAGCCATCGTTCCCTTCACTCAGCGAATAAATATTCCTCTCGATTTGATGGAAACGATTCTATTTGGTTTAGAAGAAAAAAACACCACACATGATTTATTTAGTAATTGACGACACAATTCGTGAATCGTGACACAGACATATATTATGTGCGCGCTGCAAACTATGTTAACTCATTGTTGAAACACGTTGTCATGACTTGTTTCTTTTTTTATTTTGGTAATTGGCTAATTGGCACATGTGCTTGTGTGCTTGTTAACACTGGATTTATAATGGTTTGTTTTGAACATTTGTAGCCATTAGTTGTAAAGCCAGACCAATTGATTAAACGAAGAGGTAAACTTGGATTAATTGCTGTAAATAAAAAATTTGCCGAAGTCAAAGAATGGGTCAATGCTCGCATGGGAAAAGATCAAAAAATTGGCAACGCCGTCGGCAAGCTAAGAACCTTCATCATTGAACCATTCGTTCCGCACAAAGAGGTAACATTGTCAACGAAAATACCATATGTTCACCAATTTTTAATCGAAATTCGTATTGATTTTCCGTTTGCAGGACGAAGAAGCCTATGTTTGCATTTATTCGCACAGAAATGCTGACACAATTTTGTTCTACCATCAAGGTGGTGTTGATATCGGTGATGTTGATGCCAAAGCATTGAAATTGGACGTTCCAGTTGACAAAACTGTGACCGCTGACGATATTAAAAAGCAATTGCTCACCCATTTGGCAGCTGATAAAAAAGTAAATAGCAAAAAATCAAATCACATCTTTGCATCCGAACAATTTCAAATTTATTTTCTCTTTATCTTGCCACGCAATAAATAGGAACGCGTTGCAAACTTCGTGTATGCCTTGTACAAGTCATATGTTGATTTATATTTCACCTATTTGGAAATCAATCCATTGGTTGTTACAAAAGATTCAATTTATGTTTTGGATTTGGCCGCAAAATTGGACTCAACTGCCGATTTTATTTGCCGACCAAAATGGGGTGATATTGATTATCCACCACCATTCGGACGTGATGCGTATCCAGAAGAAGCTTACATTGCCGATTTAGATGCAAAGAGTGGTGCATCATTGAAATTAACAATTTTAAATCGTAACGGCCGTATTTGGACAATGGTTGCCGGTGGCGGTGCTAGTGTTATCTATTCGGATACAATTTGTGATTTGGGTGGCGCATCTGAATTGGCCAACTATGGTGAATACAGTGGCGCACCATCTGAACAACAAACATATGAGTATGCAAAAACCATTTTGACATTGATGACATCGTCACCAAAGCATCCATTGGGCAAGGTATTGATTACTGGTGGTGGTATTGCCAATTTCACCAATGTTGCTGCAACATTCAAAGGAATCATCACTGCACTCCGTGAATTCCAACCAAAATTAAAGGAGCACAATGTATCAATCTATGTACGTCGTGCTGGTCCAAATTACCAAGAAGGTTTACGCAAAATGCGTGAATACGGTAGCACATTGGGCATTCCATTGCACGTTTTTGGACCAGAAACCCATATGACAGCCATTTGCGGTATGGCACTTGGAAAACGTCAAATTCCACAAACCACCGGTGGTGAAACTACCACCGCCAATTTCTTATTACCAGGTGGTGAACAACAACAAGGTGCAGCAAAAACAACACTCGCTGAAAATTCAGGTATGAACAACACACACACACACACACACAAGTGATCAACTATTAATCGACCAATAAAATATACACCTTTTGTAATCATTTAATGAATGCAAGCATTTATCATTGTGTTTGTAAAATGCACCATGTTTGAAAATCATGATTGACTATATTGTGTTCGTGCACATTTTATTACACAAAACTTCATTTCCAAAACTGAAAAAATATACTAAATATGTTTGTACTCTTTATCGTTTATTTATGCACTATTTATCGCACATTTGATTCTTAATTTTTATTTTCTTCAAATTTATTTAATTTTCGTTCGTCGATGTTCTGATCTTTGCAATGTCATATTAATGTAACAATGACATTTGAAGCATTTTCTCTTTTCCATGTAATTTAATCTATTTAATCGATAGGTCTTACTGCAGTCGTTGGTGGTGTATTCAGCAATTTGGCCAACGCAGCTAATGCTATCTTATCCACTCCGAAAAAACTAGGTACCATTTGAAGGATGCTTAAATATTCATTTAAATGTGTTTTTTTGTCCTCCATAAATCTTCTGATAATTCCACTCGATTTTAACTGCTAACATTTGCAATGCATAATACATGTATATGTGAAATTTTGCACTTTCTTAATTAATAAGTGTTGTAATTGCGGATTGAGTACATGCCGATTTTGGAAACATATAAAATGTGTTACACATAAATTAATCATCATTTTCATCCTACATTTTAAAAACTATTTGTTTTTTAGATTGTATGTCAAACATATTCATCATTATTTATTTTTCCATTTCATCATTGTGTATTCTAATCAAAAAAACAATTGTAATGTGTTCTTTTTTTATGTTTTTGTTCCCTTTTTTATATGTTTTATATACATGCAAATCATCTATGGTCCCGTTTTAACGACATTCGAAATTTTCAAAAACAAAACAAAAAACCAAATCGAATCACGAAAATTAAACATTTACACTCATCCACAAACATTTCCACGATACCGACATTCGAATTTGACAACATTTCCATTTGTTCTGTGTTTGTTCGACCAACATCAATCAAATCAAATCAAATCAAAATAATCACTGCACACAAAAAATCAACAAACAAACCAAAAAAAATTATACAATTGCAACAGATACAAGTGTTGTTAGTCCAAAGATTCCTAAATTGACAACAAATATTTCTTTAGGAGCTGTTCGTCGTCAATCGACAGCCACAACTACCGTCGATTCAAAGAAATACCAACAATTATTTAGCAAAAGCACAAAAGCTATTGTATGGGGAATGCAAACCAGAGCCGTTCAATCGATGCTTGACTTCGATTTTATTTGCCGGTAAGTGTGTGGGTGTGTGTGTGTTTAACACATTTCGAACGACTTAAGTGGATGGCCGCCGTGTTAAACTATTTTTCTAAATGAATATTTGTTCCTTTGTAGCCGTACGGAGCCATCAGTTGTTGCAATGGTCTATCCATTCACTGGTGATCACAAACAAAAATTCTACTGGGGACACAAGGAAATTTTAATTCCAGTTTACAAATTGATGACTGACGCAATTAATAAACACAAAGAAGTCGATGTTGTTGTTAACTTTGCATCATTGCGTTCAGCATACGATAGTACAATGGAAGTGCTTGATTTTGAACAAATTCGTTCAATTGCTATTATTGCTGAGGGTATTCCAGAGAATTTAACCCGTAAAATCATTGTAAAAGCCAATCAAAAGGGTGTTGCCGTTATTGGGCCAGCCACCGTTGGTGGTGTGAAGCCAGGTTGCTTCAAAATCGGAAACACCGGCGGTATGTTGGACAACATTCTACACTCAAAACTTTATCGTCCAGGTAGCGTTGCCTATGTTTCACGTTCAGGTGGAATGTCAAACGAATTGAACAACATTATTTCAAAGGCAACCGATGGTGTATTTGAGGGTGTTGCAATTGGTGGTGATCGTTATCCAGGCACTACATTTATGGATCACATTATGCGCTACCAAAACGATCCAGATGCAAAATTGATTGTTTTATTGGGTGAGGTTGGTGGCACCGAAGAATATGAAGTCTGCGCCGCTCTTCAAGATGGTCGAATCACAAAACCAATGGTTGCATGGTGTATCGGTACATGCGCAAGTATGTTTACATCGGAAGTGCAATTCGGACATGCTGGTTCATGCGCCAATTCAGATCGCGAAACTGCCACAGCTAAAAACCGTGGATTACGTGAAGCTGGCGCATACGTACCAGACTCCTTCGATACACTTGGTGAATTGATTGCGTAAGTAGTGGATTTTTTTTTCGATTATTTTACCGTGTAATTTATTCATTGATTGCACAATTTATTTTATTTTCTTTTGAATTTCATTTCGAACAGTTCGGTATACAATGAATTGGTTCACACTGGTCAAATTGTTCCAGTCGAAGAAGTGCCACCACCAACCGTCCCAATGGATTACTCATGGGCACGTGAATTGGGTTTAATTCGTAAACCAGCTTCATTCATGACATCAATTTGTGATGAACGTGGACAAGAGCTCATGTATGCCGGTATGCCAATCAGTGATGTGCTCAACAAAAATGTTGGCATCGGTGGTGTCATTTCATTGTTGTGGTTCCAACGTGCATTGCCACCATATGTATGCAAATTCTTCGAAATGTGTTTGATGGTTACAGCCGATCACGGTCCAGCTGTATCTGGTGCCCACAATACAATTGTTTGTGCACGTGCTGGCAAAGATTTGGTGTCATCGGTTGTAAGCGGTTTATTGACAATTGGTGATCGTTTCGGTGGTGCCTTGGATGGTGCAGCAAAACAATTCTCCGAAGCATACGATTCAAATCAACATCCAATGGACTTTGTTAATACAATGCGCAAGAAGGGACAATTGATCATGGGCATTGGACATCGTGTTAAATCAATCAATAATCCAGATGTTCGTGTTAAAATCATCAAAGAATTTGTTATGGAAAACTTCCCAGCCAAGCCATTGCTTGAATACGCATTAGAAGTTGAAAAGATTACAACTAGCAAAAAACCGAATCTTATTTTAAATGTTGATGGTGTTATTGCGACATCATTTGTTGATATGCTAAGAAATTGCGGTTCATTCACTAGGTAAGTGCAATTTTATTCACATACACCGAAAACAGTGTATAATACGAATTTTTCAATTGACAATCATTTAAACTAAAATTGTCGGTTTTATTCATTTACACAGTGAGGAAGCTCAAGAGTACATTAACATTGGCGCAATCAATTCGTTGTTCGTATTGGGTCGCAGTATCGGTTTCATTGGTCACTACATGGATCAAAAACGGCTTAAACAAGGACTTTACCGACACCCGTGGGACGATATCTCATATGTTTTGCCAGAACAATTTAACTAAATTTGTTGAAATCATTTTTAAATTTCATTTAAGATGAGACAAATTGAAATGGTTAATTTCAAGAATGAATACATCTTCGTGAACTGAACAAAAGAAATGAAAAACATATAATTCTACAACAATTTTTTTGACCATTCCCGATTATAATATTTTATATAAAAATACAAGCCTTTTTTTATTTTATTTTCTATTTCGAGAAATTTATGTTTTTATTTTATTTAAAGAGAAGTAGACGACAACAAAAACCGAACAAAACAAAATGAAATGAAAAAAAATCAACTAAAACACTCAAATCGGGTGCGCATTATCATCACATTTGATTGATCCATCAAACACAATCATTTGATATCAATAAAATGTGATGGTAGATTAGCATAAGAAGTAATAAAAGTCGTAGTCGTGTTGCTTAAGCTGGTGAAGAGATAAATCACTTAAATGTTCTTCTATTTTCTTTATTTATTAAAAAAAAAATAAAAAAAAAACAAAAAACAAAATCTAATTCCAGATATGTAAATTCAAATCGCACCAGCACGATCATTAGTAGCACATTATAATATATACATGTGCTTTATGCGACCTAGTTTCCAATTAAAAAAAAAAAAAAAGAAAAACAAATATAGCAACGAAAAATTACTTGAATAGCAAGTTTAAATAAATAATTAAAATATTCAAGATTTTATTTAACAGCCAACAAAGTAAATTAAGAATGTTGCACAACGATAGAAATGTTTAGATTTTGCACCAAGATATTTATAATAAAAAAAAATTATATAAAATATTTGGCATTGTTTGTTGGGAGTTCAGAATCTCTCAAGAATCTTTTCAAGATCACACAGACAGAAGCAGTCATGACACATGAATTATACGATTTGTACAGTATGATTTCTTTGCATTATTCTCATTGACTCAATTGGTCTCAAATTCTTTCTTAAACAACATGAAGCAGATGCATTGATCAATCACTGTAATTGTGAACAAGTAAAAAATATTCTCAATGGGAGACGCAATAATTATTTAGTTATTACTGCTTTCTTATCATCGCATGGAAAAATTCTCGATGTTTCTGGCTCATTAAAAAAAAAATATTGCAAAATTAATAAAATAAAAAGTTAAACAAATATTTTCCCGCCTTTTTTTAATTGTCATATTTTTGACATTTTATAAATTTAAACTGGGTTCAATGTAAACCAAACAGTCAAAACTATACACACTACAATGGAATAAATGGAAGGTTTTCTTTTCTTTTCTTACAACACAAATTTTATTTATTTCCTCTCATTTTGAACTAATTTAAGTGTTTCGCATACAAAATATATTATTTTATCATTTCCACTGACGCTCGAACTATGTACTATAATGTTATTTATGAAATTATTTTATTAAATCCAGAGAATATTTTTAACGGCATATTTTCATTCTTAAATAGTGGTTACAGTTAAAATGATAATACAAATCGTGTCAATATTTCAATTTTAAAATACTAAGAATTAAAATTTAGAGTTTAACAGAGTAACCAAGCTCTGTGCCTTTTTCTATCAACTGTTTAATGGAAAATAGATTGAAATAACGTTTTGTAGGATGATGATTTGTTTTCAGCAATTTAATGTCAAATAGTAAGTAGGCAGTTGTGTCCGTTCATAAATTTCGCTTCCTCTTTACCGTTCACGATACCATCGGCCACGCGGTTTACGCAATTTTCGTGGCGATGTTTTAGTTTTCAGAGATGAATTGGCTCGATTATTGGGCTTTACAACATCAGACTCTTGGGCTGTGGTTGCCGATGATAAATTACTTATCCAATGTGATTGTGGTAAATCTTTTTCGGACATTTTTTGTACACATACTAATGGTTGTAAATTCAAATCGAATGCTGGCTCTTTGACTAAACTGGGCGATCGCATATATGTTGAACGCGTTGACATGAGAGTTCGTTCCAAAATACTGGTCGTGTTGGTGGTTATTGTTGGTGTTGCGGTGGCTATTGATGAAACGGGGAGAAAATATTAGTTTGAAAGACTATATGATAGCTTTCAAATCAAAGCAGCTTACATTCTTCGATTGAGGGAAAGCCTTTTTGTTGTTTTATCACTTCGTTCGCAATACTGTTACAAGCTATTCATGAGAATGGATCATCAAAAAAAAAAAAAAAAAAGAGAGAGACAAAAATGAATTATTCGTTTTTTTGTTGTTGTTTTGTGAAATGATATAATATGTTAGAGAGTTATGGTCCTACGTAGAGAAGAGCGGCAATGCCAGTTGCTTTCATTGTTGACTGTCATCTCGTCTGACATGGTTCTATCGTCGTCGTCAGCAGATAAACGTGAGTCAGCTGAAAATCTTGATTTAGCCGTTGTAAGTGTATCATTATTCACATCGGTATCTAAGAAACTATCAGAGGATACAGTGAATATATCCGAATTTTCGGCTTTATCACTCGAACTGGTTGATACGATAAATTGTACTGCATTGTCATCACAAAATGGTGTACGTATCTTGCGACGATCATGACGTAAAGCTCGGCTCTTCTCTTCATCATTATCATCTTCTAAAATAAGAAGTCCTTGTCTAAGACAAAACAATCCGTTTATACAAACGATATTTACTTACCGGTTTTATTGGTGTTTTGACGCCGTCGACGAGGCATACTACGGAACGATATTGGACTATTTTTTGGTGATTCAACAACATTATCGGCATCTTTTGACACACTTTCCAATGCAATATTGGAATTATCATTTTCACGTTCCATAGTCACTTCGTTCAGATCATTTTCTGTGTCGGAATGGCTACTTTCGCAATGTTGCCTGAAACATTTTGTTTGCTTTATTATTTTCCCATAGAAAGATGACAAATTAAAAGAATTATGATTGTATACATACGCGTCAGATAGAGCCGATTCCACATCATCTACTTTCTCGCGTTTTGGCAGACGTTTACGTGGTAACGATGGCCAACCAGTTTTATTAATGTGCCGTTTTTTCCCTCTCTGTAAGCTACGATAAGTAAGCGGGCCATCCTTAACCGATTCAATAATTTCAACAAAATCTTTTGAAGAATTTACTAAAATGAGATCTGAACAATCTACGGGTATATCATTTAAATCACTGTCAGCATCCAAATAACAATTGTACAATAGATCGTCGAGATCACGGGCCACTTTATTTGGATCAACATATTCGATAACTGGCATTTTCGGTATGTCGACATCTTTCGTTTTGTCACCACTTTTCTGCGTTGTTTCATCTAATTTATCGTTTTTGCCTGATATCGATTCGTTATTGCTGCTTATGCTTTCCGTTTGACGTCGTTTTCCCTTCCGCAAACGGACTATTTTATCTGAACTGTAACCACCGCTAGATTGATGATTACTCCCCTCGACTGTGGTCTTGGTTAATTCAAACGACGGTGTTTGATTCAATCGTCTACGACTCGACATTGGACGCGATTCAGTGTCGATGGTTGATTTAATTTGAAGTCGAGCATCACATTCGTCGATGAGCTCTTCGCTTTCGCTGACATCGGCACTATCTCTTGCATCGGAACTCTGTTGAGCTGCCATGGCTGCGGCCACAGCAGCTTTATAGCTTGGCATTTTTTCCGGTGATATGCCGCCATTCATCTCTTTGATTCGGCTTCGTCGTTGTTGAATCAATGAACTTAGACTCGCCAATGTCGAGGCATGCTCTCTGGGTGACTTTCTCGGTTGACCAAATGCATCTAATAACATATTTTTCTTCTTATTTGATATTGCATTCGGTAATGAAATACTATTTAATGAACTATCAGCCAAAAGTAACTGTGACAAGGTACTTGTGTGGGCCCTCCTTTCATTGTCACTCTCATCAGACGTTTTGGAAACTGTAGTTGACTTAAGAGTTGAAACATTTGTATTTGCATTACAACAGCTATTACCACCACTACTACTACTTGAGACCGTATTTTCGCCCGATGTCGTTGAAGTCGGTTTTGTGTTAATTACTTCAGAGCAACCAGGAGTTTGTAAGCCTAAAACAAACGAACCAATGTATTAAAACATCAATAACTTCTGAGCGTAAACCTTCATCCTACACCGACTAACTTACCCGGCTTCGTAGAGCGTCTATTTTTTTGTTTTGTAGTTTTCATCGCGGTTAATTTACTAAGAAGACAACAATCTGTATCCAAAGGAGGCAGTGGTCCAAGTTCATATGGAAGTTTTCTATAGGCTGAAAATAGGATAGGTGGATGTGTTTGGTGTTAGTTTGATTCCTCAATGTTATTTATGTATAAATCATTCACCACAATTGTTTAAATTTACCTGTATTTCCCCAGTACTCAAACATTCGTTCGCGATGCTCGTCCTGTCGTTGAAATGTCAAATACCATGGTTCATTACTTGGGACCCGTTCAAATGAAAATTTCAAATTTTTTATGTAATCGGTTGATAAAAGTTTGCCACCAATATAAGAATTCTCCCCCATTCGATCATCGAGCGAATTATCAGTTTGTGCATCAACAGTGACGGCAGTCAAATTTCGTTGCTTTTTGCCACGACGACCGCGTCCTGTTACCTTTACAGCAGCTGACATTTTCGCACCCCGGCTCAATTGTTTGGCCGGCGTTTGAGATCCATTTATGGCTGTTGTTTTTTTATTGGAATTCAATCGTGATTGAATGAGGGATGCTCGAAATTTCTGTTTAGTTTTGGCTGGACTTTTGAAATTATCATCATATTGTGTGCGACGTTTTTTCCTTCGTCCGCTACTTGTAAATTGATCACTGGTCGTGGATACATTTAAACGGCTGTTTTGTGATGTGGAGAAGGAGTCTCGAATGCTGCTCACTTCGCTTGACAAAATTTCCGATGAAACTTCACCATCGTGCTCTGATGTACTTTGACGATCTTCATCGGTTGGCTGTTCTTCACGTTTGGGAAACATAAAATTGTCCGCTTCTACGGTGAGTTTTGACAATTCGGTTTCACGAACACGTTTAAATTTAACTATTAATCCAGTTTCTGGATCCCTAATGCCCCTTTCATTTTCAGCTAACTCTTTGCGCGCACTCAATTCGGCCGCCTTTGTGCTGGCATTTGATTTTATATTTTTAGCCGCAATTCGTTCGTTGCCTGGTTTACCTTCACCATCCACAACTTTATAGCGTGGAAATGCTCGGACTAAACGTTTTGGCAGTACCGGAGAGTCGTCAATTATACTATTTACTGGTGGTTCGTCGCACTTTTTCTTGCCATTTATGGTTATTTTTGTTTGTTTTGGAGACTTTGTTTGAATATCGTTGTCTAATTAAATGATGAATGATTTTGCATTAGTTTTATTGAATAAGCGAGATTCATTCAAATGAATAACTGCTATATAGTACGTTACCTGCTTTTGAAATGAAATTTAGTTCATCTTCCTTAAAATCAACAATGATTGAGTTACCGAACGTTGTTTTATCAGGCCGAACTTTTGAATTCGTTTCATTGTGCTGCGATTGTTGATCGTCCAACACAACATGGATCGCGTTTTTCGTTTGTGATCGTCGTGTTATTGGTGGTGAGTACTTTGGTAATTTTCCTCGGACATTGTTCACTTTCGATGGTGATAAATCATTTCTAATACCGTTCATTTGCTTATGAGATTTGGTTGTGACGGCGTTATCAACATCACTGTTGAGTCCGCCAAGGCTGCTGTGACTTAAGTAATTAACACGTGTACTAATCAATGATTCACGTTTTGGGCTATGCATGCCATTTCTTTCCGATTCGTCAATCACTTCAGCACTATTGAGACGTAAAAAGTTTTCAACATTGCTGCCACTATTTATTAAATTGTCTAATGCTATGTAATTGTCATTGTTTTTAACAAAATTCAAATGTTCTTTCGATTGTAAATGTTGCGCTAGTACATCGTATTCAACGCGACACTTTTCACAATATCCACACTTTTCCGAATTTGGTTTGACATCATCGTTATTTGTTTTGATACTACACGCATCGATGGCGGCTTCGCGCACTGGTTTATTTCGTGTTTTTCGTGTCATTGTACCCTCAATAATGCTTGCTATATTGTTTTTAGCTAAAACTGATATTGATACACTCGTTGAGGTCACGTCGGTTTTTATTTTGCTAATTGACGGTGACAAATTCAACACTTTCACTTTAGTTGATTTATTCTCTTCGGTTGTCGTCTCACAATGTTTATTATTTTTTTGAACAGTTTTATCACTATGAGTTTGAAACGGACACAAACTACAATCGAAGTTGATCGTTGGCCAACTATTAAACTCCTGATAATATGGTCGATAATTCTGTGTGTGATGGATTAAATTGAAATTTTTTTTTTAAATTAAAACGATACTGAAAAATCTGTCCATTAGGCTGACCGATACTCACTTTCTGGGACGATTCAATTTTAATATATTGACCGTTTAAATGTTTAACATTTGCAGTTTTATGTTGATGATGATGATGATGATGTGATGATTTTGTACTTGATGTAGTGCGCGATTGATTCTCAAATTTGAGTGCAAGCGATACCTTCTCCAAGTATTTTAACGTATATTCAATGTTCCAAATGACTGTTTTCCAATTTAAAGCTAATTGCATTGGATTCTGTGTGAGGGATTGCGAAGAGGCACATTGTACGCTTTTACTATCAAGTGATTGCGTTGTTGTACGTGCTCTTTGTACCATTGCATCCGCACGATTTTTTGGTCTTGAACAGGCTGCCTGCTTTTCATCACTAGTATTTAAATCATTCAACGATTGTAAACATGAGGTTTTTGGAACGGGTGATGGTGTTTTTGTTTGTGATAAAAGCAATGATTTTGGTGATAGATAATGATTGCAAACGCTCAATAATTTTCCATCACGATCGATTGGCTTGTCGGTGACGAAGTGTGTTACTTTCTCCGCTAAAAAAAATTCGATCGACTGAAAATGCCAGAACAAAACAATATTAGTAAAATTATGTAAAATATTTCAAAAATTTGCGCTCTGCATTGGTGTCTACTTACGCCGCCAAGTTCTCTTATAGTTTTTTCAATTTTATTCACAATATGTTGCTTTTCAATATCCAAATAAAATTTAAAATGTAACAATGGTTTGGGTCCCTTAACTAATTTACATTTATCTGAAATCGAAAATAAATTGAAAATAAAAATAAAATGACACCATTTCACGTGAAATGTGCACAAAAAATACGCACGTAAATGTTCTTGGCTGGCGACTCTCGAATGATGTGGTTTTGAGGGCGATACCATAATATCGGGACAAACATTCAAACGGCTTTTCTCTCTAAATTCGCCAATGTAATTAGTAACGTCATTATTTATTTCTGTTTTCCTTTTGCTCAACTTTCACACAATTCACCGATCTATGATAAAATTCAAGAAGATTTATTAATATTTGCTGTTGTTTATCAAATCAAATGAGTTTGGATTTTATTTTTATTAATGTAATGTATGTCTATTTAAATAACCAATTGAATATGTGTCAGTTTCTGTGTTTATGTTTGTCATACTATTCTCGGTGCTTCAATTCAATTTGATTACATAATAATGCGTATATTGGCAATTTTGAAAAGGGATATTTAAATATAAGCAAAACTAGCTCAAAATGTCTTGCCTAAAATAATTGCATAGTTACGTGAAAACAAAACGCATTGAACATTGAACACCAGTGTTTACCAGTGTGTGAGTGCATCGTACACACTTTTTTTTTATTTGCATCGTGCATATGCTAATCGAACTATAAGTGCAATATTACTTTAAACGCAGACATGCACGATCATATCGTCGAGAGATCAAATTGAAGACGCATCTATCTCAACAAAAAAAAATGTTTTCCACAACATAATTGGGTGACAGTTGAATTCGTTGTTTTTTCATATCTAAAGCAAAACTAGATGTGACGTTTGACTTATTGGTATTATGTGACACCAAAATATAGATAGTCCGATAAAGCATTATCCGATAAGTTCTTATGTTGCACTATTTACTATTTGATTTTTACGCATAGTCAATTGTGCTGCAATGAATGAGCCGATCGATCTTTTTTTACGATTGAAGTGTGAGCAAAAAATTGCATTTCATGATAGGACGAAACGAATTTCATTAGATTATGGAAGAGAAAAGAAAAAAAAAACGTTCACTTTCCATAAATTGTAAGGTTGTTTTTTTATCTTCTATTTCCATTTCCATTTCAAAATGTCTCCATATTCTTTTTCTTCTTCAAATAAGTGTATTTTTGTTCGCTTCAATAATAATTGAATTGAAAGTTTATTCATGAATAAATGTGCTTCAGTGCCTGCGAAATGTATGTTTTACGGGGTCTGATTTAAGTGTTGTTTATTATTAAGAGTGACACATTTTGTTTTCAAAACACATATATGCAACAATCGTGTATTTTTCAACGGTTATAGTGTTACCAAACCAATTTTGTACGCATACATAGACATGACACCGTCATAGAGACTTCTACACACATATGCTCCGACAAAAATATTTACATACACACACGAACACACTTACACGCATAAATGCACGCACACATACACATATCATTGTGCTGTATTATTTTTCTACTGAAGAGAATTCAAACAATTATGAAGAAAAAAAACTATAGTTTTGTTGTTTTTGATACAGTATGTAAGAAAAAATGTGCACCATCGAAGACGCAAGCAAATACACAAACTAATTCCATGACTGTATATAAAACAGATCGCACTTTTTTTCCCATTTCAAATGAAAACGCTTGTATGCGCTATATAAACGGATTCGGAGAGTGGGTCCCCTGTCAGTTTGCCTATTTGGTTTTCGGTGTTTCCGCCAATGTTCCAACCAACACTCAACAACAACGATTTTTTCGCTTTCATCAGGCGATGATACAAACAGTAAACGAACGAACGAAAAAAAAATCGACAAATCTGAAAGGTGAACCGCATACATATGACAAAACCACTTGGATATTAACCTCAAATGATATAGTTATATATATAGATTTTTTTTTTCTAAATTTTCTTTGCATTTGTTTCGAAGCTATTTTGAATAAACAACTCTATTTATTGAGTGTGTATGACAATAGATCTGCCAAAAATTTCGAAAACCACAAGAATACGGACACTAAAAAGTGATTGGTTGCTTAATTTGAATGTTTTTCTTTTCATCTACTGTATGCATTCGTAACAACACTTCATGCCGATATATGTGTACACAACAATTTTTTTGCTGTACTTTTCATTTTAATTGTACATATGAAATGAAGTTCACTACTCTCGCAAAACTTTGTTCACACAATAAAATTAGAACGAATTTTCAATCAAATCGAAACCATTTGATATTCAGTTTCCTTTGTTACTTCACTTCAATTCATTTATTCGTTGTATAGCTTTATATACAACATCTATCTTTTTTTTCTTCGTTCGAATTCACTTTTGAGGCGATGTGTGTTATGATTTCAATAGCATTTATTTTATCAAAACATTCACTATTTTAAAAATGAAAACTTACATAAAAACAGCAACAAAACGATCGGAAAATCAGTGTTTTTTAGATTGAAATAATTCGAATTTTATTCACTTTTTTGTGGTCGACGGGAAAAATTGAATTCTGTGTATTTTGCATGGTTGTTTGATAGGCTCTTTCTTATTGTTCCATCATGACATACAATCGGCCATTATTTTTTGTGCTGTTGTTGCTTCGAAACGCACACATACATAACTAAATATGTTATACGCTTAGTAGCTGCTGCTACTGCTGCTACATGTACAGTTTGGGTCGAAGATTCGTAATAGAGAGTTCAATGAACAAACACACACACACACTCATGCACGGCATTGAATGTGAATGTCGGCCGTTTTCTATGCAAATGTCAAACAAGTATGTGAATCTAGACGTGAACACCCAATAAAATTTACGAATGAATACGTTCAATCGCGCAGTACGGAAAATCATTGAATTCAGTCATTTTTGCTTCTTTTTTTTTTCTCTATTTGAGAATTATTTAGAAATTATGGTTTTATAATTTGATTTGCAAATTTTCGTTTTAAAATATCCATTAAAATTGTTTGGCTTTGTTCAAATGGCTTTCTTTTTTCATGGAAGAGTCATTGTATAAATGGATAGAATCGAAGCTGATTGCAGATCGTACATGCACATTCAACTGAATTCATATGAAATATAAACGAAACGAAAATGCACACATATGAACAACGAACAAATTGTACGAACACACATACAAACACTGACATACACATTTGCAAGTGAAATTTAGAAGAAACAAACAAAAAAAAACAACAAATATTGTAAAATAGGTTAGCACGTACGATACTCATTCTAACAAAGAATCAGATATATATATATATATATCTCCTCTTCATCATACTTTGTATTTTCATTGTTGCTGGGCATCAACGCAGTATGGTGAATGTCAATCGATTCATTTTAAATTATGGAGCATCATTGTTTGAGCTGTGTAGAAATGTGCACAAACAACAAATGATGCATATCTCCCGCTTAACATTAAATTGTAATGACTATATTCTGCTTTATCAGTGGTTTTTGCCTTTTACAGTGTATGCTGCAGCTATTTTAGAAAAATATTTCGCAAAAATGGCATCGCTTCGTTCTGTACATGTTTCATCTTTTTAATCCAATCGACACTTTCATCAACTTTTTATGAATTGCCGCCATCTCAAACACTATACGTTTTGGATATAAATACTCAATATGATTCTATTCCATTGTTTCCTTTGAAAACTCTAAAAAACGACACATCTTCGAAAAGTGCGCCAAAAAAATTGAATGAATTGATGACATTAAAAATGTTGTCAAAATATCAATTAGTTTGATGTGAAACCAATGCAATGTTTAATTCTCAATTCGTAACGTTTTATTTCAGAATAAAACCATCATTTCGGTGGAATTTGAATTATTTTTTCAAATGTTTCAATTCATTGAAGAATAAGAATGTATTCGCCATAGTGCATATAGTTTTCAATTGAAAATAAAGAAGTTTGGTGTGGCCATATTTAAATTAAACATGAAAAAACTCAATAAAATCGAAATATAGGAAGGAAAATTGGATTGCAGATAAAATTAATTTTCGCAAAAATAAAAAAAAGAAGATTTTTTCATCGGTTTATTTGATAAAAGATGGGTGCTTTCAGCCTCCGAATTAATTTCAATTTCTGCAAATTCAAAGATCATTTAAAATTTGCATGTGTGTGTTGCCGTATGAAATGTGTGTCTACAATGAAATTGGTATTTATTGAAGACATCCTCGCTTGTATAAGCTGTCACAAACAAAGTTAAAACTTCGTGTTTTTAAAGCGCATTCACAAAATCCAGTCTCATTTTTCGACAAGTATTCCACTATAGAAATTAATGTTTGAATAGTTTGCTTGATTTTATAATCACTACAAAAGAAAATTCACTTTCAAAAAGTTTTGATCTAAAACCAACGCATGCAAATAGTGAAAAATTCGAATTCAGTCACGACAACAGAATTATTTTATCGAATATAAATGAAACAAATGTGACCCCAAAAGGAAAATAATAATCCAAAATAAAAAAATGTACAACTCAGACGGTGATAGCAAAAGTGTAAAAGGTACACTAAAAATGGTTGACGGTGATTGGATATGCAGTAATCCCGAGTAAGGAAATTGATGCTCCGTGTGCGGAATTAAAATCGATTGTTATTAATTGTGTTAAAATTAATTTGAGCAAAAATCAAATAAATATTATGATTGTTGAACACTTCGAAATAATTATATTTTTCACATTCTTTTCACTGTGACTATTTTGTTATCAACGACCGAACGATATGACTTCAGTTGTAAAAATCTTAACTTTGCCCGTCGCACACAATGCAATCGATGTAGTAAAGAGCGTGCACAAGATTCAATTGGACGAAAAAAGAATGGCGTCGAACTTGGAAAAGTAGCCGCCGATAAAAGTCGCGGTCTTTTCAAGTAAGTTTTTTTTTCTTCTTCATCTCATTGTAATCAATTTTTGTGTCAAGATCAAATAAGTATCGTGATATCACATTTTAATCAAAATTGTTTCGCTCTTTTTTCAGTGCGGATGATTGGATTTGTAATCGATGCAGCAATGTTAATTGGCAGCGCCGAAAAAATTGCAACGTCTGTAGTGCACCAAAAGTATCAGACACGGAAGAACGAACTGGTGAGTCCGATAAGGTGTGAAGTTAAACCATTATGTGGCATTGCAGGATGATTAATGACAATATTTTTTTTAAAAAATGTGCATTGATAGGCTATGGTGGTGGCTATAATGATCGCGGTGTAGTAGAATACAAAGAGCATAAAGAAGATTCAGATGATGAATTCGATGAATTTGGCCGACGAAAAAGAAAACGCGATGAAGAGAATCGAACAGGTCGTCGAGACGATTCAAGCAGTGACAGAAATGAAAGTAGCAGTCGAAGGTTTGTTCTAAAAATTATTGTTTTTTTTTTTAATCAATTGGCATTAATAAACATAATTTGTGATTTGCAGTAAACGATCGAAAAAGGATGAATCCGATAAGAAAGAAAGCGACAATGAAAGTGATGATGACGAAGACGATTCTGATAGTGACCTATCGAAATATCGACTGTTCGACAGTGAATCTGATGTCGAGAAAAATTCATCGAATCAAAAGAAAAGCGGCGAAACACACAAATCAAAGCGTCGCTCTAGATCCAAGTCAACATCTGAATCGTCTTCGTCAAGTTCCACCAGAAGGTCCAGATCAAAGTAAGAAGAATCTATCTAGAAATTCGGTTGTAAATCGCATATTCTCTGATTGATCATTGTTTTCAGATCTCGATCACATTCTTCCAAATCATCGAGCAAAAGCAGTTCGTATTCATCGGGACATTCATCACGAAGATATGGTTCGCCACGAAGACATCGATCGCATAGTAGTAAATCTCGCAGTGTTTCAAGCAGATCACGAAGTTGTTCTCGCGATCGTACTCGACATCGTCGACGATAAATCGTCGATTATTCGTATGAAGTGTATCCGTTTGGACCCAAAGAAGTTGACAAGAAAATATTGATTATTGATATCAAACGTAGATTTATTCAGCAGCTTGATTTATAATACACAGTTCAAAGTCCGGGTATTGATTTTGACTATGATTCATTTGTTTGGATCAAATTCAATTGTTAATTCGAAATTATGATTGGAAAGCAATTTGAACCACAGCATATACAAACACACAATCTGTGCTCTTTGCATTATATCACAAGACATTCTGATTTGTAAAGATTGTCTTCAGATATAATTGAACAATATCATTCAGACATTTTAATACTTACAACAACCAATGGGAATGAAATCAGGTTTTTTTCTACTTATAACAGAAAAATTAACATTTTAACGGATTAAATCATGTGTTTTATATAAAAAGAATAAAGTACAAATACGATTTTTTTTAGTATTGTTGGATAAGCAAAAAATTATCCAGAAATGTATGTTCAATTTTAATAAACAAGATATCAATAGTTCGTCGATTTTGGATCCAATAAATTTACATACTTACTCACAAAGCGTTGCGTTTTTTTTTTTTGTTTTTCATTTTAAATGATTTGGATAGAAACTGTCATGATTTATTTCAAATCGGCCCATATCGGTGTGCACACCAGTAACAGTACTATAACACCAATACATCATATTGACCCCGTTCATACAGGCATACAACATGAATATTTGATTTTTCGCACAGATGATTGCATACTTAAATTATGAAAGTATTGATAGAATACTTAAAACATATGCAAATATGGTATTTCCGATGTCTTTTACTTAAAACACAAGCAAATATGGTATTTCCGTTGTCTTTTTTCATTCGTTCTCTTCCCGTTGTAAAGTGAACTTCATAAAATATCCATTGTCAATTGTTTTATCTATATTTTATTGTTTTATATTAATTTTTTTTTATCATTAATTTTTCTTTCCGAAATTTATAAATTAATTTGCGGAAACGAGTTCAAAATGGTAAATACAAAAATTACTTATTAATTATTATTGATTGTTTTACGATTATTTTCCGATTATTTTCCGATTACTTATCGATTATTTTAAATTTTATTCTTTTCTTTTGTGATTCTCCCCTTAGGTAAATACAAGACGATCCAGTATTACTCCCGCTGATGATTCAAACAATAATGCTGAAAACTATATCATTATTGATGCGAGTCAAGTGGAAAATGGGCAAAAATGTTATATTGGCGATATTGTTTGGATAAAACATAATCATACCTTGGATACACCTGTTATTGTGCAAAATATTTTAAATGGTAAGTTTAAGTCATTTTCGATGGCGTTTATGTTGTTGCTCATCATTTTTTTTTTCCAATAAATTGAACATCTACAGGTGACATAGCTGAAGTACAAAATTTGATCGACGAAACTGTGATATCAATAAATGGAAAATACTTGTCAAAAACCCGTAGTACATTAGTCGAAACCAGACAAAAGTGTAAACTATCATCTATAGGAACACTCGCATTAATTCGGCAATACAATTGTCGACAATCGATTGAAGAACTTATGAATGCGATTGAATGCACCAATTCACGACAAAAATTCGTTTCCCAGGAGTTGAAACATATTTTAGACGAGGGAACAAATCGCAACTATGATGGACTATTGAAACGAATAAAAGAATCAAAAAACAAAAAAAATGTCATATTGGCGATGTACAATTTATATTATCAACTTCAATATGATTCATTTAAAATGTCAATAGACGAAATGCAGTCAATTGCAATGAAAATTCAACTCACCATTCCCGATTGTATTAGAGTTTGTGATCATTGCTTGGAACCGGGTGAATTGCTTTTGTGCGGTGGTTCATGTGAAAAAACATTTCATCGAAAATGCATGAAAAAACATGAACGGAACATCGATTGGACGCGAATTGAGCAACAAACCAAAACAAATCATCACAGTTCAATTAAAAATGGCACCGCCACACAAGTATGCAGAAGCCCACAATGCCGATTGTTGAACAATAATCCGGTTGACATGAACAATAATTGTACGAATTTAACGACGTGTGACACCCCATTCAGAGAAGATCGTATTGAATGCGTTGAGTGTCAAGCAGTGTATAATTCGACAAATATACCAATTGGTGCATTGCTGTTATCTAAATCACAATTGGTGTGTGGCACACACCGCAAAATCATCGAGAAGAAAATGTCAGTGTGCACATTTTGTTTGAAATGGTCAAGAAATTTGGTGAAATGTACAAAATGTGCCAACGCATTCCATAAGAACTGCAATGGTGACAAATCAGAGTGTCAACAATGTGCCACGAGTAACAGATATGGCGATATTGTTTATACATATACATCGAATAAGTGGTGGCCGGCAATTATCATCCGCGATGAACAACTGACGAAAAAGCAACGAAAGATAACTATCACCAAACGAGACTGGGGAACAACAATGGTTTTTGTTATTGGAAAAAATATATACAAACAAGTGCATGTGAAAAATCTGCTGAGATTTTCAATCAATAAAATAATCAGAGACGAAACTTTGGCAACAAATGAAAAACTGAACAATGCCGTTCAAATTGCGACAGCTATATATCAACTGAACATACAACAGCCGTGAGCGTAACGAAGCAAGTATTTGTGGATTTTAGTCTCGAAATGTAAGTGGAAACAAGTATATAATTCTTATTAAAATGCATTAAATATTTAGTGATTTTATGATCATTTCATTTTAGATACAATATCATTTGGTGGAACAAATGTGAGTTTGACTCAGAGTTCATGTGAGCAACTGACTGAATACATTGACTCGACAGTGAAATAAATGCTTACAATGGGCCCAGATGTGTCCTGCAGAATATTTGATTCTTGTAATTTTACATGTTGTTTTAATTATTGTAACAAAAACGAACATTTTCTCAAAATGAAGCCTGCAACAGTGAATTTACCTAAATTCTATTATATTCAATCAAGTTGTGGATTACTTTGAACTTAATGATTGAAGGTACTAAAAAATAGTTTTTATTTTGCTACAAACGACTACCATTCTATTCAAACATTTATTCTTTTTTTTTGTATTTACACAAATAACGAAAAAATTAAGACATTTCACAGTTGTTTCATTCTCTCAATAAAATAAAAAATATTTATGTTTTGAATTAAATAAAATTCAACTGTAAATCATTGATGTGTTTTTGAATTTTAATGTATAGACAAATATTTCAACGACATAATTATTAGTTTTATCATCACGAGGATATGATTTACAGATACCAGGAAGATTTCATCCATTTGTTGTGTTTAATAGGATCATTAAGAATTACAAATGATGGTTGCTCCAAACTTTGGCTGTGCATCATCTTTCGGCCACGGTTAACATATTCGTCATCAGTGGTCGTTGTAGATGTTATTGAAGTTTTCTTTTTCGGTGCATATTCATGGTTGCCTTCAATTATTTTGCTAGCATTACGTTTTGTCTGTAAATTTCCGTTGACATCGGTAACATGCATCGATGATCGTCTACCATATTTCGATGTAATTCTATTGTCCATGTTAATAATAGTTGGTTTTTCTCTTGGTTCATCAACATTTTCTATGGTAACTTGTATTGGCGGTTTAATCGGCGATTTAACAATGCGACTGCGTTCGTTGTAGCTTCGATTTTCGTCATCTTCATTTGTGGTTAAAATGCGACCTGTACTTCTGACCGCCGCTGAAATTGTTTGTCTCGGTGATGTTGGTCGTTTTTTAATCAAAATTTCTCGTCGTGCTTTTCGAACTTCCGGTTGACATAAATAAAATGGATTTTTATCAATTGTTGGCGGTTGATGTATATTTTGTGATGGTTCAACAATGGCCATATGGGGATTTGGATTAAATTTTGGCGTAATAATTGCTTGTTGGATGGGTGACGATTTACGTGGCCGGTCAAAAAAATCAAAATACGATTCCGGTTTTCGTATGATCGGCCGTTGACGTGGAAATTCGGTGAATTTAACGCTGAACAAGAATTAAAAGAAAGAAAAAAATATTTTTTTTTAGGAATTTCTTCAAATTGTGTTGTTAATTGTCATACCGATATTCGGGATTATAGTCCATGCTACCATTCATTTGAAGAATGGGCGAACGTGGCTTTGGCCGTTCGGGCAGTTTTTTAATTTGTGGATTTTGATAGTTTTCAAAATACTCGGGGAACACATGTTGATCAGAATGTCCAATCATTAGATTATTACGTGCGGTGACGCTGCCCGTTGATTTTGAATGTTTTGTTCGAGCGACGCTATGAAGTTTTAGCTCTTTGAATTGATCCGTATATTCGGACAACGATGATATATTTGGCGTAACAATTGCTGTATTCAAAACGGTTGGACTCACACGTAAATGATCATTTGCTTTGATCGGTGCACTTTTGGTGAAATGATTATAGGCCTTAAAGCTGTCATGATATTCAGGTGTACCATGAAATCGTCCCAAAATTTTAATATTACTCAATTGTGGATTTGATTCTGAACGTTCCATCGCTTGTCCTTTGAATTCACCCTTGTTATCGCTAGACGAATAAGACAGTTCACCTTGAACTTTGAATGTGCGTCGCGTGTCTTGTTGACGTTCAATTGCACTTGATTCTTTATCTATCTTTGCACTCACTTCTGTTGATTCATTCTCAAGAAATCCGTTGACACCTTCAATTTCAATTTCACCAGATATCTTGGCTGTTTTGGCTCTAATACATTTATATATATTAAAGTTTGCTCATAAAATGTCATACAAAATTTACCTTCGACGACGGTCGACGGGTGTAAAATCACTGGAATCGTCACGAAGTGCATCTAATAGCTCTTTGGTTGTGGCATTCAGGTCGAATTTATTTGGAACCGATCTGCTTCTTGGGCTGTAAATTTTTCCGAATTTTTTGGTATATTCCGATTTTATGGCGGAAAATGGAATTATTGGCTGACTTTTATCATAGAGACATATACTGTCTTTACTGTGAAATTCTTTTAACAAAAATTTATCAATTAAACTATTCAGGATTTGTAAAACAATTGAGAGAGTGTGTGTGTATATTTACCATCGTCAATATTTGGTGGTCTTCGTTTGCGATAAAATTTCAACTCATCAACCGATACATATTCATGAATGAGATGCGATAAATTATCCGGAAATCTTGGCGTGAAATGGCCTATCAAATAAAAATTAAAAAAAAAATAAAACAACACCTGATCAGCAAAGAAAATTGCAACTTACTTGTGATAAGATTTGGTTCCGATGTGGATTTTCCACATCCGAAAGGTGACCGTTTTCGGTGTCTCTTTCTGAAAAAACGAAAATTGATGAAACAAAAGAAAAAGAAAACAAATAATAAATAAGCTATATTTTCATTGGCAACGCACATATTTGTTTTATCAACCTAACTACGTGATATAATTGGTTGTGATTTGTAGTTTGAAAAGTTACTATAAATTCATTCGTCAGTTCTGACGGTTTGTTTTACCGTTGAATGTAATAATCGTAATTTTAATAATTAACACGAATGTAGTTTTGAACAATAATTGGCCGTTTTTTTTATTTCACTTTGAAACCTTTCGTCGTATTACTACAGTATGCACAGTGAAAAATAAATCTAATTTCAACTTGAGAACTTGAGAAATTGAAACTTTGTTTTTAACATGAAATCGATTTGTTCACGTAATTTAACGAGAATAATTTACAAACTTTTGTATTATCACTATCACGCCAAAATTCAAAACTACAATGCGATGTATACGCGCAATCACGATAATTCAATGAATGTTTATTATATCCACAAGTCTATCACGTCACATTATAAAACCGATTTATACGATATTCGCACTGACAAACAGTTGGTGACAATATTGGGGCCAATATTTAAATGGTGTGTGAATTTAGTGAAGCATTTTTCTAATAAAAAATTGATATCTCTTTTCAAAAAAAATGTGAAACTGGAGCATCGTTTCAATTAAATTGTCCGCTAGAACCTTGAAAATAAGCATGCCTGTATGAAATATTTGTTTCCATAAAACGGAAAAATGAAATCGACGCTATTATTATTATTTGTTCAAAATTTAACCGTCTTTTTACAACCAATCCATTAAATCAATTATGTCAAAATGTACGTTGCATACAGTGCCAATCCCAAATATTGCATTGCTTAACTTCGGTATTAAAAAGATGTTTGGTATATTTACTAGATTCAATTTCCTTGTCTAAGTTCTTTGAAAAGTTGAATTGCGCATATATTCATGGAAATAATGTTAAATTGGAAATTAGCATAATGGACATTGTCTGTTATTAGTCGATTTTTTTTCGCTATTCAACAACAAAACTTTGTTGAAACAATTTTCCCGCGCCTCTGAAGGACAGATTTATGCAACGAAAAAAAAAATTATACTTACTCAAAACGAAGCTGATTTCGTCGATTCTTATTTCTTCGACAATCCATTCGAAAACGGTAGTCAATTTTCGGTTTATGAATTTATTTGTAGGTGTTATCGAAACCAATCTTAAATGTTGGACAATTGACGAAAATTCAAATTTCAGAATAATCTCAGTGTCATTGCCGACCAAACGATAAAGGCATTTGAAATTCGATATTCAAACTGAATTCCGCTAAATATGTTTGCATTGCATAGACACATGCTGTTTATATAGGTATGACCATGAAAATATTCGAGTTAAAGTATGTAGTCATCGGAATTTGAAATGAAACTTTTGATGTGTCATGAGGTACACCACCTATAGAAATATTTATGTGAAAAGCATCGCGAAATCGACACACACACACAGATGACCCTCGTTGCGAACATTTTTTAACGACAAAAACAAAACAAAAGGAAACAAAATTAATATAAGCGTGAATAAATTAGAAGCAATTATACGTATAAAGTCGTAAAACAAATACGAAAATGATTCCGAAATTATGGTTTGACTTAAGGAGCATAAGGCACAACACTCAAGACTATTGAACCGTTGCACCTGAAACATTGACCCACTTTTACGTAAATGACCGAAAATAATATTTTCCATGTGGTTCACTCCGTCTTCTATTTTTTTCTTCTTCTTATTCATTTTCGTCACCTGCTGTTGTTGGTCAATTCAAATTAACATCCAGCTAACAGGTACACACGGCTATAGTGTTAATTGAATTTGAGTTTAATATCATCGAACTAATAGATTCTTGTGGATAAATTATATGTGCTCGAAAGGGAGCCAGTCTATCAAAACCAGATTACATGCACGCAACTGTTGACCATCACCACTAAACTGACACAGCAAACAACTGTAAAAGCGACAACTGAATAATTTGATCGAATACAGGAACAGGGTGAGAGAGAGAGAGAGAGGGCGAAAGTAAAACCTTGAAACCACACAGTTTCTAATTAATTTACAATATACGCGAAGAAGAAAAAGTGCCACAGGTCATATACACACAAATTTCACCTTGATGAAAAAGCGTTGACGACCGAGGCCACCCTCAAACGCTCTCACATTCAATAAATCCAATCGCTTTACCATCACACTTCACAAATTGTCGAATACTTTTAAAATGCAATTTTTAAACGAAATTCACATCATTATTGAATAATTTATGTTCTGATCCACAGTTGCATTCACGACATTTCGGTAAAAAAAAAACAACAAAAAATGTGTCCAATTCATAGTGCATATGCAATTATTAAAATGCAATTTAAACATGTGACATGAAGAGACTCAAAATTAAGATAAGAATAAATTTACCTATTTAAACTGCTTGAATGCATCCAATCCATGATGATGTTGATTCTATCGCTTTGGCCGTTTTACTTTTTGATAAAAACGTAATCGTTTTTTTTTTTTATTTTGTAAATTCGGTTATTAAATGGATCTCACATAGTTTGAAATATAAATTCGTATTACGGAAGACAATCCGGATCAGAGGAGAGACTATCAATTTTAAAATGGAATAATTAAAATGTTCATTTTATAATTTTCCGTTTTTTGTCATTTTCTTTCGCATGAATCGCTCAAGAAACGTAACTAGCACTGGCTGAAACTATTCAAAAATGTTCGTTAAAATGTTATATCCACTGAACGAATGGGTGCGAACGAGTTTTGTAGAAAGTAATCCTGGCTGGTGGACACTCCAATTTTGACTAAGGCACATACCGTTGAGAAAAGAACGAACGAAGTAAAGTATAAAAGCTCGATCAAGGTGAGAGATAGAAAGGAATAGAATGGATACTATTGAAATGTGAAAACTATGCGAAAGTTTATCGCGTGTTACAATAATACCGAATAATAAACGCGGTACTTTACTGTTGAGCATGTGAATTGTTGTTTGGACAGACCCTCCCGTTTGATTGAGTGTCACGTGAAATGTATTCCAAGCTGAAATATTTTTTTTTTCGCTTTCGTATGTATCAAATGGCATATTCTCATTTGGCCAAAGGAATCAGTTTCATTCAGGCGCATGGAAGGTCATAATTGTGCAACGAAATTTCTATCGATTAAAGAGTCGAATTTGTATTCGATAATGATAAGCTACTTTTTCTATGCATTTTATTATGATTAATCGTGTTTTATTGATGTGTTAATATATCACACTCGTTAAGATTTTCCTTTTTTTTCTTCCAATAATTAGGACCCAATTTGACTGATAGGAACCAAATGCGATTTGCGTTTTAGCTAATGCATTATAGACGTTGCACACACACACGCAAAGAGGACGAAACAAAAGAGAAAATTTTAAATAAATACACTTTTAAATAGCATTCATCAATTTGGAATATTCGAAAACACCCCAATGTGTTGGATTTGCAAGTAAATAAGGCCAATTTTAAAGGGAGACCAAAACTAGAGCAACTGAATATACGTACAGCGTACACTCATTTTACTTTAAAACAATGTGTTTTTTTTCTATGTCAATATTCTGGCATTTCCGGTAGTTAAACCTGCTTCAGAAGTGTTGAACATTTTATAGCAAAAATGTTAATTGGAATGCGTTTGAAACATGCACATTTGATCAAGATTTTCGCAATGAAATAAAACAAAAAACCAAAATTAGTTTCATTTTGTCAACGTTTTGTAAACCGTAAACCATTTAGCATTGCATAAAAATATGTTTATTCATTCATTTCTAATATTATTAACAGAAATGGTTTTACATTCAAAAATTCCTAAGTCGATTTGCATTTACATTTCATAAACATTGTGGAAGCTATTCGGTGAATTTCCATACTTTGACTTCACCATCATCACTTGTAGAGAGTAAAAGGCCGGCTGTATGTGGACACCATGCAACCGTATTGACATCTTGTGTATGTGCTCGATGCCCAACCAGAACTAATTCAAAATTTGGTTCGTTTTTATTCGAATCGTCTGTTTCCTTGAAAATCCTAATCATATCGTCTCCACCTGCAGTTGCAATCAAACCTGGTTTGGGATTTTGTTTTAAATTGAATTAATGAATAATTGATGTGACTAAAGAAAGAATGTGTGTTCATTACCTGTTAATTTACACCAGCTAATGTCGTATATGCTACGTGTATGATATCCGGACAAAGTGCAAACACATTTCCAAACGGTTGTTTTATCTGGTGTGGCGATTCCCTCTTCATTTCCCGGTTCGTATGCTTGCCATATGCGTACCGTACGATCATCACTACAAGACGCTAAACGTTTACCTAAGGGGAGAATCACAAAAGAAAAGAATAAAATTTAAAATAATCGATAAGTAATCGGAAAATAATCGTAAAACAATCTATAATAATTAATAAGTAATTTTTAAGTGATTTGCCCCTAACGTTTACCACTTTTATCAAATGATATACTCCATACGGTCGATGTGTGGCCATTTAGTGTGTCTAAACATGTCCAATCATTATCGGCTGGATCTTCAACGTACAATTTAATTGTATTATCATAACTGGCCGATGCTAAAATATCCAATTCTGGATGCCAATCAACTTTCTTAACATCTTGTGTGTGTGCATTTAAAACGGCGGCACATTCGAATTCATCGTCACCAATCACCTCCCAAATCCATACCGATTTATCACGACTACATGTGGCCAATAAATTACCCGATCGTGACCATGCAACACTTTTCACTTCATTTTCATGACCTTCTAATGTGGCACTGCATTCGAATTCGCCAGTTTTCTTATCCCAAATGGCGGTGGTCGCATCAAAACTGGCTGACGCCAATAAATTACCATTCCATGACCAAGATACACTACGTATCGTTCGTGTATGACCATCCGAAAGTATTGTTTTTGTTACCCATTTGTTATTGCTATCTTGTGACCAAATGCGTATGGTTTTGTCTTCGCCACATCTAAGTATATTGAAATGAATGATACCATGCGATTAGCAATGCGATTTGCACATGCAATACATACAGATAATCTTTTTCATAAATTAAAACTTACGTTGCTATCGCTGTGTTCAATGGATTCCATGTAGCACCCCATACACGGCCTTTATGTCCAACCAACACTTGAAGTACTTCTAGCTTAGGCATTTCGCAAAACTATTTCGACGTTCTTTTTTTTTATTTTAAATACCAAATATATTCTTCTTATCTGTCTCGTTGTGTGACTTTTTTTTTCTACACTTTACACCAACAAGATTCTATCGTTTTTTTATGTGTATCAGTGTCAATATATTTCGATTATCTATCAGATAACCATATTTAAAATCGTCATAAATATATAATAAAAAAAAGTGAGTAGTGTATAGAAAAACAAATAACGTTGGTGCAAGGTAAATCATTGATATCTGTCAAATGTTTGAGGTTAGAGTGTTTTCATTTTTCGAAATGACATCTATGAAAGAGACGAAACGGTAATAACAGTGAACATCGTCCGAATACTTGTTCACACACGTCCGTTATGATTTTAAAATGACCATTTGGATAGAGAGTGTTAATTGCTCAACATGATCTTATGAAATAATGTGTTGAATTCAAGTGGAATGGATTGAGTAATTGTAATAATTGTTATAAAGAAAAATTCATATTTCATGATGTGACGCATCTAGAACAACTTAAATAACGAGTAAATTATTACGGGCTACGTGCTTTTTTTTGTGTAAATTGTTAATGTTTTGCTCATGAGATCACAGAGATATAGAGAGAAAATAAATCGTTTTTTTAACGCACAGTACTTCAAACGGGATATCACAAAAACATCGATGTCTTTTGACTGAAAGAGAGGGGAGTATATGTTTGGTATTCAACGAACGGTTGACGATTCTAAGATAGCGAGTTTGCGTGAATGATCTCTGTGCCATATAATATTTGGTGTGTTTTTCTCATGCAAACAAAAGTCCGTGAAAAAAAATGTACACATGATATTATTAAAATTGATTTATAACATGGATTTTCGTTCGAAAATTTAATGCAAATCATGTGAATAAATGAAAATTCGTTCGAGAAAAAAACGGTTGCACCGCTATCCCAGTAAACGAATGCGAAAGGAAATGAACATGTATGCGTGCACTGAACCATACTTTAATACAAATAAAATCACGCATGCGTTAAACGAAAATACAGTAGAAAACATTTAGGGTTTGATTCACATACTAAAACACCAACACACAAACGTTCAATTTATAAACGAGAGTATGTGTCTGTATGTGCTGCGAGCGATTGGTATTGTTTTTTTTTTCTTTCCTCTCTTATGATTCGCATTTTCATTCACAAATGCTCGAATGTGTGTGAAGGTGCCACCATAATCCATACATATTTAAACGATATAGGTCTATATGGATGCTGGTACGGTCGTCATTGTTGTTGTTGATGTGAAGAGAAATAAAATCGGTGCGGCCAACAATAATAGAGTTGAGTGAACAAAAATCGGGCCAAAATGAGAAATCCGAAATATCGCTCACAATACACATACATCAATGTGCACTAACACTGTGACGTGCACCACTGTCTACACTCAAATACAGTTCCAACCACATAAACATCATAAAAATGAAAATAAAAACCATATATACTCAACAGTGGCAGCAGACCAAGTAGAAACGCATACGAAGCAATTTGTTAATTCAAGTCGACACATAAAATTCATTTGGCTTTTATTATTTTGATTGTTGTTGTTGTTTATTAACGTAACTATTCAATATCTGTATTGAAAAATGAATATCGTCGTCGTCAGTGACAAAAAATAATAATAAAATTGTTCCATAGAAGAGAACTTTAAAACTGCTGGTGTCTTACGAACTCTTCAAATCCGAATTTGAAAAATTGTGCAATTTTTTTGTGTGTGAGACAAATAACAAAAAGAAGATTTTTATAAATATTCGATGGGAAAATTATCAAAAATAATTTTACAATCAAAACTGTCATTCGATTGAATAATGTGTGCAATGGTGAAGTTCAAGCAAGCTTAGTTGTATTGTTGAGTTATTCACTAATAGGGCAAATTTAACTACATTAAATGATTTTTGTGCGACGAAAATGTTTTACGTTTTTCTGCTTGAAAGCGATGCGAAAGAGAATTCAAGTGTTTTGATAAATGTGGTTTAGCTATTGAGTTTTCGATGTGCTGAACGAAAGAAGACATTCTCAGAAACCATCAAACGAAAAAGAAACACAGATTATTTGATGCAATATTATCGATTGTTTTTTTATTCCTTATTCGAATAAAGTCTGCGATAGGAATACCCTTTTGGCCTGCCAATCACGAGACAGGTAAGAAAAAGACACAGTGAAAATTGAGAAGAAGAGAAAAAAAGATACGAAGAGATGAAGAAAAAAAATCTACGAATAAGTATATAAACAAAATCTTCGATTCGTTCACAAAATGTTACATACATAAAGATGTGTACCGTAGGAGCAAAAAGAGAGCACCAAAAAATGAAAAGAGAGACGGAAAAAAGGTGCAGTGAAAACAAGTTCATGACAAAGATGAATTTCGTCGAATCATTGAAAAACCCAATACACATTTCGACGATTAGTGATGTTGTTATCATCACTACAATTCAATTATACGCTTTGATTCATTTCCATAAATTATCAAACTTCACCGGTCATCTTGTTTGAAATGTTCTATCAATGTCTTTCATCTCATTGATTAAAATGTGATATTCGTCGACGGTCATATCAATAAGTGGCACATTGGTGAAAATATCATTCGACTTGAAATGTATGTTTCAGTAGAGAGAAAAAATGTGTATATATACATTTCGTTTTTCTCTCAATCGTAATTTAACATGCTATGTACGTATGAATTGCTGCAAAAACTCATTATATGCCGAAGAGAAAGAGATTGTTAGAGAGAGAGAGAGATATTGAAGGATAGAAAGATAGAAAGATAAATATTGCGAGATAAAGTGAGATAGAGGCGGATAAACGAAGATGATGGGTATTTGTAAAGGAAGAGGCAATTATATGCTCTTTTATACATTTTTATACATTAAAAGTAGTATCCATAGGATACGCAGATGGATATCATTGAACAATTGGTCAGTAATGCGATGAAACTTGTCTCGTGCAATGACCGATATACAGGTCTGAGCATCAAACAGTTAGTTGGCTAGAATATTAAAAGACATATACATGCTATTATTCAATATTGATTCGCTTTCTCTAGCGGTTTTCTCCATTTAATAATCTATAAACTTGAAGTTTTTATTATATGCGGCTCTCATCATCATGATGATGATGAACAAGACAACGAAATATGACTCTGAATTTATACGCTCCGTTGTGATGATATTCTGTTATATGCGGATACATCACAGAAGAGCAACAGCGACGAGATCAGCTACTATTACTTACTTTGGCATTTATTCATGTATTCATTTCATGTCGCCTCTTCTCTTTCTCTGTTTGTTTTCACATAATTTTCCCTTCCTTCCCTTTTTCAATACCATTTCACTTCATTTGTAATTGGCACTTTTCAATGTAGTTTACGTTCATTCGTTTATTTTGCTTCAAATGCGATCCGTACGAGTCGATATAATGTTGAGTTTAAATTATTCAATTTTTGTGGGAGTTAAAATGTGCAGCACGAGATAACATTTAATATGTGTGTTTGTATCAAATAGCATCGTATTATTCGAAACAAATTTTATATCAAAATCGTTTCTATATACATCTAGTTGAATGAATATTAACCAATTTATTTATTTATTTTTTCTTGCTTTCTATCTCATTCTTTTCGATATTTTCTAGATACCATTCAACTTTGCTCAAAAGATATGTCTTTACTCCATTGAAAAATGATACATACAACACCCGATTAAATTATTCGACATTTTCGAGCTAATTAGTTGTGAGTTTGAGAACCGCATTTGGATAGTTTATTTAAAACTTTGTGAAACGACATTCGTCGACACTAAAAGAGACTTTAATTGCAAAAATGGGCGCAACAATGGGCAAAAATGGAACCATCCTAGACTCATTACCATCAACACATGTAAGTATTTTACAATATAGTCGAATGAGACCCAATAAAACCATTGAACTTGACGACGTTTATATTTTGTTTTATGACATCTGTTTGTTTTTGATTTTTTTTTTTCTGTTTCTTTTAAAAATAAAAAATTTGCTTTTTTCTATTTGGTTTCGGAAAATTCAGGGAACATTGCACATAGCTATGCTTGGTTTGGATTCAGCCGGAAAGACAACTGCATTATATCGCCTTAAACTAGATCAATATTTGAATACAGTTACAACAATTGGATTTAATTGCGAAAAGGTATATCAAAAAGAAAAGTTTAAACTGAAACTCCATGCACAATTGAGCGGTTATTTAATTTTGTGTAAATGTGTCAACAAATAGGTACGCGGTGCATTGGGTAAAGCAAAAGGTGTACAATTTCTTGTTTGGGATGTTGGAGGACAAGAAAAACTTCGTCCACTTTGGCGAAGCTACACAAGGTAAGTAGTCGATGACTATTTGTTGGTTTAATGCGAAGAAAATAGAAACAGACCAAAAAGAAAATTTAGAAAAAGGAAAACTTTAATAACCAAAAAGAAATTAAAAAATGTCCAAACAAATAAGAATTTGCATTTTGATTGTTCTTTGCAGATGTACTGATGGAATAGTTTTCGTAGTCGATTCGGTAGATGTAGAACGTATGGAAGAAGCCAAAATGGAGTTGATGCGCACAGCAAAGTGTTCAGAGAATCATGTAAGTCGAATTTTTTTATCGTTACGATATCATAAAACTATAAATGATTAAATAAAACTGAATACTGTTGCAGGGTGTGCCGATTCTGATATTTGCAAACAAGCAAGACTTGCCAGGAGCCAAAGAACCAAAAGAATTGGAAAAATTGCTAGGTTTGCATGAGCTATCGTTTTCAGTGATTCCATCGCAAATGATAAAGTCCTCATCAACATTGCCCGTATCGGCAAACATAAGTACTGGCCATAAGCCAGTCGATACACGATTGAATAGTCTCGATAGTAAATGCACCGATGTATCGTCAAATTGTTCAAGCACACCACCGCCGCACACATCAACATCAACGTCAAGCTCAACATCGCCGCATCATGTCTCGTCAACGATATCGTCGTCAACATCCTCATCAAGTACATCGAATACAGCGTCATCATTCAAAGGCTGGTACATTCAACCGGCGTGTGCCATCACCGGCGATGGTCTACAAGAGGGATTAGAAGCATTATATGACATGATTCTGAAAAAACGAAAACTTAATAAAGCACATAAAAAGAAACGTTGCTGAGCATCAACAACAGTCGCTTATCAAATGTGATTCGCTTGCAAATCATAAGACCTTTTTTTAAATTTGTCAATTTTATTTGACCAAAGAAATCAGTTTTTGAATTGAACCGAGTTTTTTTTTCTCGTTTGGTATTCCAATCGATTTAGTGCAAAGCCAAACACAAGAATTATATTATAAAATCGAAATTTCCTAAATAGAGTAAGCATAAATTTTATTATTAATCAATACTTAGGAGATTGTTATCAGTTATATTATTATTATATGTTGTCGTTTTTTGTAAATAATGAATGTTTCAAGTACTGTCGTGATTAAAAGAAGAAGAAAAAGAGAAAAGAAAAGATAACTGAATTGGATATCCAAACAATATTTGAATGTACTTGTACACAACATGCTGATGTTTTTATTTGATGTTCATTATTATTCCGAAAAATTTTATGATTTTCTTTTCTTTTGTGTTTATAGCTTAAAATAGATATCGAATTCTGTGATGTGACGTATAAAAAAGAGAGAGAGAAAAAATCCGATTAGATAATTAATGAAACACATGAAAATAAATGTGAATTCTAAATGTTTCTTGAATTTTATGTGAAATTTTATTTGAACACTTTTTTTATTACTTTGAATTTATTTTAAAAATACAAAAAAAAGTGCAAATGAAATCCCAAAATGTATTAGATTCATTTGTAAAGTAAACATTTTTCCTGGTGTATTTGAGACGCATGTTCAATTGATTCGTATTACAATAAACAATGTTCCCATATAAACATATTTAGGCACGAAATTCATTTTACTGTTAATAAGTCGCAACCAATTTGAATGCTATAGCAGTTATTTTCAATAAAAATCATTCTTACTTGACACAATGTGACGTAAAAACAGGCTTTTTTCTATCATCATTAGTTTAAAAAAATTTATTCATACATTTATTTATATCAATTCGGAGTAATGAATCATATTTGATTTTTTTCATAAGCTCTTGATCATCGATGTCTGCCAACTTTCGTTTAAACGAATCACTATCAGATTGAAGGGTAGTTTGCATATTCATTATCAAATCGGTAAGTATCTAGCATGGAATGGATATATACCTTTGATTTCTGCAGTACGTACTTACAATTGCAGTTTCCGGCCTGAAAACAGATTTTCTAGTTGAATTTGTTCCTTTAATTCTTCAAGTCTTTTCTCGTTTTCTTTAATATTTTCTTCGGTTTCATCTTGTAGCTCATCAATAAATGTTATTATTTTTGTGTCAAAGTGATTCAAAGATGCGTAATTTTACTTTCGCTTAGATCTTTTGCAGAGACTGTTTCTCAGAGGAGGAGCGCTCAGATGAATCAGAGGAATCAGAGGATCACGATATTAAAAGTAAAAAAAAAAATTATTCAACTTGATAATATTATGATTTTTGAAATTCGCACGCATAATCCGACCTAGATCGATGTAAAAAAAATCTAACAGCCTTATGATACAAAAAATGTGTTTTATGATGATCACATTTTTACATTTATGCTTTATTCAGATAGTGTTTTTGTTGACAAATCCATAAAATAAGAATAAAAATTTGTGTAAAAGTTACCCGTGGATTGAGAATACATTATCCCCTTCATTTTACAAATATTTGTGTGAAT
This sequence comes from Contarinia nasturtii, assembly GCF_009176525.2. Lineage (NCBI taxonomy): Eukaryota > Metazoa > Arthropoda > Insecta > Diptera > Cecidomyiidae > Contarinia > Contarinia nasturtii. Next base: position 5,576,094 of record NW_022197544.1, read on the forward strand.
ATCGATGCAAATTCGCTGGATTAATTCTTTTTCAGCATCTATATACGATGTTCTAAGCGGTCACCCATTTATCTCCTGACCAAAGTTTGTGCAGCTTAACTCGGTTGATCGAATAGTTGCGCAGTAGTTGTAGTAGCCACTGTGCCCACAAAAAATGTATATAAAATGTAAAAAATTAAATATATTTTTAATTAAAATAATTCCACTAATATTACATATTTCCATTTACAAATTGGGATGGTGTTTGAATACTCCAGCGACGGAAGACAAAACCAAGTTTTCTAAACTATTGATATTTTAAAAACTTGGTTTTGTCCTCCGTCGTTGGATAATTCTTTAAACTTTCTCTAATCTCTTCAACCTGAAAATGAATTACAGACAAAGTGAATGGAATGGAAGCGCCACGCTAGCGTATATGTTGAACAATTTGTTGTGCTGCCTCTGCAAAATGGCCACAATCGTTTGTTCGGCTAATTGCACTTGCCGATTGTGGCCATTTTGCAGAGGCAGCACAACTGGTGCAAAATGTGGTTGTATGTTGGATTCTAAAATCTCTAAAGCAATTTTTAGATGTTGGCGATAAATCTAGGTCAGCCAAAAATGTCTTTAAAGATTTTGGCTGACCCAGATTTATCGCCAACATTCCTTAAAATGTTCCACTTTGAAATAATTGTGTCTCTTTGTGCAATTTATTCCATAATTGCAGGCCATATTCTAAATGCTCTTCAGTATTCTGTAATCAATAAAATTATATTTTTGTCTAATGGTAAGTATTTTTTCTCTTTCTCGTTATTTATCACTTTCTCGTTATTTATAAATCATTATTGATTTATATTTAAAATAATTCATTGTTAACTTCTTTTTATAAAAAATATTCGATAACTTAGAGAATTTCTTAATAAAACTATTTATAGCGTAATGCCACGATGTGAAAAATATCACGACTGTGAAAATCTACAAATGTCAAAGCTTCTCGTCAAACAACACAATAATAAGAGTTAGAAAAACATAACCAAATATTTGACGTTTGAATTTATATTATCAATGGGACAAAGTGCCGAATGTAATTGAAATGCCTTTAAGTTGATTTAAACAATAAATTGATTGCTATAGAATAAAAACAGCGTATGAAAAGGTTGCATTTCAAAGCGAAACACCGTCATACAAAATACAGCAAAAAATGTATGTAAAAACAACCTATGGTGTGCGACCGTATCATACGCTGTATTTATTCTAGAGAATTCAATTAATCAAACAGTATACTTATAAGTAGAACAAAACCAAAATACCATTTCATTCGGGATATAATTGTATTGTAAATTCTTTGATAAATACCAAAGAAATTGTCCGCTTTCGAGATAAATACGGTTGTGACGATATCGGCTCATTTTTTGCAAAAGAATTAATAACAAAAAAACGGCTAATTTTGTGTCCATATTTAAAACAAACAATCTTCAAGTCAATATTTTGTTTATAGTTTGCATCATAAAATACTTATATAGTTTATTATTCAAATGTTTTCAGGAAACATGTAACGTGTGAGTAGACTTGGATGCAGATTATCAAATTCAGTCGTTCAATTGAAAGGTAAATGAGTATTTTAACTCCAAAAACTATTGACAATATTTTTACACGATTTTGTTTATCGTTTCATCAATGATTAGGAGCCAACGATTGTGCCAACGAATCAAATAAGATGCATTTTCTCTGGCGAAGGGCTGGGAATTAAAAATTACGAATTGGTTCGAAAACAAGTCGGAGACTATGCAAAGAATTTCGTCCAAATATGATTCGTGGATCAAGATTGCAATTTTACAAAGTATGAAACTGAACTAAACAATTTGCTTCACGTTGTCGACAAGAGTGAAAACGATATGATGATTCTGAAAGAAGCATTGAACACATTAATTGAAAAACAGAGCAAATCCTTTTGAAACAAAACAAAGTTTGGCGCACTTTTATGATTATAGTTTGAAATAATAAATAGCACAGTAAATGTGTTTATTCAAAAAGAAATCATTGTTTCCGAATGAAAACCTTTGTGAATTCCTTTATAACTTGAGTTTGTACTTCTCTATTGTAAGACTTGTACTTCTCTATTGTTATTAATTGATCAACAGAAACCAGAAAGATAAGAATTCTTATCTCAAGGCCCTATGCTCCGCTAGGAGTTAAAGGAAAAAAAAAAAATTGTAAGACAAATAGTCAAACATATACACTTTGCAAGGCAATCCATTTTTTAATTTTTTTATTCAATTCCGAAAATGCCATTGCGATGAAAACATTTAATGCAAATACAATGTAAAGTTTCGAAAGATAGAAAAACAGCAATCGTATCAGTTCATACATGTTCAATGGTTTTTATTTTTATTTTGTTTAACCACGTTTATTACAATTGTGTAAGAATAAAAATATAACAAAAAAAATTTGAGAATTAATCGAACGCGTACGTCTTTTCCATGTCCCTAATGACATGATGCATAGGGGATATTGTAGAATGTGTATGCGTTCGTTTAATATCAGCTAAACAGAATTATTAAAAAATAAAAATAGCAATATTATTTCAATAAGGTTTCTTTTATAAAATTAATTGTAATTATTATTTTCTGTGTTTTTTTTCTTTATTAAAAAAATAAGCATATTTCCATTCTTTATTTTAACAATGACCATTTTAAGCCAGCATTTAGATCATAATTCATCTTTCCCAAAATCCCCTACTTAGATCAATTTTTTCGACACAAAAAAAATTCAATAATAAATGTAATAAATAGCAGTCAAAGAAGACTACAAAAAGTATTAAAATTCATGTAAGTATTGTATATGAAAAGGTTTCTACTATTTTGCACAGTTTTCATGGTCTCCCTTTCTACATTCTATCATAATTAATTATTACGTACAATAGTCAAAATATAAACAATATTACTGTTTTAAACAAGCATCTAGTTGTTTTACAATCAACTCTTTTTCGGTCCTTCACATCCAAGAAGAAGAAGAAGAAGAAAGTATATAGATCAAATTGTGACATTCAAATCCATATTTCTTCATTTCCTCAAATTATCACTTCTGAAAGCTAGCTAGCTTTATTAAATCCACCTTAATTTCTTCCTTTCTGCAATGAGTGAGTTGGCCCATGATAAAATAACAAACAATGGAATTTTAATCAATGATTTCTTCAATAGAAAAAATGAATTAGTAAAAAAAACAGTTTTAAATGATAATTGCATTATATGTCTCTTAAAAAGAACTTTAACACAGCTAGCTAATTAACGCTTTTTTCCATTTGATATGATTTGGCTTTGATAGCCATAAAAAGCCATTTCTTTTTTACTCGTTCCATTTTCCTATCATTTTCCCCGTTCCAATATACATGGTGTTTAACAATTGTGTTTTTAATGCAAAAAAAAAAAAGAGTCAGGAACACTGTCTTATTCGAATGATATATTTATATTTAATATAAATTAGATTAAGTAAATAAATAAAATAGAAATTCCATTCCTTCATTCGTCAGTGGAATCATTCCAAAGCTTTTCCTTGTTTTCTTATAAAAAACCAACTACATACTTTCACATTTGCATTAGAAAATAATAAGCGAGTTATTTTTTATTTCTGGTCATAAACATTATCTCTATATATACTCTCTTTGTGTTTAATCTCTACTTAACTCTTATTTGATGTTTTACATCCGTGTTCACATTGATTTACTTTAATCCCTTTTAAAGAATTCTTTCTTTTATTTATCCTCATCCTAGTTTGCTTGAGTTTTTTTTCTTCATATATATATATTTGTAAACACATTTTTTCTTCGTTTTATTTTCATATGGAAATATAATTGTTACTTGATTCGTTAAAAAAATAAATACAGTATAGTTTTCTCTCTACTAAATTAACGCAATGCTACGAATGTTGTTAAATTACACAAAAATTGTTCTGATTTTAATTCTCTGTCATAGTTTTAGTTTTTTATAATTTAAATATTAAATGTGTGTCTTTGTGTGTGTGTGTTTTATACCATACGCACATGTGAGACATACCTATGAACTTAAGGCGACAAATCAAAGCGATAATTGTTTATTATTGTTGTCTCGTGCGTGATATTCTTTATTTTTCTTGTATTTTGGCATTAAATCTCGTTTAAATTTCAGTTCAAAATGATTGTTGAGTTATTCCTTAGCTTGTTTCTTCGTGTGTATTCTTCATCTTCCTCAAAAAAAATTCACTTAAATTCTTAAAATGTAAATAAGTAATCGTTTCATGTTGCTTTTATATTTTTTTCATCTAATTCATAACATAAAGAAAATACATTAAATTGCCTTCAACTCAGCACTAAATATTTCACTTTTATATTTATACCAATAATAAAATGCATCCAGTGAATCACTTGATTTATTATTAACAAAGAAATTATGGTGTGTTTCTGTCTGGTGCTAATTTTTTTTTTCTGTTTTTTTAATAACAAATAAATCTTAAAAATTATTAGCTAATATTGTTTAATACAAAAATAAAGAAAACAAAAAAAAAACGTAATAATTGGGAACATTAAATTCAAAGTGAAAAAGCACATTAATTTCCAAGGAAAATTCATCAAGCGTTCAGAAAGACATACAGAGCAATTGAATGATGCTTGCATCATTTGATGTGCATCGCTAGTGCTTTCGTTGTGCGTTCGGAGCACTTCGTGCGCTGCCGAAGATCCGAATGTATGGCGACAGCACAATCGATGCGCATCAAATGATGCAAGCATCATTCAATTGTTCGCATAAATGTATGTCTTTCTGAACGCTTGAAATTCATCAATGTTGTGTTGCTAAAAGATCAGATTTGGATAGGTTGTTTATATTCAATTGCAAAACAAAATAGTTTTTTTTTTAATCATAAGTTTTGTTCATCATCTTAATTTTACAATTTCAATTACAAATCTATGCTTCAATATAAATCTAAATTTAATAATCCGGTTAACAGCAATTGGTTGTTCGTCATTTTTTTGATAGCAAAAGAATAGATAGTATTTTAATAATAATAAAACAACTGATAATGTTTACTGAACCGCTGTGGCCGATGCAGAGTTTGTGTTTAAGATCATCATATTTTTGATCGATGCGACTTCGGATTCAAGTCGTGCAATTTGCGTTTTCAAATGGACATTCTCTTCTTTGACATTGCCTTCGTCGGTGTTACTGTTTATTTCAAGATGACACATGACCGGTGCCCGGAATGTCTTTTGCTCACCAAAACGATGATTTCGTTCATCACGATCCGAGCTATTTTCATTTACACCTAAAACACTGCCCATTGTTAAACCGCCCATAACACCAACGCTACTTAAATTAGCCGCCAAATTTCCAATTGCCGCACCAATACCATTTATCGATGATGGTATCGTAAAAGTTTTTGTCATTGAACGAATATTCAATGGTAATTGATTTGGTTCGGTGCGATCATTCAGTGGATAGCTACGTTGAATGCCCCATTCGGCCGTTCCAATTGATATACCAGAATCACGTTCATCACTCGATCCTTCACCATCCCATGGTGGTGATAGCCGAGAATTTGGCTCTTGTTTTATATTTTGCAATGCCAATAGTGCGCTGGCCGCATCTTTATCGCCCAAATGCGATTTGTGTCGTAGTTTTAACGGTAAACTATTATTTGTGTCACTTATCGGTTGATTTTCAACACTATATTGATCGTCTTCGGTTGAAGTTGAACTACCGAGCGATGTCTATAACCATAAAGAAAAAAATCAATTATTTTTTTTTTTGTCCAATTTGCTCTAAATTAAAATCGTTATACTCACATAAATACTTCGTGGTGGAGTGACACTGCCATTTTTAGCTTTATGATTACCTAAAATACAGAGTGAATATTTATAAATTTTGTCGAATTGAATTGATATGTCAAATTTAACTCACCGTTATTACTATTATTACAATTGGTTGTATCACTGTTGCGGCGCCGTGACAAATTCAACACATTTGAATCGTCATCAACAGCAGTTATGTCTGTATCACTTCCAGTGCAATTCGAATTCGATTGACTGATTTTGTTCACATCATTATTTGTTTCGAAATGTTGCAATGGATGAAGGTGTTGATGTGAAGTCATTGTATGCCGATTATGTTCGGTTTGTGCATTGGATCGAGAAATGGGAGAAAGGTGTTGATTGTATCGTGCTAAAAGAATTGAATGAAAAGAAAAACGGACGGTTACTTTTTTTATTTTTATTTTTCACTTAATTTTTACTCACCATTTACAGTAGTGTTGCCATTGCAGCCATTCATATTACTATTCGAGTTTGAGTGTTCAGCATTGTGGAAATTCGGCCGAGGAGGACCATAAATTTCAAGTCTACCATCGATTTCAATGGGTGCGCTATCACGGTATTTCTATAGAGGAGAACATTTGATTTCGATTAAAATTTCCGCATTTTTTTATTGTCAAATTTCTTCACAACATTAGATGTACTTACATAAGTATTTCGTTGTGGTGTTGTATCCATATAGCTACTATTTAAATGCGCAAAAGCAGCAGCTGCGACAACAGCGGACGTTTGAATTTGAGGTGGCTGTGCTATGATTGGAGCAACAATTGTTGGTGCGTTTGTTGGTGCAACTGAAGAAGGTGCTGGTGGCGATGATGAGTCCACTGAAGCTGGACCTGAAACATATGTTCGATTAGATATTTTCATTTATTTATTATGTTATGTAAAACACCAAGACCAAATAACATACCTGATGATGATTGCTGAATCACTGATGTTTGAATTGGTGAACTTGGTGACTGTGGATATAAATCGCTTGGTGATCCATTGTTGGTATTGAATTTTGGTCGTTTTGTAATGCTTAAAACTTGTTCAGTTGTTGGAAGTGTGGCCATAATTTGTTCAACGCTCACCAAATTCTCACCGCAAATATTATATTTATCCTTGATTGCATCCAATTGTGCTTTAAGCACATGATTCTCTTTCGTTAGTTCGACAACACGTTGCTCCAACACCATATCATTATAACGTCGTTTTTCTCGAGATCGTTTTGCTGCTTCGTTATTGCGACGTCGTCGATCCCAATAGCTGTCGTCTTTTTTATTATCCGGTATGAATTCACGTTGTTTTCGCTGTGTGAATAATTCCTTTCGTTTAAGATGGGAATTTAAATCATAGCTGCTAGAAAATTCATCTTGACTACTTGGACTCATTGGGCCACTCATGAGCATTGGACCATTTGAATGGCTTTCATGCATAAAACTTGTTGGTGATGATGATGTTGACACATTGCTCAAATGTGGATGTGTTTGATGTGATGATCGATGACCATTCTTATTACTATTATTATTTGTCTAAAATAAATTTGAATTCAGAAAAAAAAATCGATTAGAAAATCATTCCTCACATTTTTGGGCAATTTTTTTTGTTTGGTTTTCATAACTAAATATGTTTTTGTTTTATGTAAAATGTACCTTGGCAGTATTATTGCCGCTTGTGGCATTGTTAACGCATACGTTGAGCAAGCCATTTGTTCCGCTGCCCAACATGTTTTGGCCGTGACCGTTGATAGGCATTTTAAATAAATGTATATTCGACTTCTTAGCTGGATCTCACTCTCTTTCTGTATATGTGTATATTTATATATTCAATGGGAGATTCACTTTTCACGTAAATCTCACTATCATGTACATGTACGTTTAGTAACAATGGAACATTGCTTCTGTTTCATATGAACGCCTCTTTCAATACACAGTGACACCTGTTGAGAAAATGGAGAAGTGAAAAAAAATGAAATCAATAAAGCTCAATTGAAAGTGCTTGTTTTAGTATTTGATATAAAATTATCATAGAACAATAAAATTCACATCTGAACAACATTCCATACTTCCGTATTATTATTAAAATCGATTGTGATTAGAATTAGAAACAAACTTTGTGAGTTCAAAATAAACAAATGTCCCAGTTTCTTGACCTTAATGCAATGAATTCGGCTAAGCTACCGAACATCGTTTGAACGAATCACCCGATGTAATAACATTACTATTTTTCATTCAAATGTAGCCTTCGTCTGATATATTTCTGTGTTTGGTTTTGTTTGTATGAACTGCATTCATGTATTCAACGCATTCTACTTCTTCTTCTCTCTAATAGATGTGTTTGTAAGTGCAGACTGCACACTATATCGCTACGATTTACTCTTTTCATACATAAATATTTTCGTAAATATTAATCAGCTCTCTTCGTATTCTCTTTTTTTTTATCATTGCGCGGAGCGAAGCAATGGCAATCATAATTATACTACGCACCATCAAAATAGGTCATTGTTGATTAGATATTACGCTAATAAATTGTAAATTGGGTTAACTATTTATTTATAAATGGTTTTTCTATACTTTGTACCGAGTGTGTCGCATTATATTAGCATGTATGTGGCGTGGAATACCTTTTAAGATTTATAACATGATTTAGTGTGTAGGTTTTCTTTTGAAAATGTACATCAGCTGAAGCTCAACACACATATACAAATGAAGCAAAACGCATATGCGCGCACACACATTCATGGGCTCGCGCGTACAACCACAATAAATGAAATGAAAACATTTAAATTTTGTTGTGACTTTCCCGTTCATTCATACATTTCTTAATCTATCTCGTGTGTTTCATTTATTTCCATACTATAATTCTTTGGGAGTGCCTTCACAATAGGCACCGTTAAATAAATTCGATAAGATGACTTTATATCATACACCAAATGATCCATTTTGAGATCGGTTATGGTTTATGTAATCGCGTGTCTTCAATTGACGTCGCCATTCGAAAAAAAAAGCGTTTCGCGCGTCATTCATGAAGCAAATGATTTTATATTTTATATCTTGAATCTTAACTCTTGTTTTTGTGAATTTCTTCAGAACAATAATAGCTCAAAAATCATGGAGTCCCATGTGACTTAAAATTTGTACAAAAACTTATTTGAAATCTGAATAGAAAGAATTGACCAAGTTTAAAAACACACATTTGAAGCGTATATAGAAGAAAATTATGAAACCACCAATTGCGACTAGAAATAATTTTATTAAATTGAAACAAACAAACAAAAAATTATTATGGAATTGAACACATAACATGTGATAAAGATGCAACGTAATCGTGTCCCATTTATTAACACGTTTCTCCGTTTACGTTTTGGAAATAGTACACGTAAATGTATACTCACACCTATTTCACATCCGTGCACTGCACTCATCTCACTCACTAAATATTTAGATTATGTAGCATTCCGTGTGATGAAAGCAAATGGATTTATAGCCATAGCAATTGGTTGGCGGAATTAATCGATTCTAGGAATTTGTTGGTTTTTTTTATTCTGTTCGTTGCATGGTATTTTGTTATGGTTGCCATGGTTTGCATCGTTTCTTTTTTCTATCTTTTCCTAATATTATTACATTTTATTTGCAATTTCAAATATAGAGCACGTTTTAGTGGAGAAAACTGCACTCGTTTTTTGGAGCACGTGGCAAAAATGTCCGATAGCACAAATTATTTTACGTAAATGCAATTCATTGGACATACTTCGATGCCAATGCCGTAATAATCGTTTAAAGTATATATACATCCAGTGTGTAAGGAGCAATATGTCAGCCACCATTGCTTTTGCATCGTGATGACACTCTGTGTGGGTTTCATAATTTTTTTTGTTGACATAAGAACTGCATTACAGGGAATTTTCGATGATGACAAAGAATGTGTGTGTGTGTGTGTTTGTTTTTTGCAAACGACTTATATCATAAAACGCGTTACTTCTACGATGACGTTTAAATGGGATTTTGATCACATGTCCATGACGACTGTATCGGTTGCATTAGAGGAAAAGATTTAAGCAAATTCGATCGAAAACAAGAACTAGAAAGAGAGAAAAAAAAGGAATAGCAAACTGCACGTGTTCGGATTTATGCACAATGATATAATTTATCGGCATATTTTTTTCTGTTGACGTTGTTGTTCAACGAATGTATCGTTTACAACTCACATGTCACTAAACGCTATGCGATTGTTCATGAAGCAAACGTTTTTTTATTTAAAAAAAAAAAGCTTTTTTTCAACAAAACAATAACTGTTGACTGAATGAAAGAAAAAGAAAACACATCAACGCCACTGTTATTAGTCGCATAGAGTCAGTGAGCTTATTATTTCTTGACTTGTTAAAAACGTGCAACCCAAAACAGTTTTGTCACTTAATTCAGTCTTTTTGTCTGACATCAAGTTTATGTTCACGTAATCTAATTCACACACCAATCGATATACAAAAAACGATTAAAAATGAACATTCAAATGTGTGGCACAAATGTGAAATCGAGGAAATATACAATCAGCACGTGTGTATTGTATCATTGCAATCGATAGCACGATCGATTAAAAGTCCAATACTCATCAGTTTCGTTTGTAATTATGAAATAATAATTGCAAGCCCATAAATGGTTCTTTAGATAAAATCCTCTTCGTTTCATGAATACATTGATTGAGTGGGGGGAAAATGGCCTTAACGAATGAAAAAAAGACCGATAATAGTAACAAAGAGTTCGCGAAATGTACGAAATGAAAAACTACGCATTTCAACTGCACTTACTCATGGAACGACACGGAATGCAGTTTGTTCCTAGTCTGATGTTAATATGTGAGCTCGGTTAAAATGACTTCCTGGTTTTCTGTGTGTGCCTGTGTAATTTTCCGTTCGTTCCCATGTTATAGTGCACTGTTCGCATATGGCGCGTGCAATGAAGAATAAAAACAAAACAATATTTGGAAAGCACATCGTTGTCGTTTCTCTCTTTTTTTGTTTGCATTTGGCATTGACAGGACTACACATAAAGCACGATACAAAATTTTGTGCCAGAAAATATATTTCTGTATCGCTGAGATCAACTACAGGAAACGTTTAAGGATTTGCAAAAAACGCAATTTTAATTTGATACATACGATTGTGACAAATGTCACAGTTTCTTTGCAATTTATGCGGTTTTTTTCTCTCTCCATTTTTTTTTTCTCGCTAATTATTTTGATAACTGAGAGAGACACTGCGAAATCGTTTAGTTTAGTGATTGGATGAATCAACGACATCATTGCTGTTGTCGTTGTCTTTGTCTTTGATGCGTCTGTTGTTGCTGTTCATCATGATTTCAAACACACATTTTGATCAAGTGCATACCATCGCTGCAAGTAATGAGACAACGCTATATTGTTTTACACATGCCTTATCATGTCAATTTGCATCGCGACAGAATATTCATTACCAGCAACGGAGACAAGCATAGAGGAAAAACAGTAATAAACAACAGCCAGAACAAAAATGGCAGTAGTTAAACGGCGGCATGTGTTTAATATTTCCGTATGTTTTTATTTATTTATTTTTTATTCTCTCCCTCACTCGTGCGCTCTCGCGTTTTCGATATAGATGTGTTTACGCGCGCGCGAGCGCAAAACTCGTAATTGGATTTTATGAATAATTCAGATACAAATTAAATAAGGGGAAACAAAGAGCAACAATTAATATTCGTTCTATGATTATAAAAGGAGAGATCATTACATCACATACACATACTTCAATACATGTGAATATTAAAACCAATATGGCAATATATGCATATTCGTTTCGTCAGATTTGTTATTTTGCACAGTTTTAAAATAGAATATATTTACATTGTAGCATGCATGACTATTCGATTTCATTTGTTTGCAAAATCGTTAACTGAGAGAATGATTAAAGCATTTCGGAAAAGGCTCACTGGATTTTGACTTATGGATTTTCACTTTGTGAAATACACACAAACACAATGAACAAACCAAGAATTATAGAATGCAAACAAAGCCAAACAGAGTCACATATAGCAATATGAATTATGTGCTCATAAAATAAATAATAATGTTCTCTCTTCAGATCGCAATCAATTCCATTACACTTTGCGGGTGAAAAACGAGAAATCGCAATACAATGTTGATCGTGTGTTGAATGCACGCTGCACGTTTAAATGCCGATGCGTATTAAATGAAACCAAAAGCAAGTTGCCCAGTCAAGATATAGTCTCTCACTCTCTGTCTCTCATTGCGCTGCCTTTTCTTTCTTTTGGTTTAATGTACATATGTGATGCGTTCACCTCCCTTCCTCACTCACTCGCATCATCATCATCATTTCGTCTTACTCTACCTCCAACAGACACGCTTGCTTTCGATTCAGTTAAATGAGTTTATTTATAAAATTGTTTCATTTGAAGGTCTATGTCACATACCTCATATGCAATGAATTACGAACTGAAGTTGATTGCGCAAATATTTAAAAGCAACAAAAGCAGCAATACAAGACAACAACAAAGCAGAAGAAAGAGAAAAAAACTGCTGACTGTATTTCTCACATACAATCTTTATTGTCAGCATTGTTATCTTTGCATGCACCACGTAGGCTGTTCCATGCACACAGCCGTATTCCGATACAAGATTCGACAAACAAAAGACGCGAATACTGCATGTCGCAATGAACTTAACCTTTTTTTTGTGTATGCAAGCCCATCATCATTATACACAAATAAACACATATATAATATCGATGTCTCACATCGCGATCGAGCCACAGCTATTTGAATACAATGATCGGTAATAAACAGCTTGCACCTGTTTGCTATTAATTGTAAACAACTACACGACAGCATTAGATTTCTTGAGAGAAACAACAAAATTACATTCACACTTGAGAAAAATCCTCTAATAATCAACGAATCTCAATTGGTCGAGCTACCCACAAACTGAACATACAACAATTAGAATGAATTTTGCGATTATCAATTTTTTGTCGCTTTAACTGTAAACCTTTAAACCGTACCACTCAAACAGAAAAGCACACTATCATTCATTACATAAACTAACCTGAATTAATAATTATATTTTCAAATTTACATTCAAAAAATAAAATGGATCCATCAAAAACATTCGAACAAAATATTATTTGTTTTGAACACTAAAACATTGCTGAACTTAAAACAAATGACGTGTTATGTATGGTGGTAGGCCGATAATTTAGATATTTAAATATTTACAATCGTGTAAATATTCAAGCAAACGTGTTTATTGAATCAATGTAAGAGAAATTTGTTTGTTCATATTACGTTCGACAGGCAAATTGTTACTTTACGTTGACATAATCGAAGCAATCGTTCAATGATGATAATTATTTAGTTAGCGTCAATCAAAGTTTAGTGGCATTTATTCTGACTGTGTTTACTTTTCCAACTTAGCCTTGTCAATGAAAACACGATGACACACAGTGTGAGAAAATTTACAGTTTTGTTTCACCGTATGTACGTTTTATGTTAATCAAACAAAAATATTTTGCTCTTCGTATTTTAAACATCATATGATGTTATTTAAATGATTGTATTGGAGTAGTTATGACAAATAAGATGAGATTGTGTACTTCATGAGCTAAAAAATGATGATCCCATATGGTTTTTTTTCCAGAACCTTAAATTTTAAACACATTTTCTTGCAAATTAAGTATGCCAATTTTATGTGCCTTCAACTCGTTCTAGTTTTGCATGAGCACCACTAAATGTAAAATTAAAAAAAAGCAAACATAGTGTCTTTTCAATACATAAAATAAATTTACACATCAAAAAACTACATAACGACATTGCGTATAATTTGATTTTCTACATGCTTGTACACACCCGAGATATGGAGAGAGAGAGAGAAATGTGCAGAACGAATAAAAAATGAATGGATTTCGCCTGAGATCGCCCTTTGTAAAGAATGAACGTCTGGTTCTATTATTTTCTTCAAAAGTTTAGAAATGAGTATGCATAAGCGAAATGTTTCATGTGCAAGCACCAACATACAACATGATACAATGCTGTTATTCACTTTAAATGAATCAATGGAAGCGAACATTTTTTTTGTCTATTTCGAATCTTATAATTCGCAATAGTTTGGAAGGTTATGTGCCAATACAATTCCAAGAGTTAAAGAGTTAAATACACGGCAGCTCAAAATGCCGCCCAAAATAATGCTTTGAAGGTAAAAAATGGGTGTGCAGAAAAATGCATCGTCATCTCTGAATTGAAAATCACATGTTTACATTGAGTAATTATGATTAGTTTCATCAAATTAATTCCGTCGAAAAATCTGCAAAAAATAATAATACCATTAATGGACAGCCGTGGACAGCGTTTTGATTCCTCTTCTCCTCAATTTCTTCTTCGTCATTTTATTCTGAGTTCAAGAATTTGATACGCTATTTACAAATACACAATTACTCTTAAGACGAGCACGTTTTTTAATGTGAATGCGTGCTTCGCTTGGCACGTTGACACACTTATATATATAAAACTTCAAATAGGTCTTCGTATCGTATGCATGCCACACGTGCAATAATGAAACGGCCGAACGAAAGAGAGGCCAACACAATCGAGAAAATCGAGGCTTCACTTACCTCTAACGCAAATCGAAAAACCACGGGGAAAAGAGGAAGAGAATGAGAAAGAGAAAGAAATGAATCTGGCATGTATATATGATATATGCGCCGTGAGCACAATGAGTTGATACGTGTAAAATGAATGGAGATACAACTTTCATGGCATTTATCGCCTCTCTTTGCAGCCCATGCTGATAAATTAAATGAAAATGTGGTACAAACAACGCACTTTTCATTTACAACAGAAAGAAAACAGGAAAAGGAGAGAAACAAGAAAAAGTAGGTGATGTTTTAGCTTTTTTTCGTCGTTGTCGTCGTCATCGTCGTCGTTTTTGCTGTTGTTGTCGTTGTCTCCGTATGACAGAAAAGACGATATGTGACACAAATAATACCATACACAGCAGTACATATACACACTATAAGCTGACTCGAAGCATGGTGAAAGACAAAAAAAAGAGAGATAAATTGACTAAACATCCATGTCAACAACGATAAACGAATAAGCAGTTATAACTGGAATTCTATGCACTAAATCAACGTAAATGATTTTAAAAACAACACTTTTTAACGGTCTGATGCTTTGGTGAAATTCTTGAGGTTACAACGTGATTATTTATTTATTTTTTTTTCTTCGTTTTTGTTTTTCTAGAGCACAATTTGTGCTTTGAATCAATGTCGGCAACAAAGAATTGCAACGACGGCATAGTTATGTATGTGCTATTTGGAAGAATAATAAAACAATCAAAGAATTGGGTGCTTGAATAACACCAACAAGAATAACCATGTTAATGAATCAAAAATAATAATAATAAATTCACAGAATACTTGCGATGCCAATTATTATTCTGTTTTGTTTTGTGCTGATGGCATTTTCTGCTATTTGAGCACATTCTTATGAAATCATTGTTATTGTTGCATAGCGCGCAATGGGCATCTGTTTAAATTGACGTAAAATCCAAATCGGTTTTCAATTTAAAACATTTCCAGAACGGGCATTCTATTTTTATTCGAAGCTTTTGAGCATCGAAACATTGGTCAATGCACCATTTATCAATAGCAACTGTAACGCTAAAAAATGAATGTTAAAAGTTTATCACGAATATTTTGATTGACAGCATTTACATATCACATTCAACAAAAGATAATTTCTTGATACTGTAATTATTCCTTAAAAAAACATACAAAATAATTCTAAATAAAAAAAAATGTTTCTGTTATCAATGGTTATTCGCGTATCGCTTCAGTTGTGGGCGTGCATGCATATTTACTACCAAGAGATGGCGATACAATTTTGGAATTTCATGCGTATGAAAATAGCTTTGAGGATTTATGAGATCATTGATCGAAGCCGCGATGTGTTGGTTCACCTCTTGATGTCTTTTTCACAATGTTGTCGATTCAAAAGAAGCTTCGAAAACAGCATTCGACAAATTGAACTTATATCACATAAACATAAAAAAAAAGAAGACGACAAACATTGAAGTGCTATCAAATTATCCACCTTTAATACATATACACACACACACCGTCTACTATTGTCATTTATATCTACGATTCAGCATTGTTTGTACGGTCTTTTTTGGAATAATTTAGACTGTCTACAATAATAATATTGCTATAAAGTTTGCACGCTATATTCACTATATATGTTCCACGCGCACAAAAGACTAGTTTTTTTTTCGGTCATGTTGTCGATTTCTTAAAATACATAAAATAAGTAAAACGGTGATTAGGATAAATGTATGTATAGAGAGCATACCAGAGGCATGTGATGAAGCTTTGCAAACGGGGATACGAATGCAAAAGTAAGCGCATAAAACCTCTATGGGAATGTCGGGATAGGCGACGGGCCAGAGCAACGGTGCTGTGGGACGCAAGAGAACGAGAGGATTTCAATGCGTAGATATGTGTATCTGTATATATATTTATGGAGATTCAGTACATTGGCGTTTGGTTGAAATGAGTCAACCGAATGGTCTACATAAAAACGTACTATATTTTTTATACAATGAGCATATATTTTGGTGTATAAACGCGTGGAATGAACTCTGTTTCTTTCTCTCTGTCTTTCATTCGGTCGCACATCATACGATGTGTCGCTGTCGCCTTTTTTACATTGGCCGTATGGCATGAAGCGCACGCGGTTAACACTGACATTCACATTCACATTGATTCGCACAAACACATGTGAATGGTCTGTCTAGCCTTGGTTAAGTTCAGTGAACCAAAATGCAAGAGCCAATTCAATTAAATATACGAGGATTTCGGCTTTTTTTTATATATATAGATATAAATTTTCATCGTTGTTTTCGTTTTTGTACTTTGTATTTTGCGTCGTCTTTCCCTTCTGACTCTGCTACCGTTTTGCCATTTGCTAAGACGGTTTTAGGTATCCAAAATGGCATTATTGTTGTTGCAAAATCTTACTTGCGATTTCTTGTCGGGTTTCGGTTGTGTCGTCTTCTATCCCTCTCCTTCATTTTTTATATTCTCGCTTTTGTACACAAACACACACACTTGAAGCACGGAGGGTTTTTTGTATGCATTTTGTTGCTGTTGTTCTTATTTTTTTTTTCTTTAAACTGTTCTTTTTTCTTCTATTTCAATTTATTATTATTTTGTTTTCTTTTATTCGATCATTTTCATTTTGACGTCTGGAACGGGTCGAAAGAAGACGGCTATAGAAATTTGTATTGGTATGCATTTATTCCTTGGCCGCATTTTGCACCATATAATGATGTATTATATATGGTAGATGGAGAATTGAAAATAAGCGACCAAAGGAAACAACAACATTGAAAAATGAAAACAACAAACAACACAGAGCACACATCATCGTGTTTCTCCTTTAAAATAGTTTTATTCTTTACCGTCAAAACATTACATGACCGAACGGCGAACTCTATGTGCGAAATAGACATCATACAACGTATATACACAACACACATATGCATATGAAACGCACATTGAAATGTCTGCATATTTAAGATTTGTTCATGTTTTCTCTTCTTCTTCTTTTTCGTTGTAGTTTTGTTGCTTATTGTAAATTGGACATGCAAAATTGTTCCAAGCTTTTTGCTCTTATTTACGTCGAAATGTGAATTGTATTTTGTGAATAATTCCTTACGTTTTCATAATGATTTTAATTACATCAGAATCATACTAAGAACATCAGGCGCAAAAGTATATCCTGCGGTCAAACGTATTTTTATTTTTATTTTTATGTTTCACGTAACAATGATAATAATTAGTTATGTAATAATGTAGAAGCAACTAACCAGACGAATGTGTCAATTAAAATTCGTTTAGGTCAGTCGAAAAAAACTGAATAAATAACATAAGTCGCGACATCAATAAATAAAGCAATAGTAGTGATTGAAAGACAAAAGCCATATATGTTTATATTATATACGTGGATGAAATGATTCACGAGGCCCATTCGATTGGGAATGCTCATCGTGCGCCGCACACACGCACACACTCCGTGCCCGATGGACATATACTTTATGCACACACATTCTTTTATCCAAATGAAATTATTCGTTGGATTGAATGATTCTCATTTAAAGATTATTGTGTACAATTGTGCTATTGGATGAATTTCACAACAAAACACAGCAAATAGAACAAATCAATTAACAGCTTTTTTGTTGTTGTCGTTGCGTTTTTTGTTTATTTCTCTTCTTTTCAATATTACGTATCGTTAATGGTCATTGTCATTAAAGGTGTCAACGAACCACAAATACTGGTTCGAGTTCGTTCGTTTTCAAAAAAATTAATTCGTTTTCGTTTTCGATTCGTTCAGTTTTTAACTAGTTCGTTCGGATTAGTTCGTTCAAAAGAAAATTGAGTCCGTTTTCAGTTCGTTCGTTTTGCGTTCGAAGTTCTGGGTTCGGATTCGGGTTCGTTCGGGAAATATATTTGTTAAGCAAAAATGATGACATGTTGTTCAAAAAAGTTTTGAAAAAACCAAATAAACATTTCACTTGCTGTCAAATAAATATTTTTTTTCTGAATAAATAATTTCATTATTATTTGATTTCACATTTTCATGGAAAAAATATTCATTTACATATTTCTTCATATATGAGCAATTTTGAATTTAAAAACTGAGTAATTAAAATTTTCGTTTTTGATATTTAAGCGATTTAAGTAACTCTTTTGTTTTTATTAGCACTATTTAAATTCATTCAAATCAATAAGTAACAAAAATTCGATTTCAAAGTAAATTCTTCAAATAGCAAAGAATAGTGAAAATGTTTGTTGTTGATATTTTTATAATGTGAAACTTATTTACTTTCAATCAATGGAGTATTTGAGTTCGTTTTCGTTTTCGGTTCGTTTGATTTTTAATTGGTTCGTTCGAATTCGTTCGTTTTCGAAATTCTTGGGTTCGTTTTCGGGTTCGTTCGTCAACTAAACGAACGAACTCGAAAACGAACCGAACACGAACGTTCATTGACACCTTTAATTGTCATCTCATCACCAATTCACACCATATCATTGAATGTGTAATTATTTGTAATATTCCATTCCTTTTCATATTTATAGACGGATGATATGATTTTTATGTTAATTATCAGGAATTGCATTGAAATTATAAGCTAATTATCAATACTATTGAGTGACATTATTGAACTGCATTTCACATCTCTCTTAAGGGAAGTTACATAAAACAAAATGTGATACACACTTTATACGTGAAATTATGGTAAAATATGTCTGCAAAAGGAATGAATGAGTCACACGTGATATTAAAATCGTGATTGAGCACTAATGCCATAAAAATGTGTGAATAGCTAACAAATATGACTAACATAGAGCCATAAAATTAAATCACGTTTTTTTCGGGAATCTTGGAGATGATTTCAACTGGGAGTGAGAACGAAAGAGAACAGAAAAAGAGAGATAGAATGAAATTCCATTTTGATTTTACCCAGTCACAATTAAACACTGTAAAACTATATCTATTTTGTAATAATGTCTCTTATCTCATGAGATACTATTGTATTTCATTGAATTTCAGTGTGGTCGATAAGGGAAATATAGGCCGAACAAAAATGTGATGAAAATGTTGAATTTAAAAAAAATGTGTGACTTGTGGATTATAGAGGCACGACAACGTAATAAATACTTCTCACATGTCCGATTCATCAAGTGACAACCGTATTCGTTAGAATATTACGCAATATTCTGGATCTGTCTAATATTCAATTTTTGTTGTAAATGCTGACAAGCGATTATTGAACAATCGTCCGCCACCGCCACCGCCACCGCTACCGCACACATCAACCGCTTTATGCTATCTCGTCGCAATTTATATCTCTTGTTGCTAACTATCTCCATTTTCAAATTGCATTTTTTTATGCACACTCAATTATTCAAGAAATTCGATCAATTCAATTTAGTTTGCGTTCAATCATTCTAAATACATTGTGCAAATGCAAAAGATTTAATAATAAAAAAAAATCAACGAGAATTATATTCACCGAGACAAATATTATAATAAATGGTAACGTTTAAATTGATCAATGTTGATATGTATGGGAAAAATGTCTGTGTGCGCCCCCCTCACTTTAGTTGAATGCACAATCAGACAGTGCGCACACAAATAGAACATAATTCATTTAATTCGAATGTTTATGCGGAAAACGCTGTCGTTTGATCCAGTTGCGAAACAAGTTAGTTTAATCAACTATGAAGCAACGTACTGCAATAACATAACAAGATTGTGATACATTATAATGTGTATACATTTGTGTTTCAAAGTTTAAAATAAACGCAGGAAAAAAACTCCACACTCACAATCTGTAAGCAACTGAACGAAAAAAAAGGAAACAAACAATACGAGAAAACGAAAGAAAAAAAAAACAAATCTGAGCATTAAAAAAAGTGCCTGTTACATACCGATCTCAAATGAAATTCATCCGCATACATGGAATTAAGTATTGTCTAGACTCTGGACTACCTTCAATGTGAGCGCGAGCGCTTTATTTTATTTTTTTTTTTTTTTTTCATCGCGTATAAATGAAATCAATACATACACATCTATGCATATATCTTATTGCTGATACGTATACAATTAAATAAATAATAACTGTTGCTCCAGCGCATGTATGAAAAATATGCGAATCAATTTGACTATCGTAATTTATGATGCAACACGAAAAAAGTACACAAACCATTAGCAATTCAAACAAACCTATTGAGTGGTCATTTGAAGTGCATTCCATGTCATAAAAACACAAATGACACTATTTGATTGGATTGAGAATATTAAGGTTCATCGTCACATTCGTCAAATCGTTGGTAATCATTTTGTTAAGTCATTGCATACACAGTGTCTGGTCAATTATTTGCAACACAACCAAGTGTCACCGAAATGATATGATTACGTAATGTTTTGCCAACTCTGCCCTTCTAATTGGACGGCTTCATTCTAATATGATTCATCAACAATTTGTTATTATCAAAACATGATGATATGGCCATTTGAATGGATCGCAAATACCCGCACAACTAGTAGCACACTGTATTTGGCGTTCCATTGCATTTGAAATGTACACAAAATGTAGCTAAAATTGATGTATGTATTGTAATCAAGAACTTTAGCACATACAAATACACATGCATACAGTTATCCCAATAAATAGGAATTGAATTATTATCGAAGTGGATCCAATTTAACAAAGTAAGATAGATACTTTTTGTTGTTGTTGCATTCACGCAAATTTTCAGTTGGTTACAGTTTATTGCATAGATTCGAGCGAACATATGAAGGTTATGGGTAAACGTTTTTTTTTTTTTTTTTTTTCATTTTAAAATTGTGATGCGACCATTTTAATCGACATTACAAAGCCATCTCGCTTACTCCGTATGACTCCTTTGAAAGCATAAACAATTCGTACACAACTCGGCGTATAATTTATTTAAATTTCGTTTTACAATTTGCTTGATTCGACAAATTGAAGTTACGTGGCCGAATACATACGTGCATTCAAAAAATCAATCCAAATGAATTCTGTTGGCCATTGTCGAATTATCAAGCCAAAACGTTCCGTTTGTTTGTTTTCGATTTCATTGAAGCCAAAGCTGTAAACACACATCGAAAAACATGCTCAAGTATGGTCATCGTACATTGGTATGTGCAAACGCATCAAATGCATTGAGAGAAGAAGAGCGAAAAAAGCGTTATACATGCAATTTACTGCAATTTTCAAAAAGTGTGTTTCTGTGTTGCGAACTACGAATGGTCGACTGCACACTCAAATATGGTCAGTACAAAGTAAGTATAGTTGTTGTCAGCTTCATTGGCTTTATTGCTATGTTGCATTTGTGCATGCGACGGAGAATTTATGACGAAGAAAAAAGTAGTGGGAAAAACAACATACACAAATGAACAAACGAACAAAACATACATGTCGTGCTTCAAGTTCAAGTATATTGGGGCTTGCACGCTCTCTTCATTGATCACCAATGCATTATGATTTTGCGCAATTTTTTTCGGTTTGTTTTTCTACTTATATCTTTTTTGTGTTTTACTTTTGCTATTTGAGAGTTTGTTTGTGTGCGATGAGTAAATTATCATTAATGCACCATTTAATATGATTGGTATTGCTTTTCGATTCGTTATGCATCTGTCGTTTTGGAAAGCTTTCTTTATGTATTTTATTCTTCTTCTTCTTCTTCTCGTTATTATTACCGCACCAACTTAAGTATAATTGCCATTTTACATGCAATTAAGATGAATATGCAAAGCAAAAAGAAAAAAAAATGAAATCCATTTCATATTGGAATGCTTTTCAATAGAAATTTCGTTAGGCTTTAAAATATTTAAAAAAAATTGTAATCTCTCAAATGAGCGTCATTAAATGAGATCACTAAACATACACGCGACAATGCCATTAAAAAAATTAAAAGCGTTGTCACCAATTTATTGAATTTTCATTGAAAAGCCCACTAAAATTTCCTGAATTATGTACGCTTGCCAATCGGTGTGACAATGTGTATTTGTTCATCCGTGCTGTGCCGGAAGAGGAACAAATGTGCAATATGAAGTATCCAAGGTAACGAAATGCATATACACACACAAACAACAAAAACAGTAATAAAAAAAATGAATTTTGAAAATTCATCACGAAACGAGCTTAAAATATATGAAAGTTCTCATCAATCCTAAATAGCTCTGAGGCGTCACAATCATTTTTACTAGGATTTCTGCCATAATCAAATGTAAACGCATTTCCATTTTAATTATCTCTTATATCCTTTTTGGATTATTCATATATGATCAATTAATAATTATTATTTCATTCTACGAAACCATCAAAAATGTGTTATTCTCAAACTCTTCCTCAATACCATAAATTTGTGTGTTTGTTTCTTTTTTTCTTAGGAAAAATAATTTTTCAATTTATTACTGTTTTTTTTTTTTTCTTTTACAATACGCACACTTTGATCAGTTGAGTCATCACTTTAAATACATTTTGATAAATTATATATGTACATATGCAATCCGCATGTGCTACGACATATTTGTGCAACTTCTAAGCTGGGTCAGTTTAATTGTAACCAGTTGGTTATCCGATTTAGATGTCTTTGTGTCTTGGCATGTGGCTGTTTATATTGACAACAACGACGACAACGACAGAGCGGCAATGCCAATAACAACGATGGCAATGGGAGTATATATCAGAGAGGAAAAGGAAAGAAGCAAAAAAAAAACCGATAGAAATAAGAATCGCGGCAGATTTGAACGAATAACGATGAGAAGAAGTGCAACAAAGCGCACACCCGAGAAACCTCGATTACATCAACACGCGCTCTGATTCTATTTTTACAGAGTGAATTTAATGAACGAAAAAACGAGGCTATTGCACACTACTTACTCAATTACACATATATTGGATTCCGTGTCTTTCTTATTTACTTAAATTTCAATTGCTATTTGAGCGACATTTTCAGACAATATGCAGATGTACAGTTACACATAGTTGTGCCATACAATCTAATCGAAACCAAGACATTGACGAAAATGAAGCAATAACGAAACGCCATACACTCTCTCATGCGTGTTCAATGTAATATTTTATTTTATAGTTTTCTTTTGTTTTGATTTTATTTCGCCGCTTTTTGTTTCTCGTTTAAATCAATAATGACAGCAAAAAACTTATAAAAAACGGAGAGAAATTGTACGAGCAAATTCCATGGCTATTTCTATTCAATGATTATTAGTAGGGATGAATACAATCGATAACTCAATACCATACTCACTTCTATTCTCAATACCGAATGAAATATTATAAAATGTGGTGTGCTCGCGATAACACATATCACTGGTATTGTGTAAATGAAATATTTAGTGAAGAACATTATGTGAAACGCATTGCATTGCTCAATGGCTCTCAATATTCAATTAAATTGTGTAATTTGTTCGAATAAATGGCGAGAGAAGAAGTTCATGTTACACTGATTGACAGTGTAATGAAAAACATAATACGACATTTCAACGTGACTCATTGTTTTGAAATGAAAATCAACCATTAAAATGGCGCACAATAAAATTAAAAGACGAAATGCACGTGTCGTCAACTATCCGAAATGTCATTGTCTCTTTCTCTCACTCACACATCGTCGTTGATGTTTTTTAAAATACAATTCTAACCACATATCATCGTGTTAGAACCAAAGCAAAAGAAAATAAAATTAACCAAGAAAAAACAACAACATAATAATGATATTAATAATTCAAAAAAAAAAAAAAAAACCAGGGATATAACCTGCTCCCATGTCGCATCCCAGTTTCACAATGTATTGCGAAATACTATCGGGTAAACAAATTGAATTCTATTACGCAATACGATAATATTGCTTCGTCAATATATTATCACTCAAATAAGTAAATAACGTAAATAAAACCAACACCAAAGCAACAAAAAAGTGGAACGAGTATGCGACAAAGAACATTCAGAGAGCGAAAAATACTTACAAATTATGTGCCGTGTATGTGTTGTTGTTATTGTAGCGGTTGAGAATCGTTCTCCTTTTTTTCGTCGTCGTCTTCAAAATTCAAAATGTTTCTCTTGATTGAGAGAATGCGATGCTTGATGTATTCGGATGCAAGGGTAATGCAGTGCTCTCTTTCTTCGATGTGTCT
Organism: Contarinia nasturtii; assembly: GCF_009176525.2. Taxonomy (NCBI): domain Eukaryota; kingdom Metazoa; phylum Arthropoda; class Insecta; order Diptera; family Cecidomyiidae; genus Contarinia; species Contarinia nasturtii. Next base: position 5,600,685 of record NW_022197544.1, read on the forward strand.
TTTATTCACCAAAACAATAAAATCATAACACATATAGCGATCCGACCAAAAAAAAATGATGATCACTAACAAAACAATCCAATAAAAATGATGTTCATAACACAATCGAATCCTTGTCCGTTTCAAATTCGTTTCTTTCTTCTATAAAATTGTTCACGCAATTATTTGTCACTTTATGTGTAAATATCCTTTGTCTACGCATTTAAAAATTGTTCAATGTTCATATATGAAGGAAGAATAGTATTATGTCCTTGTTATATACAAATTAAGCACACATAAAAAATTAATAACTGGAAAATTTCGGTTGTGTAAAGTCCGAAAATGCGGTTTATCTGCCTGCTGCGCTTTCGTTCTAGAACGTGTGATGATGAAATAGGAACAGACCGAACGGGAAGAGTAATAGGCAACAACAAGAATGATTCATGAAATTTTACGTGTGCGTCGCACTTCTATATCACACATACAGTCAAAAGTAAAAAAAAGCACGGCTGTCAATGTTTCATGAACTGATTCACGATGTTTGTATTCCGGCGTGGATGAATTTTATTTGTTTCAGTCTCTCTCTTTTTTTACTTCGTTGCTTGTTGGGCACACCGTTTTTTTGTGCAAATCGTTTTATGCACCACTTAAACAATTGACTTTCACTTATCGGCTATCGTTAGCATGTGCACCGCTAGTTTTGTTTTGGGCAATTTATCTCGAGCTTAAGGTCAACAAAAATTATATTCGATTTAAAAAAAAAACGGAATTGTCATAGCAAGATTAAATCTTATAAACTGTAAACAGAACGCCGAACTAGAAATCACTAACGAAATTCCGCACTTTGATTGTTCGTCAACTGTTTTTATATTCTCTCTTCTTGATGTTGTAATGTCTCTTTTTTGATTGTGTTGCTCTGCTTTCAAACGCAATTTCTAAGATCGTTGAATATGGTCAAATTAAAATTGACAGTCCATTTGTGTAAAATCTTTTTTCGAATGATAACTGAATTGCGTTTCGAACGATCGCAGCTGAATGGGGTAGGTAAATGCGTTTCGCTACTTTCTTCGTTTGATCGATTCATTCATCAATGTGTTCGTATTGTTTACACTTGAAATTCGTATGTCATCATCGTTTTGTTGCCGAAATCGGTTGTTTTCATTAACTCCTTGTTTCTTGTTTGGCATATACTCCCGAATGAATTTTTGCAATGTGCTTAGTTCGTTTCGTTTCTTTAATATGTTTTGATCGCGCACTCGTACTACTTTTTATTTAATTTATTTCAAACGCAGACAATAGCAAAAGTCCCGCTTTTTATTATTTCTCCGAAATATTGCGTAATCGGTTGATAAAATGATATTAAGAATATTTTTTGTTCGTTCTGGTTATTGTTTTTTTTTCTTGCATTCGCTGTTGATCGCACTTACATTTATTTGTCTGAATTTTTATTCATCATCTTCTTAATTTTATCTCACAATTTATCGATATATTTATTCATCGATACGTAATTCTCAAATATAATTGTAAAAAATTCAAGCTTTGATGTTAACCAATTTGGATGTACTTTTCAATATTGGCCACTGTAAACAAAGTCACAAATAGTGATGAAATATTCTATTTTTTCAGGAAAACTTTTTTTTTTAATTTTAATTTTTATTTTATTGATCACGTTAATTTCTTAGTGAATTGTTTAAATGTTCATGTTTTTTTTTTTAATCAAATGGAAATGACGGTTGATTTTGTTTAGAATAGCACTGGTGTATTCGAAATTTAAAAAAGAAATGTTTAGAAAAGTGTTTCAGCGACAGAAAACACATCCGTTCATGCTCAACGTTAAACACAAACTGTTTTCACCGATTTTGTGTGTACAGATGAATTGATATGAAGTAGAAAAATGTTCCATACACACGAACAACAGCAGCCGTCTAGCGAATTCAGTGATTATATACACAATACGCAGACGAATGCGAGAGACCAACGGCAACGAACAGCAGCTCATGTCATACAGCTCACAATACGTATATACGTTCAGTTGGCGAACGCGCAATTGAGCCGCACGGCTGTTTTTGTTGCTGTTGTGATCGTTGTTGTTGTCGTCGCGACACCAAGAATCAAGTTGACATGAATCTTTAGAGCAACGGTGCTCCACTTTTTCAGTTCACACTTTTCATCGGTTTTAAAATTGGTCAATGAATGAGACTCTAATATTAAGTCGAATAATAATATTGTCGCCGAGATTAAATTGATGTTTTAACCGCAAATTTTAAATGAAAAAATTGTGTTCACGAAGAAATAAATCATAAAAATGGCAAAAAATGCAACTGATTTTTATGTTGTTGTTCATTTTCCAGTAAGCCCGATGTTGTATCAATCGAATGCGATAGTCAAAATGATATCAACAGAAATGTTTGATTGGAAAATCAGTAGGCAAATTAAAGTTAAAACAGAAATGAAGAAGAAAAACATACACCGCAATAACAACAACGGCCGATAAACAAACAGAAGTGTAACGTTCACATATACTCGTAGTCATATACGAGTGTCTACGTTACGTTTTCGTTCGACTGATACACACACGAAATTTTCATTCATACCGTGTATTATTCAATGTGCTGGCCCGTTGCTGCAACGTCTTGTAGAATTTACGTGAAACGCTTTCAGCTTATGCCGTTCGTTTTGGCGTGTGTGCACAACCGGAGGAAGTGTGTATAACATAATTTTTGCCAGTAGATTTTATTTGATTTCATTTCTTTCTCTATCCGTTTCTTTTTTTCTCTCTCTCTCTCTTCTTCACTTCTTTCACTTTGGTTCAATTTTTCTCTCCATTTCTTCGTCAGTTACTTGTTTTTTTCTTCTTTTTCTTGTTTTTTTCGTCTTCTTCTGAATGTGTTTTCTCTTTTGTGATTGTTTTTTGAGTGTTCTCTTTCTGGTCGTATGATCAAAGATGTGTTTCAAGGAGCGCATTGCTGGAACATTTAAATTCTTCGCGCGTTTTGTTCATTCCATTCAGATGTGAATATGTGCTTTTACGGGTTATTTTTCACTTGGATATATTCTTATTATCACCACTGATATGACAGTGCCTTAATCATTTGATTTTTAAGATTCTACAGTTGGATTTTGTTATGATTTCATTTCACAAATAAACAAGCAAACAAGCAAACTAAAAAAGAAATTTTACATCCAATTCGAATTTCGAAATGACATTGATTACAATGTTGGTATGTGCGTATATTAAGCAAGTAAAATCATTGCTTTCTATATAATAATAATGGATTAATTCAAATGTCGATCAATTGAAATTGTTTACGTATCGCACATGAAACGAATATCGTATAATCGCGTATGTCGATTTCGAAGAATTTTGTCGAAGAGTCGAACATGCAAATAAAACCGTTGAATCAACTCTAGATAAAGAAGATACAATACGAAAATGAAATACATACATGCAATCGATGATTTGTGCTATAGCCGTGTTGCATTGTGTGTTATATTCAGTCAATTTGCACGAAATGATTTACAGCTCCTCCAGTGTTACATATATACTAAATATATTTATAAATTTCAATGTACGAGAGAGAAAAAAAGGAATGCGCATAACACTCATCCGACCATTGCATGTATTATGCATATATAACGTTTAGCTGTGCCATGTGATCATCAGCAGTGAGTTTCGATTATTCCAATGTGTATAAAATGCGCGCACAGCACATTGAACCGGCTGACTGGATGATCTCATCCTTAAATAATTTTTTCTCGGCCAACGATTCCACTTTATTCTTATTTTTCCTCTTTTATTCTCACCACCCTAAATTGCAATGAGCAAAGAATCAAATGACGGCGATAATAATCAGAACAGCGTAAAAATGTATTTAATGGTGTTGATTTTTTATTGTTTTCGATTGTCGAACCAGACGTGTATATTATGTGCACAAAAATTAAATCATCGGAATATTCCGAATTGGTGTTGTTGTCGTTTGGGTTCTCATTTTTTTTTCTTTATCGGTATGATGTATTTCAATTCTAACGAAATATCATTTGATGGAACACAAAATCAAGCAATGCGTGCAGCAAATTGTCGATCCAATAGTGGTTCGGTTATTAGACAATACAATTTAATGTCTCGTGACAGTCAGTGGTGAGGGAACATTTTTATTTTGCATTGATCCAGCGCAACAGAAACAAAATTAAAAAAAAAATAAAATGTCAGAAAGTTGTCGGTCCCAAATTCCTAGAATTGACGATTTAAGTGAACTAAAATAAATGTTCGACTCGCAAACGTTTTTTTTTTATTCAGTCATATATGGGCATTGTTTTTGTTTTTCTGCATCGATTTAATATTTACACGAGTTTGCATGAACACAATCGTTTATACAGGTACAGAAAAGGCGACGAATCACTTCATTTTCATCCAAACACACGTGTTTGATGCAGCGAAACTTATTGAATAATTTAATTACCATAATGTCATTTTTTTAGCTTACTGACAGCACTACAGCTCTACAGCACATGGACCACTTCGTTTTTTTCTTTCATTCCAACGAAATCGGTTATTTAATTTCGAACGATTAACGTCAGAACCGCAAATTAATTATTTTAATGAAAAAATAAACAGCAACGAGATTCGTACAAAAAAATAATCAAAATAAAATAATTTCAACGATGAAGACATGATATCGATACACAAATTTATTGATATATTCTCAATTTAGAACACAACGATTATGATGCATGACTCTTGTGAAAATGATAACAAAATACACATAATTCGTATGACGTCTTCAATAACTGAATTTTATGTGTCGCTCTCATTTTATGGTATTACCCCATTTCCAGAAATTTCCTCGTGAAAAATCTGATTTCAGAAATGTAATGTCATGCGATGGAAATTGGGTTTTCCACAACTTATTATCTCGTGACAATGGACATTTTCGTTACTCAATATCTCACATCACTTTCGACTGAAGATGCATTTGATGTTTGGCATTGTTTCGCTCTCGTATTATAAATGCATACCGTGTGTTTTTGTTCGGCAAATGCCTGACCGTCTTACCGTCGTTTTTATTATCTAAATCGAGAAATCTTGTAAGTATGTTCATTCCGCTTATTTTCTAATCGTTTTGCCGTTGTTGTTATGTGTGTGTGTTTTGTTGTGTTTTTTTTTCACCTCATTTCTGTTTTCTTCACGATGCCCGCGTGAAATCAGTTTGGCAAAGAGAAAGTAAGTAAAAATAATGGGAATTAGGAACTGAGCTGGTTTGAAACAATTGTGAGCCACTAACATTTAAACAAGCGGCGCTCAGCATGGTTTATATGCATACCATTTCAATGCACAATTTTTTTTTTATCAAATCACACACATGCATTTTATGATTTGTATGTGTTTGTGCACGTGCTACTATCCACACACTGTCTGTTTTGAGACTTGTTCGCTGATGAATCGTTCAGCCATAGAAAATTGAGACGGTGAATGCTATATTAGACAGAAGCGGATAGCGGTAATAAGCAAAAAAAAAACGTTGACTATACCTTAACATAATTTTAGTGCTGGCGTTTTGTTTTTGTTTTATTTTATTTTTTTTGTAATCTCTCGCTCTCTTCTGTTTCTTCGTATTTTTCTTTCTTTACGTTGTTCACAAAAATAATTTCGATGATACAATGCCAATAACGTGATCTTTTTTTTATAACACGAGTTTCCGATCGAGAACGCAAAAAAATACACTCGAATAAAAGTTTCTGCAACAAAAAAAAAATGCTTCGAAACGTGATTTATGTTTTATTTTTCGGCATATGAGTAACACTGTCTTGTGTTTCTAATTTCATTTTGCATTTATTTTTATCTATTCAGTTGTATTGCCACATACGACATGTGCACCAATATAATTGCGATTAACGTCACCCATTCAGATTCAGATGTAATTTGATTGTACTGGATCGATTTTCAATTTGTCCGAGAACGACAAGAAATCATCACATGTCATTTTATTTTAAGAATATTCCGTATAGCATATTGATTTTGTTGAGCTCAAATATTTCATGTATTTCATGTTCGATTCAAATTGGCACACTGATTGATAAGAATTCGTTGATTTTTTTTGGAATTAAATCTTTAAAAAACTGATTATCGATTGTTAAAATATTTTGAAGAATTTCTACTTTACATTCACCTTGTATATTTTAAGCCACAAATTAAAATGCATAAATTCTAGTTTACAAAAAACTGTAATACTGTCTAAAAATGAATCATTGCTTCAGTTCAATCTGAATTGAGTAATAATTTGATGCTACATAAATCAATCAATAATTATTCTGCAATAAAATTAAAAAAGCTTTTAGATTTTTAGCGAAAATCTTTTAAAGCCGCAGTAGATTGTGCATTATCTCTTGTCAAAATTCGATTAAAAAATTTCGTGTTTTCGAAAAAAAGAGTTGTTTAATTGAAACAACAAGCACGCAAAAAAATATACAAGTATAAATAAAATAAATAAAACCGAAAATAAAACAAACAACAATAACAAAAAGCCAATGAAATTTCCACAGCTGAAGATAAAGAACGTTGCAGCTACAACAAAGTGTAATACGATTGAAAAATACAACAAAAAAAATATTAAAATAATAATACAGGAGAGAAGAAAAAAACAGTGCATACACGTCAGCAATGTCAATAGCAAGCGTTTAAAATGCATGATGCAATGAATACTATTATCACAGATATACAAAACGATTGGGCCACATTTCTTTTTTTTTTCTTTTTTTTCAATGCACATAGCTTGATGATGAGAGATTATTCAGGCTAAAATCCGTTCAAAAACGATAAGTGAAATAAATATAAAAATAAGAACAGAAAATGAAAATATTGATTATCACATCAAAAACAGACAGTTATAAGCAAAAGTGCGATTCAATGTATCACCAAGTGTTTCTGCTTATGAAATTATTTATAATGTATGTGAATGTATGCGTCTGCGGTGTGTGTGCAACATCCCTGAAAAGTACATGCATACATTTTGAATTGATTGAGGGCATTACAATTGTTATAATATGAAGTATATCAATGACATAGCAAAAATCTCTATGTGCTTTTATAAAATAAAAACAAAATCTAGAGCGGTAAAAGATTGGCTGTTGAATTGATAAAACACAAAAAAAAAACAATTTTAAGCTTTTTTACCCCATGTCTGTATATATGCTGGATTTAAAAAAACAACGACAACAACAACGATGAAAGTGAATTGATCAGGATAAAACGATCCTAAACCGTGCTAGGTGTAAATTAATTGACAAAAAAATTTCCGATATTTGCATTTGAATACAAAACACCCAAAAAACGCGCCATGAAATCGAAGCGGACAAAAAAACACAACGACAACAACAGCCAAATAACATATTTGCAGAAAATAATGAAGTACACACGCGATTATATGTATGGAATTCGACAGAGTGTTTTATAACTTGGTTATATTCATATAGTATAATAACAGACGCGAGAGCGCGATGACTTGAAAGGGTCAAGGGGACGTGCAAGTACAATGCACCTTATTTTGAGGCAGACAGTGTGCTATATAATATACCGCCACATATACACACTCTTTGCGCCCGCACACACAATTTGATTTTGCTGTCAACACATAGAGGCTGATGTTCGATTTCGAACGGAACTAGTGTGTGAGAAAAAAACACACACAACAACAACAACAACAACACAGATATACGCACCATTTATGCTATATTGGATCAAAATATTTGTTGTGGCACGTAGCAAAATGAGCGTCGTTATTCAGTGGCAAATAGCAAAATAACCAAAAAAGCAAAAAAAAAACTTACACACCAGTATCTAAAATCTCAAAGCAGCAAAATTGAAGCAGCAGAAGTGCAAGTTTTCCGTGTGCACACGTTTGCAATATAACAGAAAAGTAAAAATAAAACGGGAAAAAAAGTGCTGACGCTTAACAAAATGCGCTAGACTTGACTTCGAAATTGGAGAACAATGGCAACATCATAACGCAATAAATTCGTGTGCCATTGAATGGCATGTATAGTTTTGTAAGCTGCGAATCGTTTGTATGGAAGAACATTCTGTATGGTAAAAAGCTGCCAAAAACAACCACTCTCAAAAAATATCGAAAATCCGATAAACACACAAATTTGATAGGATTTTCCCAGGGCGAGAGTCTCCTCTTCTTCAAAGAGACATAAAAAGAAAAAAAAAGGGCAAACAAACGAGGTAAATGTCCTACAGTTTCTATTAGTCTAAATCTTACTGGGTTGTGTGTGTGTTTTTTTTATTCGTTGGTGTTCGCGCGTCTGCATTAGCAAAATAAACGCATAAACACATAAAAAGTCTCAAAACGCCAAACGTCGTTTCGAACACATGCATCGTTGGATTGAAAGCGAGAAAGGGAAAAAAGCGAGTAATGGCCGGAGCTCCCTAAAAAAGTGTCGGCACCAACCAAAGTTTTTCGCTCCTTTCGGTTGCATTATATTATTGTGAAGACGTGCTCGTAATTCTACTGCGGATGTAATGAATTAAAAATGTTTCATACATCGCGCATTTGAATGCCGCTTTCATTGCTTCATTGGCATGAGCTTGAATGAGCGCAATGCATAACAAAGTAAATCAATTATTTATAGCAATCGTGGCGATATTCATCGATCGCCATAATCTAGCTTGCAGTCCGGTTGCTTTTTTTTTGTTTGTTGTTTGTGTTATGCCGTTTTTCCCCATATTTATAGATGTGCATGTATGCATACATATATATGTATATATTTTGGGTAAGACGTCGGTGTGCAGGTTTTATTCTTGGAATACTTCATATTGAACGGTCGTTACTTCACATATATTTTAAAAACGAACAACGCAACCTGATTGGACTTTTTTTTGCGTTTTTGCTGTTCAAACAAAGCGAAAGAAGAAATGTTTTGCGACGCATTTTATTTCAATTCGCTTGGTCTCTATACCTCCCTCCCTCCCACTCTTTCTTTCTTTCGTCCTTCTTTTCCAGCTGGCAACAATCTATACACATGATAGTCAAATGCATTGGCCTCATCATCGTGCGGCCCAACGTTGTAGGTATGCTAAACGAACATCGACGACAACGACAACGACAACGACTGGCGCATCCTATATGCCTCTGACGAGTGTGCGTCATTTGAATTGCCAATTCTGCTTCTTCTTTTTTTTCGTGTGATATAATATAGTCGTTATCGAAAGTTACCAAATCGAATGCATACTTGTCGCATACTTTGAACTATTGTTGTTGCATGTGCGACACATTCTGTGGTTACTGCTCCATTCTACAGTCATTGAATTAAACAATAAATGTTATGTTTACCGCAGGCATATGAAAAACGAAATTTCATGGTGTCTCAATGAGGAATTATCCTGAGAAAGTGTTGGTCACTATGTTTGAATGTGCACAACGAATACATTGAAAATATAGAAACCGTTGATATGTGGACGACTGTTTGATATAAATGAATACGCAAAACATTCGATCGCAAATGTTTTTATGACTAATCCTTCGAAGAATGCTTCGTTTTGAATCTGTTTTTTTTTTTGTTGTTTGTATGTCGTTGTTAATTGCATGTATCCATACATCATTCGTACTTTATTTTATTCATATGGTAACAATCAAAGAAAGCATTTGGCGTGAAGGACGAATAAAAAAGTGAATTGAACGCCTCGCCTACCCTCTCTTCGTCCAACAATCAGAACCTATAGGAGAACTCACAGCTATTTACGAATGTCAATTCAAGTATATTTTCACTTTCATTTGCTTTTTGCTTTGACGCAATACGGATGATTCAGTTAACCCTTGTATGATATAAAATACACTTAACTTACTTAAGATGCAATGACGTTTGCCTGATGATTTATGAATGATCACTGTTGATTTTACATGGTACTCAATGATGCGTTTTTTTTATTTCATTTCATTTGCCTTTAAGATCTTTGCATACTTAAATAATAAAAACAACGAAAAAAACAAATTATAAATTCAATGAACCCAACGGACAAAGTTGCAACCTTTGTATTAAACACTGATTAGCTTTCAAATGAATCGATCACTTGATAACTATCTCATTAATTTGCTACAGTTAAAATTCGACATCTGTGGAAAAATTATTCAAGTTCAACACATTTAAATTCATCATTATATAGTCATTTTTAATGAGGAAAAATAGATTATACTCCGCTGAATAAATGTGACAAAATATTAAAATTGTTATGTGAAACGAGATTGTTGAGTATCAGCCGAGAGAGAGAGAGAGAGAGAGATTTATTTGTTCGTTTTGTGTAATTTTAAATCGTATACGCCTGGTGTAATAAACAATATCAGTTGTTACGTCAAACAATATTGGTCAAATATTACAACGATGACGGTTGACAAATTTGGCTGAAAGCGCGTTGGCTCGCAAGCGGCACATTTTTTGGGACATGAAAAAAGCACAACGAAATGTGCTGTGCGTTGCACTGGCGCATCTATACTATCGTTGTGAACGTAACATTATTGTTATGGATTTTATTATTTATTTATCATTGTGTTATTGGTCATTGCTCTTTTGCGTTTCGCGCGTTTTTTTCTGCCGATTCTGATATTTGCTGCGCAGTTTGGTGATCAAAAGTGCAGAGACACTCGTATATATATAAACACAACATAAAGAAATACAATGAGAACGACCGGGATAGAGAAAGAGAGAGAAAGAGAGAGCGACCAGAACAGGAGAGACGCATGGACATACAACTAGAAAATGAAACACCACATTCACACCGCGAGAAGGGAATAGAAGGAAATAATGCAAAGGGGGCATGAAAAGAGCGCACGAAATTCCAAAAATAAGCGATGTGAAAAGAGGCAATGAACAGCAAAAAAACCGATGCGAACACACTGAGAAAAAAACATATATAAAACGAAACGAAACGAAACAAGACATAAACATACGAAAATGTATTTAATTGTCTAACCACCGCTGGAGAGAAGAGCAATGTATGATGTTCCATCGGGCGCAGGCCGCACACTTTCAGAAGGGCATCATCGCCGAAACGGAAAGGAGAAATAAAAAGCAGCACCCAGTTCGAATAGTATATATTATGTGTGTCTTTCAACCGAATCACTCACCAAAATTTCTTGGAACACACAAACACCGTAAAACAAACAACCATCTAAATAATGTAATTGCAATCAAACACCCAAAAAATAAAACCAATACGTATATGTGTCATAATATTCTCACTTTTGGATGTATGGAAAATTACTTGTACTATAATATGGAGAAGTGACAATTGTCTATGAATGCATATGTTTGAGAATTTTATCGATTAAAATACTCTGCAATCACAAAAGTTCGAAATTAGTCTTATTGGAACTACTTTATTGATTGCATTATGTTCGGGAATTTGGTATAAAACTAAAATAAAAAAAAACAGTTGAACTACATATATGTGAATATATATATGGTGCCTGCATTTTGTAAGTTGTTCAACTGTAGTAACAGCTGCTGCACCATTAAAAAAATTAGCATCTTTATATAATGATGACGGCGAAAACAACGCAGATTAAACATCGGCAATAGAAACATCATCATCGGTTATTCGAACGGTTATTCGACGTTTTTTTTCAGTGAATTCAAACACACATACAGTCGGGCCACGGTGGAATGACTGAGATGGAAAAGATTACATGCGAATGTGCAAAAATATCATGCCATATAAAAAAAAATTGTATACATATACATAATACTCTTTTTTTCGGTACAGTGATGATTCATTAGCATGTCTGTGAGTCGTAAGTAATGAGTGCGATGCGCCTAAATAGACGGTCACCTTGAAAGTTTGTTGCTTTTTTCGGGTGGTGGATACAGGAATAAATGTACGTAGATACAGAGCCAGCGCATAACATAGTTGCCATACGAAATTGTTGGCCTAACTTGCACTTTTCCATGTATCAATAGCGTTGCGGAGAGAAGGCACATACAAAGCAAAACAAAAAAGAACACCGAGTGACGATGAACGATCTGTTTGTTCTTTGTTGAGTTGAGGCCAATTCACGACTCATTCGAATCCTTTTATAACCCGGCTGACAAATGCTTGCAACTCAATATTTTACTTTACTTTTTTAAAAGATCTCATTCATTCCCATTGGCACTTTCATTGTTTCTAAATATTTCAAATTTATTGAATTTCAAATGGAAGAAAAAATCACTTCAACATTTCAAGTTTTTTCTATTACCAAAAACAAAAAAAGAAATCGTTCATATTACTGGCATTTACGAAAAAAAGTTGCATTGATAATTTCTGACTGTTTTGTCACCAGGGACGTGAGACAGTGCTAAAGGCAACACCACAAAATGTGAAGAAGTAAAAAATCGAGCGCGCGTATAGTTTACAGCGAATGTCTATATAATCGTATCCAAACGCACACGTTTCATTCTCGTTCGTGTTCATGGTGGTATATATTGCCTAGCCCTTTCCAGCGGCTATAGAGCGCGTTATATATTACACTGTGCTCTCGCTGCTGTTCGGTAAAATATGACCAATGCAAAATATAAAAAAGACAAACGAAACAAAGTATAAGATAAAGTGCATGGAAGAAAACACGCATATATATGTACGCTGTAATGTTTTGCTGACACTTTGTCTATAGCCATAATAATGGTCATAATAACAGAAACAGCAGGGAATGAACTTGCGAAAAAAAAAGAAGAAAACGCAGCTCCAATTGTTTTAACAATTAATCTATCTTCCAATTTACCGGCCATCCGTCTTGAGATGTAGCAATGCATCCGACTAATTGAATGACATACCAAAGGTAATGGCAAAGATGCCATATACCGGCAAGTTTAAAATTGTTACTACGATCAGATTATCAGCGGTGTTGATGGTAAAATATAAATAAGAAATAACTTCAAATAAGGACATTGCATCATTACAAAAGACAATAAATACAAGACATTGTAAACTTGGATACTTATTGATGTCAAAAGAATGTAAAAATGTGTTAATTAAATTACCTCCATGCGATCATAGATGAATAAACCATAGCGGTGGTCTATTATAGGAATTCCCATATAAATTTTGTTACCGAAAACACTGACGCGCTCCCTGATTGCATTAAATCGAACTAATCTGTCCCAAATGTGTTGTTTTGCATCTAACAGATGGCGCTCGCATATTTACAATAACAAAAATTTACTTAAAAAGTTTGAAAAGTACAGAAAAATAATTTAAAAAAGTAACAATAAATAAATTTTAAAACGTTTTTTAATGGAAATTAGTTTTCTTTGTAATTTTGTGAAATTCATTGTTTTCAATATTGAAAAATATTAA